>NC_073630.1:62771250-63079642 GCF_029407905.1 Bubalus kerabau
GCTAAAATAAGAAGGTAAGAGTATTGCCTTATTCAACCTCAACTGGAAATGCATGCATTGAGTGACTCAAATTTTATGCTGCTCTGTTCATATCTGCAAATGACCATATGAATATTGATGTTGGGTTACAAATGCATTTTAGCAAGTAGGCTAAATAATTCACAAATATGGAATACACAAATAATGAAAATATTTCACTAAGGTCACATTTGCCACCTCATGCGAAAGTTGACTCATTGGAAAAGACCCTGATGCTGGGAGGGATTGAGGGCAGGAGGAGAAGGGGACGACAGAGGATGAGATGGCTGGATGGCATCACCGACTTGATGGAGATGAGTTTGAGTGAACTCCGGGAGTTGGTGATGGACAGGGAGGCCTGGCGTGCTGCGATTCATGGGGTCACAAAGAGTCGGACACGACTGAGCTACTGAACTGAAATGACTGATCAGTAGGAAAAGCAAATGATAAGGAATTTTTTTCCTATTGCTTCAGTAAGGTGTTACATGATTTCTGATGTGATCTAAACTTATTCTACCTAAATGTTCTAACAAAATATTCATATATTTCTTCTGAAACACTGAACCATGTTTATATACTAATCAGTCACTAATTATTAAACAATATATGTAACTATTGTCTCACTTAGAAAGTCCCTGTTAAGCTGAAGGCTACATGTATAATGAAATCATTATTTTAAGGGTGTCAAGCAAAGGCTTCCTTAAAGTTAGAGATCTACCTAAAAGAACCTACTTGATGTATAGAGAACTTTCAGCTTACCAACACTGGCTTTCAGAAATTTATTTCCAATTCTCTGGTCCATTCCAATGGCTGTTGCCACCTCTTCTACATCAGCTCCTGTTGCTTCACAGAGGGCACTTATAGAGTTAATGCTGCTGATTCTCTGGGCCAGAAAAGCATTTGCTGTCTTTAAAAAATAAATAAATAAAAGGAAGAATACGATGAACTAAAATAAACATTTTATATAATCTGCATTATATTTCATCGAGTTGATGCAAACTACTGAAGGAGATATGAAAGTTTCTGATGGGTTCAATCTGAAGAGGCAATGGGTGGGTTGGTTCAGAAAAATGTTTTAAATTAGAGAAGAAAGGTGATTAACAAAGGGTAAAAAGGGACTTCCCTGGTGATCCAGTGGCTAAGACCCTTTGCTGTCCACGCAGGGGGCCTAGGTTCAATCCCTGGTCAGGGAACTAGATTCCACATGACACAACTAAGATCCCACATGCTGCAACTAAGACCCCGTTCAGCCAAATAAACAAATATTTAAAAAATAAATAAATAAAGATGAAGATTTTAAAAAGAGAAAGTAAAAAGAAGGGAATGAGTGATTTTTAAAATTAGTATTTTAGTACACTCTATTTTCTTTTACATATTCTAAAATATTTTATACCCAAATATTTGATCCCCTTATGAAATTATTTTATAATATACAAGAATATTATCTTCATAAGCATATCTTTTATTTAAAAAGTACCTAGGTAGCTTATCCGGAGAAGGCAATGGCAGCCCACTCCAGTATTCTTGCCTGGAAAATCCCATGAACGGAGGAGCCTGGTAGGCTGCGGTCCATGGGGTCGCTAACAGTCGGGCATGACAGAGCAACTTTACTTTCATTTTTCACTTTCATGCATTGGAGAAGGAAATGGCAACCCACTCCAGTGTTCTGCCTGGAGAATCCCAGGGACAAAGGAGCCTCGTGGGCTGCCGTCTATGGGGTCGCACAGAGTCGGACACGACTGAAGTGACTTAGCAGCAGCTTAGCAGCAGGTAGCTTATCAGGGTTAAGAGAAATAAGTCCTTGGCTTAAATTTAATAGAGAGTTGAGTGCTACATACTAACCAGTTTGGAAAGTTCTGAAGACCAAGTATTAGTGGTGAGGATCTTTTCTCTGGGAACCCAGTGCTCATACACAGCACACAGTGCTTGCACAGCTCTCTGGCCCTCTGGGGTTTCGTCCCCTCCAATCAGTACTCTGTCTGGGTTCTTCAGGTCCTTGATGGCCGTTCCTTCTGCCAAGAACTCAGGGTTGGACAGCACCTAAAATGCCAATGCAAAGATAAGTTTTAAGCTAGAATGAATTATGGACAACTCGAAGCACTGATATTTACATAAGAAGGCCAGATTCTAATGCTTCCTTTTTCATACCTGTAAATTCAAGTTGGGTTTTGTGTTTGCATCAAATATTCGACGAATACTTTCTGCTGCCCGCACTGGGACCGTGCTTTTCTCAGTCACAATTTTGTACCCGTGTGAGTTTTGCACAATGCGTCTAGCACAAGCTTCAATGTACTTCAGATCTGCTGCACGGCCTTTTCCCATTCCATAGGTTTTGGTTGGTGTGTTCACCTGATGAAAGTATACGGAATTAAGAACAAAGTATCTGTGAAATGTTCACTTATATCAAGATACACCCTGGACCATCAACTGACTAGTCAAGTGGGAAGTTAACATCATCAGTAGCCCTGGTCTCACCCTCTCTTAGTTCCACGGAAATAATACATTTTATAAATATAATACCATAGGGAACAGCTTGAAGTTCCTGGAGAACTCACTCATTACATTTCTACATTTCTATTGAGAAGCTACTATATATGTGTCAGAGTCAGGTTCGCAGGATAGGCAGGGTCTAAGCTAAGACTAGGCTTCCCACATAGCTCACATGGGCTTCCCTCATAGCTCAGTTGGTAAAGAATCCACCTGCAATGCAGGAGACCCCGGTTTGATTCCTGGGTCAGGAAGATCCACTATAGAAGGGAGAGGCTACCCACTCCAGTATTCTTGGGCTTCTCTTGTGGCTCAGCTGGTAAAGAATCCCCCTGCAATATGGGAGACCTGGGTTCGATCCTTGGGTTGGGAAGATCCCCTGGAGAAGGGAAAGGATACCCACTCCAGTATTCTAGCCTGGAGAATTCCATGAACTGTATAGTCCATGGGGTCACAAAGAGTTGGACATGACTGAGTGACTTTCACTTTCACTTCACTAAGCTAAGACTGGAGGTATAAAGATGAAGGAGACTCCAAAAGGAGTTCATAGACTGAAATGAAATGTAAGTTCTCTCTTACTTCTTCTCCTGATTATATGTAACATATTATCCTAGTCTTAAAACTCCTTTTACTCTCCTTTTTTTATAGATCGATATCAATAAGTTTTTATAAATGTCTGCAGGGTCATTCACAAATGCTTTCTTGGCTATTTAGAACTAGAAATTATCTATCACCTCCAGGATACAGAATACTATGCAGACAAAGACTATCATATAGAAAGAAAAATAAACCATGAGTTCAGAGTCCAGGCATTTAGTTTTGGCTTAGCTGTATCATGTAACTGTGAGGAAGTATGGCTGCCTTTGTCTCAATGACCTCAGTGGAAAATGAGAATAACACATTCTCTAAAATCTAACTCATGAGTTTCATAACATTCACATAAAAGTGAAAATACTCTGTGAAGTCCAAACTTCTATATAGGAATAATTTTTGAACCAGTAAGTAGCACCAATTTTCTTCTCTTGACTAGCTTATAACTTAATGGGAAACCAAATAAAAGAATGAAACCAAAATAAATCAAAATATGAAGATTTAGATGAGGTGTGAAAAGCATGAGGGAAATTTGTTTATATGCATGGAACAACTTAGGAAAAGACTTAGGTATGGAAGTCAGGGTGCGGTGGCGCACAGAAGGGCAAAAACGACTGATAAGACATTGTGAGACATGCTGGAGATGTGGGATGATCAGATGGTTTCCCAGGATAAAGGAGCTCTAAAGATAACAATTGAAAACTGATTCCATAGCATAAAACTATTCCTACCTGGAATTTGCCTAAAAATAATTTGGGTAATCTAGGATGGGAGAGAAGTATAAAAAAAGATTGGGGACTTCCCTAGTGGTCCAGTGGTTAAGACTCCATTCTTCCACTGCAGGGGGTGTAGGTTTGATCCTTGGTTGGGGGAACTAAGATCCCACATACCCCGAGGAGCAGCCAAAAAATTATAAAAACAAAAAACATGAATGACCATGATGACTGTTGACAATGGAGAATGCATACATAGGGGTTCATTATATTGTTGGTTTCATCTTCTGCATAAGTTTGCTATTTTTCATAATGAAAAGTATACAACAAGCACAGTTTTTAAAAAAACTGATGCAGAGAAAAATGGAAGCTAGATAGGAGTCATACCACAAAAATAACTCTAACAGGCACACAAAGCAATAGCTTGGAAAGACTCAAGGGAGTCAAGGGAGCTCAGGCACTGTATAATCAGCTGTCTTTGCCAGAACACCCTAAGGTAGACTCCATTGCCTTAAGAATAGATTTTTTTTTTTTAAATTTCTTTTTCTTACAGAAAAGTCCCCTATTCCCATTCTAGGTTGTGGTTATCCAAATGTTGGGACTAAGGTAACTTCTTGATTTTCTCCAAGCATCTAGATACTCCCAAATAATTTCTCCTTTTCTATGCCTCTACCCTAACCTTCTACAAGCTTGAACAGACAAAGGATAGGTGAGTCACAAAACTGGCACCAGTTCCTCTGAAGTAATTTTTAAAAAGAAAGACGGAATTCATAGCACAGTTTCACCAAGGGTTTCATTACTACTTTCTCCTGGAGTTCATATTTCTTCACAGTACTGCTTTTGCCTCGATACACATAATCAATTCAACATCATCTCTACTCTATGGACGCCCCTGGTGTTTCTTTATCTCATGGAACCCAGTCCAAGCTCATACCACTGGCTTTCCCCTTACTCCATAAGGCTATAAAGGTCTTAAGTCATATAACACCCTAGCTCAGCTACCACCTGGTGATAACTATACCATCACACACAGAATATTTGAGTCACCAAAACAGCAAGAAAAAAAGCTACCTTGGTTCACATATTGGATTACCAGAGTGTATTCCCAAGCATTGATTCTACTTTTTTTAATTACAAAGGTACAATAGGTAAGTTCTTTTATGAACTGAAGTTATTTATGATTAGCCTAACAACCTAATCAAGATATGCCAAGTTCCAAATAATTAATTTAAAATGATTTTTGGAATATAAATTCATCTAGATAGGAGATGGTTGCACAGTTGCAGCAAACTTTACCTGATTCTTTTTACCATACCTACACCAAGCAGTAGAACCAAGAAACAACGAAATACATATACTATCACCCTAGGTGCTCACGTGTGCTCACAAGTTATCAACATTTCCTAATTCTAGATCTCAGACTAGAACTTTCTCTGAACTTATTTATTCAAGGATCTGAAATGATCAGATGATCATAGAGTTTGGTGAAGTGTTAGATAAAATTAGTGAGAATCAAAATTCAACTGGACAACTTTATACTAAGTAATGCTATGGCTTAATGAAACTGCATTTATTATTAAAATACAATGAAACTTCTATACAGACAAGAATACATTACCTCACACAGCAAAGGAAAATACTTACAGAAATAAACACAAGATCAGCTTCCTTAATGGCATCATCAATATTGGTAGAAAAAAATAAATTTTTTCCTCGACAGGATTCTACCACTTCTTTTAGTCCTGGCTAAAAAGAGAAAAGACAAGAAGTTGCACATAAATTTTACCAGCCAGATGAGATAACCCAATAGTACAGAATTGCATTCATTCAGGGAAAGGTCATGTTGTAATTTAAAGGTCTAGATTTGCTCTCAAATAACACCTCTGTAGAAAACTCAAAGATCAAACTGGTGCCAAAGGCCATCTAATGCACATTATGTAACATAACAAACAAAGCAAAACTGAACTTGAACAATTAAAGCAGCAGATCAACTTAATGCATTTCATTGTTGACCATGTTCCAGACTATTTCATAAGAGTTAACAGTTAACACCAAGTATCACAGCATGATCAGGAAAGTCAAAGTCTTTTGTGATTTCAAGCAAACATTTGATTTTGCATCGTCATTATGAATGCAGGTTTACTCCCATGAATCCAGGTCACAGAACACAGGTCATTCAGACTAGTTGTGAAATAGTTGATATTTACACATGTGTAAGTTTATAATTTTTCTAAGTCCTATTATAAGAAACATGTCTATCAAAAAAATTACTTTCCCATATAATTTTTTAAGTTGATATGTTATATTTTCATTTTTATTCAGTTCAAGAAATTTCTCTTTTTTTGTCTGCATGGCATGCAGGATCTTAGTTTGCCTGACCAGGATCAAACCCCTGCCCCCTGCAGTGGAAGTGTGGAGTCTTAACCCTTGGACAGCCAGGGAAGTCCCTGATGTCACCAATTATAGCAACTGTTTCCTTATTTTGACTACGTTCTAGAAAATTAGAGTAAAGGGTTATTTTACAGAGAAGATCTAATTCAATCCTATATATAATCTTCTGGACTTCCCTGGTGGCTATCTTCTAATATTTAAATTAAAGTAACCTAAAATCAAAGCAATGCAGAATTTATAGTAAGTCTTAATAAGACTTCAACATGAACAACTACATTATTCCATTAAAATCAATGGGATATTTGTAGATATCCAAAACAAATGCAGAAGCAGTTTATAATATAGGTTCTACTTCTTATTAGGTTCATTATGTAATTGTCATAATTAGTATTTCAAATTTATATGGTACTTTTTAATGGAAAAACTCAAATCCTTTCATAGGTTAAAATTAGCTTTTGTTTTATTCAGAAAAAGCAAAGCAAATTATCCAGTTTGGTTTTTTTAGAAGTAGTTATTAAATGTCTTTTTTAAATGAACAAATGAATGAAAAAATAAATGAACAAATGAACAAATGAACAATGAAATTACTTTAACATTAAAGTAATAACTACTAATAAATATGGTAACACAAAATGTTTTCATTGTTAAATATTAACAGAATCTACTATTCTGTTCTCTGAGTAAAAACATGAATACCTTATTACCAAGTTTTATCTGATGGTCATTACTATTTCCTTCTTAGGCAGTAAAAATGCCTAATTTTATTAATATAGTTTTGACCCATAAAATATAAACTTATAACACTAACCACTGGACCACCAGGGGTAAAAATCACAATGAACACAACTCTGTGGACCCTAAGTACACTTAGCTGAGTTTTTCAATGTAGCTTGGTAAGATTTTTACTTGTCCTCTCATTCTGAGATTACTGCTCCAACCTACACACAGGTTCTTCAGAGGATTGTACTTCCATGTTCCAACAACTGAGATTGACCAATCTTCCAGTCACTTTTATTTCCTGTTCCCATCAACAAAACAGTTTATCCATTCTTATTTGCATGCCTGTGTGCTCAGTCCTGTCTGACCCCATTGACTGTAGTCTGTCAGGCTCTTCTGTCCACGGGATTTTGCTGGCAAGCATATTGGAGCGGGTTGCCATTTCCTCTTCCAGGACATTTTCCCAACTCAGAGACCAAACCCTAGTCTCTTGAACTGGCAGGTGGATTCTTTACCACTGAAACACCTGGGAAGCCCCATCCTTGTTTACTTCCCTCCAATTTCTGAGAAGGGGACTTTCAAGGCCAATTCCTCTTCTTGTGCTTTTGACCTCATCATCTTTGCTATTTTTCTAGACTTTATTCCATCAGTTAGCTCCTTTCTTCTTATACTTTTGACCTTTCCTTCTCTATGTGATTTGTCTACCTTAGTTTACTAACGTGCTTGATTCTTTATCAACCATAGGAAAAAAATATAAATGAAAAAAAATCGTCTTTACCCCATGTCCCTCTCCAGTGACCACCACCTTTATTTCCTTATTAAACTTTTTAAGAGTCATTCCTTTTCTACACTCTTACTTCTCCAATCTCCTACCACTTGTAATTGGTCTTGTAAAAGTTGCAATGGCCCCCATAATATTGAATTTCAAGAATATGTCTCATCTCTTATTCCTCCTGTATCTGTCATAATTGACAGCTTATTCATGCGGCAAACACTTGTCAAGCAGTTACTGAGTACTGGCCACGGTGTTAGTCCCTCATAATCAAGACATACTTCTTTATGAGTTTACACTACTAAAACTCTTCTGGCTTTTGGTTCACCTTCTCTAAACTATCCTTCTTGGCTTCCCTAAGGCACTTCTTCCTCCACCCACCATCAAACATTGGTATTTTCCAGGGTTCTGCCCTTGACTCATGCTCTATTCTCACTACAGGTCCTTCCTGAGAGCTAATCTACTCTGATTTTACTGCTGCCTGCACAATATTTTTTTTTTAATACCTGGATAATCTTAACTTTACATCTTCAGACTTGGATTCCTTTTTTTCTTTTTGGCCATGCCTTGTGGCATGTGGAATCTTAGTTCTCCAACCAAGGACTGAACCCAGGCCACGGCTGTGAAGGTGCCAAGACCTAAATCACTGGACCACCAGGGAATTCCCCAGCCCTGAATTCCTGAATATCATTCTAGATTCATTCCTCTCCTTCATCCTTTTATATAATCAACAGTCAAGTCTGATCATTTTTCTTTCTAAATATTTCCCTTGGGAATTCCCTAGTGGTCCAGGGGTTAGGATTCTGAGCTCTCAGTGCTGAGGGCCTGGATTCAATCCCTGGTTGGATCACACAAGCCTCAGTAGTCAGTCAGTTCAGTTGCTCAGTCGTATCCAACTCTTTGCGACCCCCTGGACTGCAATACGCCAGGCCTCCCTGTCCATCACCAACTCCTGGAGTTTACTCAAACTCTTGTCCATTGAGTCGGTGATGCCATCCAACCATCTCATCCTCTGTCATCCCCTTCTCCTCCTGCCTTCAATCTTTCCCAGCATCAGGGTCTATTCCAATGAGTCAGTTCTTTGCATCAGGAGGCCAAAGTATTGGAGTTTCAGCTTCAGCATTAGTCCTTCCAATGAATATTCAGTACTGATCTCCTTTAGGATAGACTGACTGGATCTCCTTGCAGTCCAAGGGACTCTCAAGAGTCTTCTCCAACACCACAATTCAAAAGCATCAATTCTTTGGCACTCAGCTTTCTTTATAGTTCAACTCTCACATCCGTACATGACTACTGAAAAAACCATAGCTTTGACTAGACGGACCTTTGTTGGAAAAGTAATGTCTCTCCTTTTTAATAAACTGTCTAGGTTGGTCATAACTTTTCTTCCAAGGAGCGTCTTTTAATTTCATGCCTACAGTCACCATCTGCAGTGATTTTGGAGCCCCCCAAAATAAAATCTGTCACTGTTTCCACTGTTTCCCCATCTATTTGTCATGAAGTGATGGGACCAGATGCCATGATATTAGTTTTCTGAATGTTGAGCGTTAAGTCAACTTTTTCACTTTCCTCTTTCACTTTCATCAAGAGGCTCTTTAGTTCTTCTTCACTTTCTGCCATAAGGGTGGTGTCATTTGCATATCTGAGGTTATTGATATTTCTCCCAACAATCTTGATTCCAGCTTGTGTTTCATCCAGCCCAGCATTTCTCATGATGTACTCCACATATAAGTTAAATAAGTAGGGTGACAATATACAGCCTTGATGTACTCCTTTCCCGATTTGGAACCAGTCTGTTGTTCCACGTCCAGTTCTAACTGTTGCTTCCTGACCTGCATACAGATTTCTCAAGAGGCAGGTCAGGTGGTCTAGTATTCCCATCTCTTGAAGAATTTTCCACAGTTTGTGGTGATCCACACAGTCAAAGGCTTTAGCATAGTCAACAAAGCAGAAGTAAATGTTTTTCTGGAACTCTCTTGCTTTTTCGATGCTCCAACGGATGTTGGCAATTTGATCTCTGGTTCCTCTGCCTTTTCTAAATCCAGCTTGTATATCTGGAAGTTCATGGCTCATGTACTGTTGAACCCTGGCTTGGAGAATTTCAAGCATTACTTTGTTAGTGTGAGATGAGTGCAATTGTGCGGTAGTTTGAGCATTCTTTGGCATTGCCTTTCTTTGGGATTGGAATGAAAACGGACCTTTTCCAGTCCTGTGGCCACTGCTGAGTTTTCCAAATTTGCTGGCTTATTGAGTGCGGCACTTTTACAGCATCATCTTTTAGGATTTGAAATAGCTCAACTGGAATTCTATCACCTCCACTGGCTTTGTTCATAGTGATTCTTCCTAAGGCCCACTTGACTTTGCATTCCAGGATGTCTGGCTCTCAGTGAGTGATCACACCATCGTGATTATCTTTGAGAACCTCACAAACAGTATAAAAAGGCAAAAAGATAGGACACAAGCCTCAGGGCAAAGTAAAAAAAAAAAAATTTCTCTAATCTAGTGAGTCTCAGAGTAAGTGCAGTGAGGATGGAATGACTCTCAAGGAAGCTGTGCATTCAAAAGAGCTCATTAAATATGATAATTACATATGATTTATCATTTCTCTATCAGTGACCAGGACTTAAACATTAATCCCCAAGAGTCTCTAATATGAAAATTTGGTATTTACAAAGAAAAATCAATACCATAAATTTTAATAGTATCCTTGAAAACAAATATCTACTTGCATATTTTATTTATTTTTTTAAAGAAATATTCTTTTTCTTTTCATTTTATGTAGTTTTGGCTGCACCGGGTCTTCACTGCAAGTGGGAGCCACTCTCCAGCTGGGGCGCCTGAGCCTCTCACTGCAGTGGCCTCCCCTGCTGCAGAGCACAGGCTCCAGGGCTTGCAGGCTGAAGCAGTCCCAGCTCCCGGGCTCCACAGCACAGGCTCAATAGTTGTGGCACCTGGGACTAGCTGCTCCATGGCATGTGGGGTCCTCCTGGACCAGGGATTGAACCTGCGTCCCCCACCCTGGCAGGTGGACTCTTCACCACTGAGCCACCAGGGAAGCCTGGTTGCTTATTTTAACTGCATTATAGGATACAGATTTAAGGAGGAAGTTGATTGCAAAGGTATCTAAAGTTTCTCCGGAAATAAAATATTTCTCTGCCTTGCCCAAGATAGGTCAGTGTAAAATCACAACTGGTAACAATACATATAAGCTACTCAGTAAAGGAATTCATAAAACAGTATGAACTCTGGTTAAACCTGTCATTTGTTTTCCTTCTTTCACAGTTCTCCCTATTTGACATTTCACCTAACATTCACACCTTCAATATGGCCAAGGAAATGTGTAGGAATAGTTTTACAAGACAAAATAAAGAAATAAAAAATGGAACAAAGGCCTAACATATATTTGAAAATGGATAATTGGGTCACACGGCTCATTTTCCCAATTTTTTCCCCCAATATTTTTTTTTTTTTAAATACACAATGCTACGGAAATAATTTATTTTCTTCTGATTTATAAATTCCTTCAGCAGGTATCTTTTAACAACTGATGTCTAAGAAAGACACATGAAAATTACAAGCCTAAAGTCATTTACTTGCTAAGAGGAAAACCATTCTACTTGCTAAAACAAGAATCTTCTTGTTATAAGAAGATTCCTTCTAGAATTTTAAAGTAGCAGTGCCATGTTTTTAACCTCCAAAGTCAGCTGGGTTTTACTGAAAGACTCCATTTCTTTGCAAGCTACACTAACTAGTACAGAACTAAAATAGCTGCTTAGCTTATCATCATCTAATTTTCTGGAGTAGATATATTAAAATGAGATAAAAATAAGACTATGAAGACCAAGTAATTACAACTTTAAATAAAGCCAATACAATTATGGGATGTTAGAGTTCTGAGAACTCAAACGTTGTTTCTAATGGGCACCAGTGCTAGACAGACTTTCAAATGCTTTCGATTCTATTTAAAGAGATTTAAAGAAGAAAAAAGTTATGAAATAAAAGTGTGAAACAACAAGAAAGATTTTTGATTTTTTTGGTAGATTAGTGAGAAAAAACAAGTAAGATATGGAAAAAAATCATCTTAGATCTTAATTCTTTTTTTCTAAGTATATATCCCAATGGACGGAATGATGCTAAAGCTGAAACTCCAGTACTTTGGCCACCTCATGCGAAGAGTTGACTCATTGGAAAAGACTCTGATGCTGGGAGGGATTAGGGGCAGGAGGAGAAGGGGCTGACAGAGGATGAAATGGCTGGATGGCATCACTGACTCGATGGACGTGAGTCTGAGTGAACTCTGGGAGCTGGTGATGGACAGGGAGGCCTGGCGTGCTGCGATTCACGGGGTCGCAAAGAGTCAGACACAACTGAGCGACTGATCTGATCTGATCCCAATTGGATTCAATATCAATGTAGAACATACTATTTTTTTGGAGGAATTTAACTTCTAATTTTTCAAAAAAGCAACAAAAGTATAACATGGCAAGTTGAGATCACCCTCTCACTTCTTTTGTGGCTGACTATTACTTTTATTTGGGGTTTTGGGCTGTTGTTTATTTTTATTTAAGTATAGTTAATTTATAATATTGTGTTAGTTTCAGGTCTATATTATAGTGACTCAGTACTTTTGTAGATTATACTCCATTATAGGTTGTTACAAGATGATGGGTATAATTCCCTGTGCTATACAGGATAATTTTGTTGCTTATCTACTTCATATAGTTTATATCCGTTAATTCTATATCTCTAATTTGCCCCTCCTCCCTTCCCTCTCCCCTTTGGTAATGACAAGTTTTCTGTATCTGTGGAACACACTATCTTTAATTTAAAGCACTGAAGTCTCAGGAAAAAGAGTTTAAAATTTCAGATAATAGAAATGGCACTGGTCTTCCATGGAGTCTCAAACAGTTGGACACAACTTAGCAACTGAGCAACAACTGGGTTTCTCTGGTGGCTAAAGAATCTGCCTGCCAATGCAGGAAACACAGGTTCAAACCCTGGTCTGGAAACACCCCACCTGCCATGGAGTAACTACAAGCCTACACGCCACAACTATTGAGCCTGTGCTCTAGAGCCTGGGAACCACAACTACTGAGCGCTCACGCATCCCAACTAGAAAAACCTTGGCATCAACAGAGACCCAGCACAGTCAATAAATACATAAATAAAATTATTTTTTAAAAAACAGTACTAATAATAAGAATCTAACTAGGGAACATGCCTTCTGATCAACTAATGTTTTTGTTTTCTCCAAGAAAAAAAAATCTAAAGCCAATATATTATAGATAGCTTATACTTCTTCTAGTTCGAGATAATCTTTTTTTTAAGTAAAAATTTTAGTGAAGTAAAAAAAAGTTTTAAACAGTACATATACTTGAGCAAAGAAAAGTGCTCAGTTTTCAGAAGTGAACATACTTGTGTAATCACTATCCATACAAGAATTAGAAGAATATTAACAGGGGAGTTCCCTGGTGGTCTAGTGGTTAGGATTCTGGGCTTTTACTACTGTGGCCTGGGTTCAGTCTCTGGTTGGGGAACTGGGATCCTACAAGCCTGGCTGGGTCAACAAAACAAAACAAAAAACATTAAATTAAAGCCTGCAGTATGTCCTCTTCTAGTAACTACAATCCCTCAAACTACCATCATGCTGAATTCTACCACCAGACCAGTATATCTATATTTGAAATTTATATAAATGGGATACACAGTATGGACTACCTTGTGTCCAATGACTTGTTACTTTTATGAGAATTTAAATGTATGCTTGCATGCAGGAGTAGTTTCATTGATTTTTCAATGTAGTATTGTATTTTATTATAAAATTAAACTATAATTTATGTATCCATTCTATTGCTAATTAACATGTAGGGTGTTTCCCATTTGGGGTTATTAGGAATAACACTGTTAATAATACTGTCTTTTGGTGCATATATGTGAGCTTTTCTGTTGCATATACACCTTGAAGTGGAATTCCTAAGTCAGACTATGCATATTTTCAGTTTTAATAATTACCGCTGAAACATTTTACAAACTGGCTGTACCAATTTATGCTCTGATCAGCAGTATATAAGCGTTTCCTCGGTGGCTCAGTGGTAAAAAATCTGCCTGCAATGCAGGAGACATGAGTTTGATACCTGGGCTGGGAAGATCCCCTGGAGAAGGAAATGGCAACCTACTCTAGTATTCCTGCTTAGGAAATCCCATGGACAGAGGAGCCTGGAAAGCCATAGTCCATGGGGTCACAGAGAGTTTGACACAACTTAGCAACTAAACAACAGCAAGGCATACAGGTTCCAATTGCCCTAAATCCTTGTCAACACTTGGCATGGTCAGCAGTCATAATTTTAGCCATTCTGTTACACTTTGTGTTTGAAAAGTTATGTTGGCATAATAATTATGTAATAATCAATTCAGTAATCAACTGAATGACTGGATATAAACATGGTTCACAAGATTTCAGATGACTTCCAGCCCTTTTATGGATATCAGAATTATTAAACTTTTAATCAAGTTATCTTTCCAAAATGCTTCTAAAAATCCCCACAAACCAAAATAGTAGTAATGTTATCTAACAGGGAAAGAAATGCTATCACACTGAGGTATTTAAAGAAGTATTATGGGAGGTTCATCTGGTAGAGGAAGAAAGGGTAAAGCACAAACAGAAGCTACCACATACAGAGAGGGCTTTTAAAAAAAATTCTAAGTCTGATTGAGATATTAACAAATCTTGGATTTCTATTCACACACCTATAAATAGCAGGCAGATTTATCTTACAGAGATTTCCCCTTCTAAAGACTGCTTAAAGACTATAGTTGATAAGAGTCTTATAAATAACAAAACTTTTCTGGGAAAAAAAAAAAGAATATATTGATGTTGGAGAAAAATGCTATCCTCAAAACTTTCAAATGCTTTTTTCTGTTGGGTTTCAAAAGGATAATATCATGAACTCTTTTTACTAGGAAAACTTAAAAAAATGAAACCTTACTTAATAAAATAGAGACACATTTTCCTAACTATGAGTTCTCTAAATTAAAGAAATACTGAAATTCCAATTTAAACAAATTTGTGATACTGAACACTGAACATGAAAGACACCATTTATTCATTCAAGGTTTATCTAATATAAATACAATAATCCAAAAATATAATAGGCTTACATGAATCAATATTAGAAACAACCAGTTTTTTAATTTTTATTTTTACAGAATGCCACTTTTTAATTGCACTATTATAATATGGTAGCCATACTAACAGACAAAATTAGAAAATAGAGAGGAAAATTACTCGTCATCTCACTCCACTAATACAACAATTATTAATATTCAGTAAACTTTTTTCTACACATTTTTCCTGGACATATCTGACATAATTATAATGTTCATAATTTGTATTTAGACCTTACCATTTTATTCCTATCAGTTACAGTCATAGAGTTTTACATCAAATTAAATTAGCAAAAAAAGTAAGAAAGCAAAGAGCATAAGAACGATGCATTGTTTAATATGGTTTACCTCATAAATAGGAAGTGTAGGAGAGTTCCATGCATTGATTCTTGATTCATTGATATCAACAACCGTCACCCTGATTTCAGGGCACATGTGAGCAATGACACTACACGTGGGTCCACCGACGTAGCCTGCACCGATGCAGCAGATCTTCTTAATTTCAAACATGACTGTACTAGAAGAGAAACAGTAAGACTGACTATTGGGAGCAGAAAATTTAAAGAAATTACACTGCACATTCATCACACTTTATAAAAACTGTCAAAGTGACAGGTATAGGGAAAGATTTCCTACATTCAGACCCATTAAGAATTATGAAAACAGTGATTAAAAAAAAAAAAAGTAATGTTCCAATTGGATGACCTAGCCTGTTCTCAGCTGTACCAGCACAAAACATGGAAAAAATTATAGTAACTGATATCACTGAAAAAGTGTGACAAAGATTAGAGTGACCTATACCAGACCACCTGAGCTGCCTCTTGAGAAACCTGTATGCAGGTCAGGAAGCAACAGTTAGAACTGGACATGGAACAACAGACTGGTTCCAAATAGGAAAAGGAGTCCGTCAAGACTGTATATTGTCACCCTGCTTATTGAACTTCTATGCAGAGTACATCATGAGAAACGCTGGACTGGAAGAAGCACAAGCTGGAATCAAGATTGCTGGGAGAAATATCAATAACCTCAGATATGCAGATGACACCACCCTTATGGCAGAAAGTGAAGAGGAACTCAAAAGCCTCTTGATGAAAGTGAAAGTGGAGAGTGAAAAAGTTGGCTTAAAGCTCAACATTCAGAAAATGAAGATCATGGCATCCGGTCCCATCACTTCATGCGAAATAGATAGGGAAACAGTAGAAACAGTGTCAGACTTTATTTTTTGGGGCTCCAAAATCACTGCAGATGGTGACTGCAGCCATGAAATTAAAAGACGCTTACTCCTTGGAAGGAAAGTTATGTCCAACCTAGACAGCATATTCAAAAGCAGAGACATTACTTTGCCAACAAAGGTCCGTCTAGTCAAGGCTATGGTTTTTCCTGTGGTCATGTATGGATGTGAGAGTTGGACTGTGAAGAAGGCTGAGCGCCGAAGAACTGATGCTTTTGAACTGTGGTGTTGGAGAAGACTCTTGAGAGTCCCTTGGACTGCAAGGAGATTCAACCAGTCCATTCTGAAGGAGACCAGCCCTGGGATTTCCTTGGAAGGAATGATGCTAATGCTGAAACTCCAGTACTTTGGCCACCTCATGCGAAGAGTTGACTCATTGGAAAAGAGAGCAATATGCTTAGCCATATGCATACTCTGATGCTGGGAGGGATTAGGGGCAGGAGGAGAAGGGGACGACAGAGGATGAGATGGCTGGATGGCATCACTGACTTGATGGACGTGAGTCTGAGTGAACTCCGGGAGTTGGTGATGGACAGGGAGGCCTGGCGTGCTGCGATTCATGGGGTCGCAGAGTCGGGCACGACTGAGCAACTGAAATGAAGTGAACTCTACTGAATATTTAGAAAGTCAAGCAGCACAATAAAACCTTTACTCTCTAACACAGTAGCATAACTTTGATTGCCAAGGGAAAATCATAGGTGAACACACCCGTGCAATTCTTGCTTAACTAAATGTTGGTGTACAAAGGTCAGCTTTATGAGAGATTTAGACTAAAATGACAGATATTAAGATTAGTTCTAAGCCCAAAATTGACCTGAGATTATATTCCCTGCACAGTTTGGCTTCAGCAATTCTTTCTTAGGTACTGGACAAAGATCTTAAACTCTATTTCAACTTTAATCAGAAACTATGAAATATTTAAAGGAAAGTAATTTCTGTAGTTGGGCTTTCGTAGCTCAGTTGGTAAAGAATCATCCTGCAATTCAGGAGACCTGGGTTCGATCCCTGGATTGGGAAGATCTCCTGGAGAAGGAAATGGCAATCCACTCCAGTATTCTTGCTGGGAGAATCCCATAGACAGAGGAACCTGGCGGGCCAGTCAATGGGGTCACAAGAGTGGGACACGACTTAGCTACTTAGACTAATTTCTGTAGTTAGCAAAGCTATGTCACAGATTTTGATGACTTTTCAAGTGATTAGGTGAACTGATTCACACTAATCAAAATGACAAGGGACTGAGTTATACAAAAGAATGTCAGTTTATTCAGTAATAAGAACAAAAATAATCAAACTGATCAAATTCTTAGAAATTTTGTCCTTGCCAAGGACTAAATCTAACCTCAGACATCATCTGATCTAACCCATTCATGGATTCCAAAGAGAAGGAAAATGGGAATTAGAGAGTTTAAGAACCTGTTAGTATATTGCTGCATGGATCAGAGAAGGTAATATGGAAGGCTCACCTAATTACAATGCCTGGCAAGTATATCCCTATAGTGAAAAAAGGTACACAAAGCACATAATTAAGATGATCCAATTCCCCCTGATATGAATTTGCACTAATCAAACAATGTTCTAATCTTCACTGGTTCTCTAGGTAAGCTTCCCTACTGGAAATGAATGGCTTGACAACCCGTACAAGTATCCTGGTCTGTGTTAATAAACAAATAATCTGGTTTATAAATTAATCTTTTGGTTATGATTAGAAGATATCAACTCCCAGAGTCTGATCTCTAATGACTCCTTTTTTCTTTTTTGGCTGTGCAGCTTATGGGATCCTAGCTACCTGATCAGGGATCAAACCCCAGCCCCCTGCAGAGGAAGCACAGAGTCCTAACCACTGGACTGCCAGGGAATTCCCTCTAATGACCTTTTAATAACTTAAAATGGAATTTTAGTAAAACAGTACATATGTACAGAATTTGTAACCTAATGACTTTTGAAAGAGAGCAATATGCTTAGCAATATGCATACAAAGTAATATTTTAAATGTATTTTTATTTTGAATAGGTAATAATTCATATGAATCAAAAATTAAATCTGAGGCATTCCCTAGTGGTCCTGTGGTTAAACACTTTCACTGCAGTTGGTCTGGATTTAGTCCCTGGTCAGGGAACTAAGATTCCACCTTGGGGCAGCCAAAAAATATCTGTGTAATAAGGTAAACAGAAGCCTCACACCTACCCCATCCTTATCTACTTTGCTACCACAGGAAACCTTTGTTAGTATTCCAGGATTCACCTTAAGAAAAACACTGGGCCTAGAAAAATAAACTTTCGGCAACCATGTATCTTTCATTACTTCACCTTTCTATTTTTCAGTTCTGCCTGTTAATACTCTCCCGGCCTCAAGTGCCCTACAGACAAGGAAAATGTACAGGGAGATATGACTGCGTTGGAATTGCTAAGTGGCTAAAGCTGAGGGGAATGTTCTGAAAGTTCCCACCTGTGGGAGGGAGAGTTGGGCCTGGAGCAGGCTTACCAAAGATGTATCTCCAGCATTCACTGCTGCTATCCCCTTTACAGAAGAAGAATCTTGGCATCTGGTTGCAGAAAAAATGCCTTAACTTTCTTCAGGCTTATCCCCTTCTTCTCCTTGATGAAAAATTAACATTCCCAACTTACGGGTCTACTGTGTGGGCACAGCAGAGAATTTGGCCACAGAATAATATAGGTCCTGACCCTCAACTACTTAACAATTTATTTAGGGAATAATTCAACTGAAAAGCATTTATTAAAGACCCCACCATGTATCAGACACTATTGTTCTATGTCCTATAGATACAACAGTGACCAGGACAGACAAGAGTTCCTACCTTTAGGTGGTTATATTTTAGTAGGAGAGCGCGCAAACCAAACAATGGCAGTTGTGATAAACTCCACATAAAGGAAATAAAAGTAAAGCTGAAAAAGAAACACTGTGGGGAATGGACCATTTTATTTAGGGTAAAGCAAGTCTCTCTGAGGTGACTTTTAAACTAACTTAAAAGATAAAGAGAGAAGGCAATGGCACCCCACTCCAGTACTCTTGCCTGGAAAATCCCATGGATGGAGGAGCCTGGTAGGCTGCAGTCCATGGGGTTGCTAAGAGTCGGACACGACTAAGCGACTTCACTTTCACTTTTCACTGTCATGCATTGGAGAGGGAAATGGCAACCCATTCCAGTGTTCTTGCCTGGAGAATCCCAGGGACGGGGGAGCCTGATGGGCTGCCGTCTATGTCGCACAGAGTTGGACACGACTGAAGCGACTTAGCAGCAGCAGCAAAAGATAAAATGGAATCAGTAGCACCCAGATAACATGGTTAAATTATACAAGGGAGTATAACCAACTAGATGACAAAATAAGTGTTAAAGTCCAGAGGAATCAAAATAAGAAAGCAACCTACATCGAGGGAAATGTAAAAGACTGGCCTAAAGAATGAATTGGATATAGAAAGGAAATATAAGCAAGGAGGGCATTTCAGATAACAGGAGGGAATAGATAAGGACTTACATACAGAAATGAGTCCAAAGAAGTGAGACGATCTGCCTAGTTACAAGGAAAAAAAAAAGCGGATGTTAAGTAGTGAGAGGCAATATTATACGCCAGCCTGGATGGGAATGAGGTTTGGGGGAGAATGGATACATGTTTATGTATGACTGAGTCCCTTTGCTATTCTGCTGAAACTACCACAACATTGTTAATTGGAGCTTCCCTGGTAGCTCAGCTGGTAAAGAATCCACCTGCAATGCAGGAGACCCCAGTTCGATTGCTGGGTCGGGAAGATTCCCTGGAGAAGGGATGGGCTACCCACTTCAGTATTCTTGGGCTTCCCTGGTGGCTCAGATGGTAAAGAATCTGCCTGCAATGCAAGAGGCCTGGGTTCGATCCTTGGGTTGGGAAAATCCTTTGGAGGAGGGCATGGCAACCCACTTCAGTATTCTTGCCAGAAGAATCCCCATGGATGGAGGACCCTGGAGGGCTACAGTCCATGAGGTCACAAAGAGTCAGACACGACTGAGCAACTAAGTACACACACCCCAATACAAAATAAAAAGTTTTGTTTTTTAAAAAAAATTTTATTTATTTATTTATTTTGCTGTGCTGGGTCTTAGTTGCTGCTCAGGCTTTTCTCTAGTTGCAGTGAGTGGGGACTACTCTGTAGTTGCGGTGTATGAGGTTCTCATTGCAGTGGTTTCTCTTACTCTTGGAGCACCAGTTCAGGGAGCTCAGGCTTCAACAGTTGTAGCTCCCAGGCTCCAGAGCACAGGATCAATTCACTGTTAGTTGCTCCTCAGCATGTGGGATCCTCCTGGATCAGGGACTGAACTCATGTCTCTTGCATGGGCAGGTGGATTCTTTACCACTGAACTACCAGGGAAGCCCCCAAAAGTTTAAAATTACAAAAGAAAAAAAAAGTATTAACAGGTAATAATTGTCTTCTAGAGTGGAAATGAATTGGAAGTGGGTCTTGAATGCCTTTTTCAGGAAGGTATGACCATAAAAATCCAGGAGGCTATAATTTAATAACTTAAGGAAACCTCTGAAAGTAACCATAACAATCAAAGGCATTAATGTATCTAGAGCCTAACAAGCTCCATTGAAGAAAAAGAAGAGGGAATGATCAGCTTGGACCCTGGAAAAGGAACATTAAGAAGAAGAATGACATTTATTTCAGAGCTGTCTAAAGAGTGACACAGAATCTGGAAGTCAGAAGTGTTCTGGGTTCAGAACAGTGAGGCAAGAAAAGGCTTTCCCAATGCTTGGATGGCAAATTACCCCCAAATTCTTCGCTCTGATTCCACTCTGCCTTATGAGTTCAGATTGCCAGGAATTATAACACTAGAAAGGGATGACCTGGGTTTGAGACATCAGTATTCCAGGCACTAGAATAAAATTTCCCTACTGTATTAGCAAGGTTCCATCCTAGTATATCCATCAGTCTCTTATGAGCTTAGGCCTCATAAGTTAACACCTAAAACCTCATTAACCATGGGGTCTGTGGGAGAAAAAAAAAATCAACCTTCCAGATCTGTAAGGCTGAAGGTCAAGTCCTGAACTGTGACAAATCTGAAGGACTACCACACACAGCAACACCCTTACTGGATAGGTGGCCTCTCTAATCAAAACCAAGATATGTGGAATACCTAAAAAGTGAACTCTCCAAGGCCTTTAGAACGACAGGATTTTATGTTATCACTTAACCCATAGTCAAGAGGTTGTAAGGGCAGCCTATGCCCTCAATCTCAACCAGAACAGGTTCTGTTAACATTCTTACAATAAACATGGGTTGAATATCTACATGATGAACTCTTGGGCTCAAGAGTTTAATAAGGTGGTCCTAGGCTAACATTTCTCTGCTGCTCTTCACCCAAGCACCTAGAATAGGCTCTCAATAAACATTAATTGGATAAGTAACTCTTATTAAGGGTCTTTTTGAGATGAAAACTGTTATTGGAATATTTTTAGCTCAGACGGCTTATCACAGTATTTTTGCAGATTGTCCAAAATCCTATCATCCTTTCTCTTAAGGTAGAACTTTAGCATGTCTTCTCAGAGATACTTCTTTAAAAAAAAAAAAAAAGATTACGGCTGTGCTGGGTCTTCAGCGCTGCTTGCAGGCTTGCTCCAGTTGTGGTGGCTGGTGGGGTCGGGGGCTAGTCTTTGTTGCAGTGCAAGGGCTTCTCAGTGCAGTAGTTTCTCTTGTTGCACAGCACAAGCTCTAGGCGCACGAGCTTCATTACTTGTGACACACACGCTCAGTAGCTGCAGCTCCTGGGCTCTAGAGCGCTGGCTCAGGGGTTGCGGCACACCAGCTTAGTTGCTCCGCAGCATGTGGGAGCTTCCTGAACCAGGGATTGAACCTGTGTTCCCTGCATTGGCAGGCGACTCTTTACCACTGAGCCACCAGGGAAGCCCCGAGAGTTACTTCTTATCCACCTTGGTTGCCAGGCCATATTCAGCTCGCCTTTCATATAAGCAGCTAGGGTAAACTGTTGATGGCAGGTGGGCCTGTATTATAGAACTACATGTGTTTTGGGGTACCCCTGTGTTGCTATTTCATATGGCTCGCAGATGACAATGGGAAATTACTGAAGAAGCCCGATGTACCATCTTTGCAAGTCCAATAAATTACCACTTGGAAGTTTCAACAAAATCGTCAATAAGCTTTAATATGGAGCTTGATACAGTGTTAGTGATGTATTTCACCTGACACAGATATCTTCTGGTACCACTTTAAATTTCTACTTTTATATACCTTCTGATCCTCTACTGTGCTGTCCGGGAAATGGTAATATTTGCTTAAGAACGAGTCAGTTTGAAATGACTTTTGACCCCGTGTTTTGGGAAAGTCACAGCAATCCAAGCTGTTCCAAACTATTTTTCTTTAAAAATTTTACAAATTCAGATCAATATTTCAACCTACAAGCTCTGGCTAACAAAGAGCGAACCTCCTATTACAATCTAAGGTGAATATAATCCCTCCATCTCCACCCCTCTTCAGTATACTTTATAACTACCCAGTATACTGGGCTTTCCTGGTGGCTAAGTGGTAAAGAATCCACCTGCCAGTGCAAGAGATGCAGGTTCAATCCCTGGGTCAGGAAGATCCCCTGGAGAAGGAAATCATAACCCACACAGTATCCTTGCCTGGGAAATGCCATGGACAGAGAAGCCTGGCAGGCTACAGTTCATGGGGTTACAAAAAAGTCGGATGCAGTTTAGTGACTGAACAACAACAAAGCTAAGGCAATGGATGTCACATCAACCTCACACATCATTTTAGACATTTCAGAAATTAAATACTAACAAATGCCTGACCTGGGGAAAATATTTAATCAATGAATAGGACTGTTAACTTTATATCTAAAGGGTTTCATGTAAAGCTGTGGAAACAACAAGAGAGAAGATGGAGTATGAGTATTAGGTGCAGATTTCCTATTAAAGGAGTACAGCAACAGGAGAAGAAATGAGACCCTTTAAATCAGAGTTGTCAATCCCTTACCTTAAACTAGATGCTGGGCACTACCAAGCACATCTCAGAGCACACAGTAACCTCTTTCATTTCCAGAACCACCCTCCTACCCACCAAGAAACAGACCAGACTACAGTTGTCCATTTCTTAGGGGATTTGAATAAACTCACAGACTCGCTGTGTCTTTGAGGGCAGTCAATGAACAGTTCATCCTCTGTATATCCCTGAAAAGTTCCCTATCAGTGAATCCTTCTTTTCTATATACCAGAATTCCCGACCTTACTCAATTATTTTCCTATATACAAGAAGGTATAATTTTTCAAGGTCTCACATAAACACGATCTCCTGAAACACTCAAGAAAGGCCTTTCTTAACATGAAATAAAGCCATTATATGGTGTGGCAGCCAACAATGCATTTCAGGACAGCTATATAGATGTCACGACAGGGAATTTTAGGACTTCGCCTTCGAAAAGGCTCTCTGGTTCGTTTTCTTGTCAGTTTCTTAAGAAGAGCGGTCAGTGAAGGGAGAACAGCAGCACTCCATGTGAGCAATTCTAAACACAAAAGACTTTGATTCAGAGGCCAAAATGGGGTCCCTAAGCAAAGGACCACTTCCTCTGGTGATGTTCGGCTTTCAGAGGCGCCAGGGAAATCTCACTTAAGTCGCAAAGTGGGAGAAAGCAGAAAAGAGAAGCGGTTGGAAGACTCGCCGAGTCTTGAATTAAAAGCCTAAGCTATCCCTCTTCCAAGGCAGCAGATCCAAAAGACGATTCCCGCCCAGAGCCCAGAAGAGGAGACGGAGAGTCGTGACACTGGAAAGCCTGGGACCGCGCGCAGGGAGCGACTGGAAGCAGCGCGCACACCCCGCCCGGCTCCTTTCACATCCCGGCGGGACCCGGGAGCACCCCACTGGGCGGCGGGGCCAGCCCGAGAAAGGCGCTTACCCACTTCCAGGCACCGAGTGCTGCAACCGCTTCTATCCCCCCGGGTCGGACAGCTCCTCGCTCTGGGCCGCGCAGCCGCAGCTTCAGCACTCGCGCCCTGCTCCGTCTGATCTTCCCACACCGCACACCCTTCTCAGGATGCCCCGCGCCACACCCTGAGTCCCGGGCCCGAGCCTGTATTTAAAGGTTTCCACCCGAGAAGGCGGAGGATTCATTCCCTGGGAGCCAAGCCCTCCCGGACTCTGCCCTCGGTTGCATCCCTGCTCCCCCTCCCGCCAAGCTAGGCCAGGGCCCGCCCCAATTTCCTGCGGGGCCCAGGGGCCGGGATACGGGGGCGTGGCTAGTCGTGGCTGGGAGGGGGACAGACTCCGCCCCCTGCCGAAGCTGAGCAAATCCACTCCGTCCAGCTCAGCGGCCCCGCCCCTGCCGCGAGCCGCGTGGGGCGGAGCTGCGTGCGCTGCGGGTCCACCAACGCCCAAGCGGCTAGAACCCGGGGAGCGAGTAGGTCAGGTTCTAGTTCCCCCGTAGTCTGAAGTCTTCTCTTGCCATCTGGCCCCCGGTTCCTTCCATGTGTCCCCATCCTGTCTGACAGCGCTGAGGTGGTGCCGCGTGCGCGCCAGGTCAGCCATACTTAGGGGCTGAGGCCCAAGGGGACCGGAAGGTCCAGGCCCCCTTTCCGGTCTCCCCAGCAGCCTAGAGGGCCTGCCTTGTCTTCCGGCTCCCCTAGACCGTGTGGATCAGACGTGGCCAGCAGCCTCCTACACTCCCACGTCCTCCAGGCTCGTGGATCCTTCGTACCCTGCGGGCCCGAGTCCCAGGGTTTCGTCACTTTACATAGACCCGCCGCTTCTGGGAAGGAATCACGCCAGATGGATGCTGAGTCCATCATGACTGGACCAGTTAGTGATCCCCACCCTGATCCCGGAGTAGAGAAGCGAGACAGCCATGCCCTCCAGGCAGATTTTCCAGATACTCCTGCCAAGTTCGGGATTTGAGACGTCTGTGCACGATAGGTAGCAGAGCGGATGCAAGATCTAAGTGCCGCGTATGAGGAAGAGTGAAATTAACGTATGGAGCTGCCCACTTTTAATGAGAGCAGCTCTATTCCAGTTTCCCCACTCCAAGGTCATCTTAAACCTCAAATTTAAAGGGGGGCGGGGGGAGCAAAAAGCAGTCATGACTTTTTCTTTCCTCTGGTTAAATTAAAAATTACATCACATGGACCTAGAGATTATCATTCTAAGTGAAGTCAAAGATAATTATATCGCGTCTTATATGTGGAATCTTTTTTTTTTAATGATACAAATGAACTTTACAAAATACAAATAGACTCACAGACATAGAAAACAAACTTATGGTTACCAAAGGGGAAAGGGGAAGGAGGGACATATTAAGAGTTTGGGATTAACATATACACACAACTATATATAAAATAATCAGGGACTTCCCAGCGGTCTGTGGTGAAGACTCCCTGCGCTTCCACTGCAGAGGGTGCTGACTAGATTCCTGGTTGGGTAACCACCGTATACCGCTGGGCAGGGCCAAAAAAAGAAAAAGATAACCAAAAAGGAAACTCGACTTGATATCTTGTAATAACCTGTAATGTTAAAGAATCTGAAAAAAGAATATATATTTATAACTGAATCACTTTGCTGTACACCTGAAACTAACACATTGTAAATCAATTATAATAAATAAAAATAAATTATATAAATATTTTTTAAAAAAATAATTACTTCAAGTAATATTACTTGAAGTTAAAGACCATTTTGAAACATGTTGAGGAAAGTGGATAGAAGTTTATAAAGGCACCTTAAAATACCATATAGATGACAGATTTCTGATATGAGCATGACGTGCACTTGAAACAAGCTGTTGAATTGCTGTGAATCCTAGACAAAGTGATACCATATGTAGGCGTTGTACATTCTATATGCTTAAATTGATTCATTCAACAAAGATTTAGTGCCTATTGTGTTAGACATTATCCTAGAGACCAAAGACAGATCAAAATCCAATTTTTTCTTCCAAAACTCACAGGTTTGTGGGGGAGACAAATGAACAAGTAATTTCAATGCATTTAACAGAAGTGTCTTTTTTTTTTTTTTTTTTTTGGTCTTTCGGCCATGACACACTTCTCTGCATGTTGCATCTTAGTTCCCAGACAAGGGATTGAACCCACACCTTCTACATTGGGAGCACAGAGTCTTAACCACTAGACCACCAAGTCAGTCCCAAAGGTTTTTTTTTTAACTTGGTGCATACATAGATTTGTTTACTGTTACAGTCAGCTTTCTAAAAACCCCACTATTCTAGTCCCTTTATTTTGAATTCAACATTTTTCTACCTATTATTCACTTCACTTTCTTTGTATTTTGACAATGATCATAATCTTCAAAAAGTTCAATAGAATCTTAGAAACGAAATCAAACTATATTAGCTAGAACGGGCCTTTAGATATAGGACAATGGTTCTCAAAATGTGCTGATCATTTCTGAGAACTTTTCAAGGGATCCAGAAGGTAAAAAACATTTTTATGATACTACTACTGAACCCTAGAACCTTTGTTCTAGGGTTCTAATATGTCCCTTTCTTTTTTCACTCATTCTGTCACAAGGATATGGTATTTTCCAGAGGCTATATGACATGTAATATTATAACAGGTCAGTGCGTGTTAGTTGCTCAGCCATGTCCAACTCTTTGCAACCCCATGAACTATATATAGCCCACTAGGTTCCTCTGTCCATAGGATTCTCCAGGCAAGGACACTGGAGTGGTTAGCCATTTCATTCTCCAAGGGATCTTCCCGACCCAGGGATCGAACCCTGGTCTTCCTCAGATTCTTTACATCTGAGCCACCAGGGAAGTCCTTGTAACACATCAGTGCAGATATTATAGATTTACGAAAATGTAAAGCAATGCCAACCTTCTAATTTCTTATTTAGAAGTAACTTTTTAATAAAAATACATTATGTTGACATGTAATGGACTTACAGCTTTCCTCGTAGCTCAGTCGGTAAGGAATCTGCCTGCAATGCAGGAGACCTGGGTTTGATTCCTGGGTTGGGAAGATCCCCTGGAGAAGGAAATGGCAACCCACTCCAGTATTCTTGCCTGGAGAATCCCATGGATGGAGGAGCCTGGCAGGCTTCAGTTCATGGGGTCACACAGAGTCGGACATGACTGAGCGACTAAACTACCACCAATGGGCTTATTATTGCTAAGTTTAAGGAATTGATGTATTTCCTTGTGATTTATCAATTTTCATTTCTACAGGGTCAATACAAATGGCTATAATAAGCATGAAAAAGCTTTTTGGGGTCTTCAAGTTTTAAATGTGTAAAGGAGTCCTGAGAACAAAAAGTTTGAGAACTCCATGTGGTAGGGCAATTATTTTGAGATTATGTATCATGGAGCTCTGAGTTTCCCTGGTGGTGTGTCAGAGTCTATATGAGAAAGAAAATGAGTGGGAGGTTAAAGCTGACAGAGCACTGTGTCTCTGACTTCCTCCTCCGTATCAGAGCAGTTCTACTTTTATCTGTCAATCTGCTTCATATCATCAAAATTTCATGTAGGATTTCAATTTACAAACAGGTTCCTCTTAAAATTTAAAAAGCGCTTGATTCAGTCATTTCATAGGAATTTCCTCCAAGTGTTTACTATGTGATAAAACTGTGCTAGTCATTAGGAATAGAATCTTGAGTAAGGAATGGTACATTCCCAGCCTTCCTACATTTTACTCTCTATGGGGAAACATCAGTAACACAGATGCATGTAAAGTAACTTTATTAAGGAAGATACATATAGTCTTGTGGGAATACACAATAGAAGCATCTAACATAGCAGGTCAGGGATGCTTCAAGTTTATTTCTTTTTGGTTGTGCTGGGTCTTTGCTGCTGCTCAGGCTTTTCTCTAGCTGTGGCAAGCAGGGGCTATGCTCTAGTTGCAGTGAGCAGACTTATTGTGGCTTTTCTTGTTGCCGAGAACAGGTTCTAGGGTTCAGTAGTTGTGGCACATGGGCTCAGTAGTTGCAGCTCCTGGGCTCTAGAGCACAGGCTCAATAGTTGTGGCACATGGGCTTAGTTGCTCTGAGGCATGTGGGATCTTTCCAGGACCAGGGATTGAACCAGTGACTCCTGCGCTGGCAGGCAGATTCTTTACCACTGAGCCACCTGGGAAGCCCCTTCCTGAAGTCTTGAAAATTAAGCTCCTAAAGGAAATATAGGCATTAACTAGGGGAAACAAAGAGGGTGGTCGGAGGAATAAAAAGGATGAATTTAGGGCAAGCAATTCAGAGCTAATGACAGCCATCAAGAATTAGAAGCAGTATGTCCATTGTAGTAACCCAAGAGATTTAGAGCAACGAACAGATTCAAGAGATGATCAGGACTTCCCTGGTGGTCCAGTGGTTCAGAATCCGCCTACCAATGTAGAGGACAGGCTTGATCCCTGATCCTGGGAGATCCTATAGCCACAGGGCAACTAAACCCAAACACCACAACTACCGACCCCATGTGCTGCAACTATGGAAGCCAATGTGCCCTAGAGCCTATGCTCGGCAACAAGAGAAAGCCTACATGCAGCAATGAAGACCCAGTGCAGGCAAAAAAATGAATAAATAATGTTTTTTTTAAAAAGAGCAAGATGATCAGGGAATAAAAGCATGATTTTATTAATATCCTCCCCCTCATCTCACACCAAAGGTGACACTATCTTGGCTTTGACAGTAAAGGTTAGTTATGCCTTGCACAGATATATTTAAGGGTATCAATTTCTTAATCAACTAAGGGAATAAATTTCTGGCTCAACTTTCACAGGTACTCTTTCTCAAAATTAATTTGTCCAAGAATAGTGGAGAAGGCAATGGCACCCCACTCCAGTACTCTTGCCTGGAAAATCCCACGGACAGAGGAGCCTGGAAGGCTGCAGTCCATGGGGTCGCTGAGGGTCGGGCACGGCTGAGCGACTTCACTTTCACTTTTCACTTTCCTGCATTGGAGAAGGAAATGGCAACCCACTCCAGTGTTCTTGCCTGCAGAATCCCAGGGATGGGGGAGCCTGATGGGCTGCTGTCTATGGGGTCGCACAGAGTCGGACACAACTGAAGTGACTCAGCAGCAGCAGCAGTGCATTTTACAAAAAAAAGACTTACCTTTTATCCAAACAAACCCTTACTATGATCCATTCGCCAGGGGTAAAAATTCTGGGCACCAAACAAAGGGATAAAATGAATTCTGGTTTGGGGAAAGTCCCTTATACTGAATAGTCAAGACACTTCAAATCTGTCTTTCCTCATTTTATATTTATTTTTGTTAAGGGTGAAGGTCAGAGGTAGAAACAGGACATTTTGGACATCTTCTGAATTAAAAAAAAAAAAAGATGCCACTTAATGAGTTGGAATATTTTAAAAGCAATGTAAATATTTTGCAGGACTACAAAAACTGGCCAGCGGTAGTGGATAAAATTGACATGGATAGAATTTAAAAGATTTATTCAGTAAAATAGTTAAACTTAGTTATATCAAATCTTACAATACTTTTTCCACTTGGAGGTTTCATCTTATATGATGTTTAATACTTTTATTAACAAAATTATACACACTTATATCTAAAAACATATTAAATGCCAACTTAAAATGGTCTAAGCATTGACTAAAGTCAGAGCCATTCTCGAAAATTTCCAAGGTGTTTCAGTTCAGTTCAGTTGCTCAGTCATGTCCAACTCTTTTCGACCCCATGGATTACAGCATGCCAGGCTTCCCTGTCCATCACCAACTCCTGGAACTTGCTTAAACTCATGCCCAGCATGTCGGTGATCCATCCAACCATCTCATCCTCTGTCGTCCCCTTCTCCTGCCTTCAATCTTTCCCAGCATCAGGGTCTTTTCAAATGAGTCAGTTCTTCGCATCAAGTGGCCTAAGTATTGGGGTTTCAGCTTCAGCATCAGTCCTTCCAATGAATATTCAGGACTGATTTCCTTCAGGGTTGACTGGTGTGACCTCTTTGCAGTCCAAGGGACTCTCAAGAGTCTTCTCCAACACCACAGTTCAAAAGCATCAATTCTTTGGGGCTCAGCTTTCTTTATGGTCCAACTCGCACATCCATACATGACTGCTGGGAAAACCATAGCCTTGACTAGATGGACCTTTGTTGGCAAAGTAATGTCTCTGCTTTTGAATATGCTGTCTAGGTTGGTCATAGCTTTTCTTCCAAGGAGCAAGCGTCTTTTAATTTCATGACTGCAGTCACCATCTGGAGTGATTTTGGAGCCCAAGAAAATAACGTCTCTCACTATTTCCACTGTTTCCCCATCTATTTGCCATGAAGTAATGGGAATGGATGCCATGATCTTCGTTTTTTTAATGTTGTTTTAAGCCAGCTTTTTTTCTCTCCTGTTTCAATTTCATCAAGAAGCTCTTTAATTCCTCTTCACTTTCTGCCCTAAGGGTGGTGTCATCTGCATATCTGAGGTTATTGATATTTTTCCTGGCAATCTTGATTCCAGCTTGTGCTTCATTCAGCCCAGCATTTCTCATGATGAACTCTCCATATAAGTTAAACAAACAAGGTGACAATATGCAGTCTTGATGTACTTCTTTCCCAATTTGGAACCAGTCCTTATTTCCATGTCCAGTTCTAACTGTTGCTTCTTGACCTCTATACAGATTTCTCAGAAGGCAGGTAATGTGGTCTGGTATTCCCCTCTTTTAAGAATTTTCCAGTTTGTTATGATCCACACAGTCAAAGGCTTTGGTGTAGTCAATGAAGCAGATGTTTTTCTGCAACTCTCTTGCTTTCTCTATGATCCAGTAGACATTGGCAGGATGTTGATCTCTGGTTCCTCTGCCTTTTCTAAATCCAGATTAAACATCTGGAAGTTCTCGGTTCACGTACTATTGAAGCCTCACTTGGGAGAATATTGAGCATTACTTTGCTAGTGTGTGAGATAAGTACAATTGTGCGGTAGTTTGAACATTCTTTGGCATTGCCTTTCTTTAGGATTGGAATGAAAACTGACCTTTTCCAGTCCTGTGGCCACTGCTGAGTTTTCCAAATTTGCTGGCATGTTGAGTGCAGCACTTTCACAGCATCATCTTTTAGGATTTCAAATAACTCAACTGAAATTCCATCACCTCCACCAGCTTTGTTCGCAGTGATGCTTCCTAAGGCCCACTCGACTTCACATTCCAAGGTGTTTAATCACACTGATTCTGGTATGAAGGACAGCAGCTGGGCTTGCAGTTATCTGAATGCTTTGAGGCTATCAAGTTTTGTCTGCAAGTCTTACAGTCTCTTGTAGTTTCTGCATTATAATCTTGCTGTTACTTGTGGCTTTACTGAACAACTGTATTAAAATAAATGAAGGTAGTTGTAGAGATTCTGTTTGGTTTGCTCACACATGGAGCCAAGTTTAGGTCAAAGGTACAAATCAAGGCTTAGATCCCCTTCTACCTCCTTGTGTATTTCAGCAAAATACAGAGAAAAAGAATTAAAATGACATCAGTAGTACGGTTTCTGAAGTGGGAGGGACACATATGAACCTATGTTAAGAAAGAGCATCAAGATTGCTTTGCATTGACTTCTAAAAGAAAAAAAAAAACATTTAAGATAGTATGCCACTTTTCAATATTCTCTTAGGAACATACAAGTAATAAAGTTCAAAATTATAGGTCTAGGATTTGCTCATGGAGTGGATGGCTGCAGGTGTGTAGAAAATGAGATAACTAGAGGATGTCAGGGGACTGAGTATTGAAAGGGTTGTCTTCTTGGATACTGATACCAGAATCACCACAGAAGAATGCTGAAAAGACAGGCAGAAGTCCAGTGCTAAAATCTTCAAGGAGTGAGGAGTAATCCAGAGGTCTATAAATAACTGTGAAAGCTAGGGTAGAATACTCTAACAGCATGAGCTTCAAGAGTTGCAGAGTTTTAGGGAGGAGAGAATGATAGCCTGGCTGTCCAAAAGAGAAAGTGGGAAGAGGTTCACTCTGTCTCCATTCCTTGGTCATATGATCTGGAAAAGAAAACCACTCTCATTCAAGAGGCAAGAGTTAGTACCCTTAAGGAGATACCATGTTTTGGGGAAGAGAATGTTCAGAGAAAGGGTTGAAAATATGGGGCTTTTGCAGATGATGACCCTTAAGTTTAAGAGGTTTGGGGCATGAGGAAAGGTATGAGATTGAATCAGCTGAGGGGAAATGAATGATGATGGCCTTGGAGTCTTGGACTTGTGGAAGCCAATATAAACAGGGGTATAGGACATAACAGGATTAATCAAGGTAGTCTCTAAGGCGAATTACCACAGCCAGGCTATGAGTGTAGGGAGAGAGTAGGGAGCCTTGGCAAATACATGTAGGTATCAGTGAGTCTTACTGTCAGACACGATGATATTGGGGCTGAGGCCAATATAGGGGTGACCTCACTGTGGAGGGGTCTCTTTGGGTATCACCTGACAACTCTGCACATACTCTTATCTTCCATCTTAAAACAACAGCAATAGAAACTTCTTGCCCCAGACCCACATCGCTCTGAAGTTACTACTCCATTTCTCTGCTCCCAATCACTGTAAACCCCCTCCAAAGAGTCACTTGTACTTGTCTCTCTTTCCTTACCCTAATTTCTTTCCTTAACTACTCCAAGCTGGGTTTTCATCATTACTCTAACAAAACACCTTTTCTCAAGTTCACTATGAATCCTTTGTCAAAATGCTTAATTCTCCACCTCGATGTTTTTTCTCAGTAGAATTGAACACCACTGAGCCCTCCTCCCTTTAGAGATTTGCTTTCTTTCCAGGCTTCCAAGACTACATTCATATGGTTTTCTTCTTCTTTCACAGGATGCTCCTTCTCAGTCTATTTCGTAGGTTCCTCTTTCAACCAGGGCTCTAAATACGTACTCAGATCCAAGTTGAAATATAGTTGACATAAAGCATTATGTTAGTTTCAGGTATACCATGTAGTGATTTGACATTTATGTACATGAAATCATCAGAAGTCTAGTAAGCATCTGTTCTCAGTTATTAGACTATTATTGACCATAGTCCCTATGCTGTGTATTACATCCCTGTGACTTATTTATAACTGGAGATTTGTGCCTGTTAATTTCCTTCAGCTATTTTGTCCTCTTCTGCTTCCCCACACCACCTCCCACCATGCTCTCTCCCTTCTGGCGACCACCCATTTGTTCTGTGTATCTGTTTTCATTTTTTTCTTAGTATTTCACATATCAGTGAAATCATATGGTCTTTCTGGCCCACTTCACTTAGCATAAAATATCCTCTAGATTCATTCACGTCACAAATGGCAAGATTCCTTTTTTTTTAATGGCTGAATAATATTCTATTCCATGTATACCACATCGTTATCTGTGCATCTGTCAATGAACACTTAGTTGCTTCTGTGATCTTTAGTATCTGGATACACTCCAGGTCATACAGCAAAAGCAAATTTTCACTTTTGTGTGTTTTCAGAACAGTTACATGTCTAGCTCCTTTTGGGTAACATATATCTGCTCATATAATTAACACTATTGGATAGCAAATGTCTGTCTACTGGACCTAGGTATTCTAGGAAGAAATAACAAAAGAAATGTAATTGCAACCTAATTTCCTAGAGATTCTTAGAATCCTTCTGAATACTGGCCCCAGACTGCTATTACATAAATATTCTTTGTATAACTCAAAGTTCTTCTTGCTTAGGAATGTCTTAGTTAAGGGTAAAAAAAATCTTACCAAAAAAAAACCTGTTTAATAAAGGACTTTAACATTTTACTAGGCAAAAGATGCTCGCTTCTCTTCCCACAAAAACCAAACAGAACACAGTGAGTGTTACTAATGTTTCCTATTTATTCATTAATAAAAAGTGCATAGTACAAGCCCTTTTTCCCAATCCAAGTACTCAGTAAAAGATTACAATAAACCCTGGATGGCACAGACATGATTTGTTTGGCATGATTTAAACATTTAAAAACAGCAGTTAACATTTGGTACATCACATGACCACTTTTGCTTTTAACAAAGTAATCATCAGACACAGTAACAAATACATATGACTTTTCATTTAGAAATGTTATAAAGTTAAGACTAAACCTACTATTGCAACAACAAAAATTTCACCCATTAATTTAAACTCTCTCGATTTCTCCTTCAAGTTGCTGTTTTGTGTCTTAAGCTGAGCTGGTCAAATTTTAGCACATATTCATTGACAGACTTTGATTCAGGGTGTGAGACTTCTGAGGTTCCTTTGAAAATATAAGATATAGATAATTTATAAACACTGTAACATCGCATATCACAAAGACACTAAAAGTAACCACTGAATGGCTGTAGTTAATAGTTACTTTAGAAACTCTCTCCAAGTAGTTTAATTAAAATATGACTTGTTGAACATGGGTTAGTGTTTGGATAGATACATCATAAAATCTTTTACTATACACAGTTCTAATGTTTTTTCCATGTGGAAGGCAAAACAAAACACAACATTATTTTGCATAAAATAACATTAAATAACTCTAAAACAAAATAAACTATAATGGCATTTGTGGGCTGTTTAAGAGCCAAAAGTGATTAAAATGTGAAGCTTTTTCCCAGACTATTTAAAAATTATTGTAGCCATAATTTAGGTGAATGTTTACAAGCCAAATAGAGTAAGGGTGTGCTCAATAAAAAGGCCACATGTAGAAGCTTTAGGGATAAAACAGAATAATATAAATTACTAATTAGGTTAAAAGGAATACTTTATGTGCTAACCCATACTATCTTTGTTGGGAGGGCAGAGAAATTGTACAAGCAGAAAAACCAAGACTAAATACTTCACTAAGAACTTTTGTTATTAAATAGAGGTCCATATAGGAAAAGGTTAATATTCTAATGTAATGTCAATTAAGTATATGTGACAGAAATGAAGAACTAGGAATAAGAACCCAGACTTCCAGGTCTCTAGCTAATACTAGATATTGTTTCTAGGTCACAGCCAGTTCCTTCAACCAAAGTCAATTCTTCTTTGTGTTTTACAGGGTCTTAGTTCCCTGATCAGGGATTGAACCTGGGCCCTAGGCAGTGAAAGCATGGAGTCCCAATCACTGGACCACCAGGGAATTCCCCAAAGTCAATTCTTAGTTCTTTGTGAACTGCAGATTCAGTGACACATCACTATCTCTTCCAGAGACTAGCTTTCTAGCAGCTTAAACAGCAGACCGTTACAAGATATGTGCTAGCCTTCCAAGTTCAGGGGCGAGGGCAGAAAAAGAAATGATTATAGGGATTCAGCTCCATCTTAGGCCATTCCTGCCGTTTCTGCTTTAAAAGCTATGAAGCTGAGAAGGCTTTTAATGGGCCATATTGAGAGGAAAAACCTTAAATCTATGGTGTTCTTTTACCCAGGATTTGACTTACCTGTGTTATGACACCCCTCGATTAACACAAGTAATTAACAGTAGGTTATTTTATTTCAAGAAAAGTTGAGCACAAAGCCAAGATGCACAGGAGGAATGCAAGCATTCGATATCGGGTTATATAAAGAAATGAAGCCCTTACAGTGTTTATAGCCTAGAACAGAATCATAATAAAGGAGAAAAATACCCTACGAGTGTCACGTAATTGTATCAGAGACTCTATTAAACAGTACAATAATATGGAGAAGTTTATTCAATTCATACAAGTAATTTCTCAGATCTATACAGTGAAAAGCTAAACTGATCTGGGAGGGGGAGCATCCTTACACTGACAGCAAAATATCTTCTAGCCCCCATAAATCATCTGCAATCATTTGTTAGAAAAAAATTCTATAACCACACAGGTCATGCAGACTTTTTATGCCATTTGTATTCATTTTCTTTCAAACTGAACAAGACCAAATGAAACCTTTTACATTTTTATTCATTTCAAAATTTTCCTTATATTAGTGCTCCTCCCCACCCCAATTCATCCTATTACCAAACAAGAATGAGACAGAGATTGAGAAAAAAATACCCTTGATTGTTTCTCATTTTCCTCCTTTTCCCTTGGAGTAAACCAAGAATTCATTAAATATTTTTTAAAGTCAGAAAGATAACAAGACTCTAAAATTTTTCTTCCAAAAAAAAAAGAGAGTAAGTAAATAGCATTCAAATGTCAGTAATCAAACAGGCCCCCAAGACAGCTTTAAGATCGTTTCATTTAACAGGGAAGTTTACAACACAAAAGCAGCTTCCTGAGAGGCACCCACTTTAAAAATAAGTTATAGCTTAAATTATTACTGTATAGATTATACCTGGCAAAGGTAGAAAGAATTAAATTTTTTCCTCCTTTCATGAACTGTGTAATAAGGCTAGTGTGCAGAGGCTTACAAATTTCATATAATGGACTGTAAATCATCCACCATATTTAAATCATGTTTATTTAAAGTTTTCTTAATATTAGACATTTTATGGGAATAAAAACTTAGTAAACAGTTATTTCATTTCTTTTCTCTTCTTCTTAGCCACATAAATCATCTGTAGTGGATGATACAGATTTCAGCTGTAATTTGTAAAATATTCCAAAAGTTGTCACAGTCCTAAGAACTAGAGAAAACTGCCATCCACAAATAAACTACCAAGGTAAATATAAATACAGTGTGGTTCTAATCTTCTTTCATACAATCTCAGGTAACCCCAAATACCTTTATAAATACCTTATTAAAAAAACAATTTTTAAACCCATTGAAACTACTTAAAATATTTAAATGTAGAGATCTCAAATTTCCTTCTATCAGGCCAGAAATTAGCACAAAAATTATGATCACAGTTACAAACAGAACAAATGGAATGTTTACGTTCAGGATAACCAAAAAAGCCCCATGTAACTTTTTAATGTAATCATTTACTCAAATATAGGAAAGGTGATGACACAGGAAGCAAAAATAAGCTCGCAAGTGAAATTTCTAGAAGCTCATGAAAACAATACCATCCCATACTGTAGATGCAAAAGAAAAATCAGTTCTAATGGGGTTAAGAGTACTCTGGTCATCTTCGTTCATTTGGTCGTGCAAGGTGTTGAACTATTTTCACTTCCCATATCCACAAAGTTAGTCCACAGGAGGGGCTGGTGGATCTTGTCCCTGACATCAGAGAGAGAGAAATTATGAAATTGACTTCTTAAATTCCCCAGTGCAACCAATCTAACACATACAGTAAGAACTGAGCAGCGATGGCCCTCAACTTCCCATCCTAAATCATATACTTATTTAGACTTCTATGTTTCTGCACAAGAGAGCACTGTGATTCACCAACATTTGTCTTTCTTTGTAGTATGGAAAAAAAGAAAATTTTGTAACAGTGATATTGATTTAGGTGAAAGTGCTCTCCCTGACAGCTCCAGAGGTGATATTTAAACCAATTAAGGTAGTCTCATCCTTCTTGCTAATAAGGTGACTGAGTACAGTACAATTAAAATGAAGCTAAGGACTTGTATTTCTCTCTACAGAACATCTGTCAGTGAGGAAATAGGTGGCTCCAGCTCCTACTGGTAGCTGCCGTACAGGGACCAGAAAGGGTGCCTACCTTGGAATAAATAATGGTCTGAGGAAGAAACAAGGTCTCTAATGAACTGTTAAAACTTTCTAAACACTGACCCTCCCTCTGGATTTCTTGATATGTACACCAATAAAGCCAATTACTTAAACCAGGTGGAAATGATTTTTGTTACTTGTAATAGAAAGCATCTGAACTGTAAAGGAAAGAGCAGAGCTTTTAGGAATCTTTAGCAAGATTCCACTTATTTATTACTCTGATATGCTATATGAAACCCCAGATGAGGATAATCAATTTTTCTGCTTGGAATTGGTCAATATGTCTTCATGCTTGTTCCTAGAGCTATGGGACTACCATTCCTAGAACTGCTGGTCTACAATGAACTAAGGTTCAGGGGATGGTAATCTTGCATTTCTGTCACTTTTAAATGGCTTCTAATTTAGCTCCAAACATTGAGGATGTCGCTCTTTGATATGAAAGTAACAAAACTGTACATAGAAAGAAAAAAGGCTAGGGAGAAAGTACTTTATCAAGACAATATACAAGCTGTTTTATGCATACACTCCTCCTCTCCAAGAAAACCTAAAAATAAGGCATTTTATATAGGGCTAATGACGGCTTCTTTCTTAACTAAAGTCAGCATGCTACATATCTAAATGTTCCAGTCCCAAAGCACTGACCAATTAACGTTGCTTTCTCCTATATAAGCAACGTTGCTTTCTCCTATATAAGCAACTGGTCTAGTTAAACTTCTTTTTAATATTAGCAACGCAAGATTGGGGGAAAGAAGCAATTATTTTAGGCTGAAGAAGGGAACTAGTGGGATAATTTGGTGTCATCAAGTGAATCCACCATGGAAACAGTTTTAAAGAGATAATTACTCAAATGAAATGAGAAAGAAAAAAAGTATAAATATTGGCTCTGAAAACAATTAAAAAGAATCCTTTAATGGAGGCTCTATTAAAGGCGGTAATCAAAAACTCCCTGTTGGGTCACTATATCATATTTATCATTTAGGTTCTAAAAATTGTTATAATCATGACTATCAAAATTTATCAACATAAATGATTCCTACCACTCCTTTTGCCAGCTCAGCTGACCTATTGTGATGCCGAACTGTCGAATGAATTTGAGAGAAATAGGATGGGAAAGCAGGTTGAGCCAGATGGGCTCCATGTCTCTGCTATATTTGACATCTAGGACAGAAGGGGAGAAAATGGAGAGAGAGAAAGTGAATGAGTGAGAGACAGAGAGTGTGTGTGTGTGTGTGTGCACACACAAGTGTGTGTGTGTGTGTGTGCATGCGTCCGCACAAGTAGGGACATTTGAACTGTAGCTAGTAAGAGTATCTAGGAACCTTGGGACATGAGAGGCAAGGGATCAACTGTGAGGTGGACAGAACTAGAAACTGGAGGACTGAGATTTGAGAACTATCACTGTGGATTATTATGAACTGAACCATTTTTTATGTTTCTTGTGTGAGTAAACATTGAAATTCATCTTAAAATGATGTGGGGGCTACTGGTCTGTACTTCTCTATGTGTAACTCCATGAAAACTAAGCCATTTTGGATTGCAAGACTTACTGGAACTACATAGGAAGAATTTAATTTACTCTATGAGCTAAATCTTCCTTTTGGTAATTTAGATATTTCAGTCAAAACAACTCCACCCCTTTCCCAGACTACACCCATCCCCCCACCCCAAAAGATCTCTAATCCACAACACTTACATTATGAGGACTGGCTGGTTTTCCAGTTAGGTTGGATCCTCTTAGATTAGGAGGTCTCAACAGGAACAAGATCACTGCAATAACCATCCAGGCCATCAAGATCATGGTAATACTGATGCCATGATCACTAGAGGGTCCTGGCACTAAAGACAAACAGAAAATGTATTTGCAACAAAAACTGTTGAATAATTACCATGTTGTTAGTAAATGTAAAAACAAACTCTAATGTTTAAATAACTTCAAAATTGTATTAACATAAAAACTATTAATAATTTTAAGAATTATTAAATATTTACATCTTCAATTTCCCTTTCCTCCTGTGAGAAAATCTAAATGGTAAATGGTATAAAATAGTCATAAGCCAGAGACTATTAAATAAAGATTCTTAATAGTATAGTAGTTCTTAATAATTTGGGGTAATAGAATCCTTTGAGAATTTGATAAAAAAAAGACTCCACTATAAGAATCCACGTATACACATTTAACAATTTTGTATATATTAATAATTGCAACAGATTCATGGCAATTCATAGCTATACTGAGATCTGCAGAATCCAGGTTAAGACCACTTGATATACAGAAAAGCCATGCTAGGGGAGAGGGGATTATGCATTTTAATTACAGAAGCATCCTGAAAAAATAACAGAGCTTAAGGAAAAGGGGACATCTCAGTTGTACATATATGAATTAAAGATCCCTTTAATGACATTTTCAAACAAAGAGATTAATTTGGCCTTTTTTTGGAAAAAGAATTTGGATTCAGATCTAGCTATTTCAAAGTCTATGCATTTATCCAGAGGAAAAAAAAATCAGGTCTGTATAGCTATCAGTCCTTCACGGCAGCCTTATCTTATTTATTTCAGAATAACAAGTACCTGGCTCATGAAACGAGCTTAACAAATTTATAGTGTATGAAATGTGTATTAGAGAACTCAAAGTGTCAGAAATGAAAATTCTAGAAGATCAGATTTCTAGAGAAAATAGTATCTATAGGTGGTTACTGTCAATTTTAGTTTTTAAATACCACTCAAATCTGTCTACTTTCCGCTCCACGCCCACACTTGTTCAAGCTACCATCACTTCTTGTCTGGTGTACTACAGCGTGGCTTCTTAACCAACCTCCTCACACTTACTCTTGACTCCTCTAACTCTATCCTTCAAGTGCTCCAAGAGTGATTTTTTTTAAAAAGCAAAATATTATCTATTATTTTTATTACTAAATAATAGTTAAAAGTTGAGCGGCTACTTTGAACCAGGCATTATCTCTCTTAATCCCTTTTAACAATCTTTTTATTTTTATTCTGGCTGAGCCTGGAGACCTGTGGGATCTTGGTTCCCAGCTTCCCAGACGAGGGATGGAAGCCAGGCCATCAGCAGTGAAAGTGCTGAGTCCTAACTACTGGACCTCCTAGGAATTCCTCAGCAATCTTATTTTATGGCAGGTATATAAAATCTTTCATTTTATAGATGAGGAATCTGGGGAATGGGGGGTTAAATCCCAATGTCATACAGTCGGCATGTGGCAAAGCTGCGGTTTAAATACAGTGGTCCCATTCCAGGGTCTGTGCTCTTAACCTCTTCGCAATGTCATAATCTCTCACCGTATCACATAGAAGACAGGCCCCTGAAAATTATTATTCCTGTGGGTAGTAAAATTGGCAAATACAGATTTTAAAAGGATTTCTGATAAACTTACAACTAGCTGTTAGAGTATATAAAGGTAGTCAAACAAAGAGAACTGTGCTGTCTACATATGATCACTTCATATAGTGCACCACTCAGAAGTAAAATGCTACATTGGTTAGACCTCAAGTGTAAGCCCAATGCCAATTCAGTGTGGAAAATGGGTCCCTTGCTTTTTGATGCTCTTCACAAGTAAAGGACTGTGAAGTTTCAGATAGTTAAACCTCAGATCCCACGTTTACTAATGCCTAGATCTAGACAAAGCAAACGTGGTAAAATGCTCACTCTCTGTGTGAGACTCCCATGGTGCTAACATGACTCCTAGTCCCCCGGTGCTGTCTCCTGGCTTGGTTGTCACAGGCTACCGCGGCCTCTCCTTTCTGCACGCTGCTGCCGAAGAAGTCTGCTTATAACACTGCTCTTCACACACCTCTGCTGACTAACCCAGCAACTCGCTCTCCACCGTCTACTGCTTCGACTCTGAACGCTTCAGCCTGGCCTTTCCTCACCAGACGTGGCCCTACTCATCAATGTTACCTCTTATGTTTCTCAGAAAAATCATCCTCTGCCCTAGTCAACCTCATTCCTTCTTCCTCCTTTATCCAGTGGATCCCTGACTTGCCTGCCCAACAGAATAGCCTGTGACAACATCAGCGTCACCATTTCTAAGGCCCTGCCTCATATCATCTAATTCAGGAGTACCTCCAGGGTGGGGTCAGGAACCAACAGTATTTTTAAAGCTTTCCAAGTGAATCTGATGCAATAGTTCAATGCTAGTTTGGCTGCCATTCACCAACTTCGCAAACTCTGTCCTTCTGGGGACTCATTATTTTTCCCTGTCTGGCATGATCTCATTTAACTCATTCAACAACATCCTACAACCTGCTCTCATCTGGTGAAAAAAAGCTCCATTTTCTCTGCCCATTCTTTCCTTTCTTCTCTAGACTAGGGTAGCATTTCTAGTTTGAAAGAACCGTTTCCAACCTCTCCTAATTAGTTCATTAACTTTTTAAAAATGAGACTATCTCAAGCTGTTTGACTTTACCACCTCTTAAATAAATAATCTCTGTGCCTCGATTTTTTTTACCTGTGAAATGGCAATATTACCACCATCTCATAGAATAGTTGTGAAGACGGAAATGATCAGTACATGAAAAGTAGCACAAAAATACCTGGAACACAATAGGTATTTGATAAACATCAGCCATTACTGATCTGTGCTCTAGCTGATATGTCTATTACATAGACATACTCTGCAGGGTTATTAACAAAAAGCTGAAAACAGACCTAAACGTTTGCCAAGAGCATCCAATTAAGAAATTATGGTATGTGGGGGTTGGGGTGAAGCTGTAACACAATGGTGAGGGACGTTCACATGAGACAAGCAACAAGCTATTTCTTGACAGAGGGGGAAAAAACAGGTGAAAAACAGTGTGTACTAAGAAAGGGGAGCGGCAAATAATAAATATTTGCCTGTATATGCACAAAGAAATTGTGGAAAGATACCCAGAAGGCCAATAATACCCAGAGACAGGACCTCGATAGATGGGAGAATAGGAGTAGGAAATCATCTTTTCACTATATACTAATTAACTGCTTGAGTTTTGAACCATGTATTTTGGGATTAGAGATACCAGATACCTGAACTAACTTAACTTAGGCTTCTTCATGAAATCTCAGAACATATAAGCTACTCAAGCTCCCTGGCACTGCATGCAGCCAATACAAACAAGTATCAGGAGCAGCTGTTGTAAAGTCAACAGGGAGAAGTGAAAGAGCCTTTACATGATCGGGCCACTATGGTTTTTACTGTGATAACTTTTTGGCACTAAATATTCTAAACATTAATATAGTACCAAATAATCTGATATTAAAGAAGTACAATCACATGGGGGATATAAAACCTGTTCTCTTCACTGCCTAGGAATTATTTGCCTTAAGAGGATAAACACTTTTTACTCTATGGTCTAGAAAAATGTCACATCATAAAAATGTAAAAGGATTTTGTACAGTAAAATACAGTGTTGCATTCTACTCAATGGTTAAGCGCAGGGAGCCGGCATATTGCATATTGAGTGCATATTGCATATTGAGTGCATATTGCATATTGAGTGCAGCACTTTCCACAGCATCATCTTTCAGGATCTGGAATAGCTCAACTAGAATTCTGTCACTGCCAGGAGCCAGCGTGAGGAACTCCGCCCATGGCAAAGGTCATGAGGAAGGGGGCTCGGCATACGCAAAGGCGGGATTGAGCCTCAGGAGTCCCCCTAGAAATTCTCGAGCATCTACCCCCAAAACCAGAGTCTGCCTACTTTCTGCTTTGTGCTCTCACCTACACCTCTGACTTTACGGGGGCTGTCCCCCACTACCTCTCTCTGAAAAAAGAGTTAGCTTACAGCTCCAGTTAATAATTCCTGGGTGTGACAGTGTTTCAACCTACAAACTCCTTGGAAATCCTCTAGCCTGCCTGAATAGGTTTTTCCGGCCACATGTGATTGTTCACAGCCTCCCAACTGTGAGAGGCAGGAGATGTTCTAAACTGTCTAAACACAGATTCCTTTGAGTAGTTAAAAGATTGATTAGAAATTGTATTGGTGAAGGGTTTTTCACTTATTGGGCCAATGTTTGCTACTAAGTCTCCAGACTCCTTACCTACTGTGTCCTTGGCAGTGTATTGATTGATATAATGGGTGTATAGAAATGTAAGTAGTAGCCTCAATGTTTGTAACCTTGGACCCTTGAGTTAATTCTTTTCTTGACTGAGCCCACCTCACCTTTGCCCTATAGGAATGCTTTTTTGGAGGCTGGTGCCTGACTTTGGAATAATCACCTTTAGAGAAAGAAAAGTTTCTTAAAATGTTAACAGGCCTCCTGGCCAGAAGATGATGTAATTCACCTGAACTTTTGCATATTGTAAGTTTGAAAGCCTGGCTTCGATTAGGACCAGGAACTGCTGTCCTTGCATGACTCCACCCTTTCCCCCATTATCCTCTATGCACAACTTTAGGTATAAAAACTACTTTGGAAAATAAAGTGCGGGCCTTGTTCACCGAAACTTGGTCTCCCCATATCGCTCTCTCTCTCAAATTCTGGCTGAGTCTCCATCTGGAGCGCGGAACCCGCCATGCTTGCTAATTATGCCTGGGCTTCTAAGATCCGACCGGGGAGGCCTCAGTGTCTCCTCTCCTTCGGGAGAACGGAAGGACGCCTGCGGCCTACATAAGTGGTGCAAACTTCTTGTCTTGAAGTTTTATTGGTCTCCCGCATAAACCAAGCTACTCAGCCTCTTTTCTCCACTGAATTTTCCTACTGAGCTATCCTCATTCTATTACTCTTTATATCTTTGATAAATATTTATAAATAAATAGGTCGCCGACGCCGTCCCTGCTTCGAATACCCTGGATCAGCCGGGGCTGGACCCCGGCAGTTAAGTCTTTGGTTACAAGAAAAAGTAAGTATTATAATCAAGTAAGATGTCAAATGGGATAGTTACAGTGACGCTATTAACCTAGTTGGACACAAGGAAGATGAAAACGAGAGAGGATCTAACAGCTGACAGATCCTGAGGGATTATTTCTCTAAACTTATATAGACGGCCAATGATCTAGTCATTCACGCCTATGAAACGGAACCTCCATAAACCCCCTGAATGATGGGGTTCACGGAGCTTCTGGGCCAGGGCACACATGGCGTTAGCTGGGAGGGCGGTGCACCCAAGAAGACAGGGAAGCTCTGCACCCCTTCCCCTGGTACCCTGTCCTATGCATCTCTCCCATTTGGTTGCTGCATCTTTTATAATAAACTGGTAACAGTACTTTAATTATTTTCCTCCATTCTATTAGCCATTCTCACAAGTTACTGAAACAGAAGGGGGGTTGTGGGGACCCCTGATTAATATATATACTTTATATATGAGCATTAGCTCATTGCTGAAGATTTAAAATACACAGAAAAATAATTACATATCACTCAGAGGAAACAACTGCTTAAACCACTTAAAGACATGGCTGTTAGAAAGGATTTCCACCAAATGCTAAAAGGACTGGGGTGCGCGGAGTGGGTGGTGGACGACTGGCCAAGATAACTGAATTAATACCCAAGCCCTAGAGTCTTGCTTTTATGTTTGGATTAAAGAAGTGAAATTTCACCCACAGAAATAAGAGTATATTTGGTTTACAGGTGGGGCTGGCTCAAGGGTCACAAACACCAGAAATATAATAAATTTATTTTTTCCCCCGTAAGAAGTTCAATGAGATTAATTTCAACAAGAAGAACAGGTTTTAGTTTTTCTGCTGAGGCAAAAATCTAAGCTGCTTATCAGAGGGAACACTCTAGGTTAGTGAATGCTGCTGAAGAGGCAACGTGAAGAAACCTGGAGTGGGGGATCGATCACCACCCATCATGCCCCAAACCTAATGGAACATCTGTCTGTTACTTTCTTGCCCAGAGGCGTATGGTTATTGTCCTGTTGCACCAAACGACTACCTTCTGACAAAGCTTCTACTTTGAGCCAGGCGCTGTACTAGCTTCTATTGCTCTAAGTTGTTCCATTTACACAATTTGATGGGATGCCCAGTTCACACAGTATTAACAGTAATTAATAATGTAGTAATGAGCCTCTTTATAATGATACCTTACTGTGTTTTGCTTTAGCTTCATATACATAATAAAGTAGCACTCAGCTTCAGATATATGAAGTACAAGCAACTAGCCTACTGCTGCTAAGTCACTTCAGTCGTGTCTGACTCTGTGCGACCCCATAGACGGCAGCCCACCAGGCTCCCCCGTCCCTGGGATTCTCCAGGCAAGAACACCGGAGTGGGTTGCCATTTCCTTCTCCAGTGCATGACAGTGAAAAGTGAAAGTAAAGTCGCTCAGTCGTGTCCGACTCTTCGCGACCCAGTGGACTGCAGCCTACCAGGCTCCTCCATCCATGGGATTTTCCAGGCAAGAGTACTGGAGTGGGTTGCCTACTAATAAGTGCAATTTGGCAATATGTCAAAAGCCTTAAAATGTACATAAGGATGTTTATTTAAATATTATTTATTATAGCAAAAGTATATTAGTAACCTAAGATTCCAACAGAAGGGAATTATTTGAACACTGGTACATCCTCATAATGAATTATTATTTAGTAAATATTTTTAAGGTAAATACATGTTGATATAGTCACAACATAGTAGTGAAAACCAACATATACAAAGTGATCCCATTTTTGTAAGTATATATGAATTGAATTGTGCCAGGCTTCACCATCCTGTGAATGTCATACTTCCATTCCTATGGTCAAATTATTATGGTACAGGACTGGTTTGGCTACTATTTCCCCTCAAAGTATCCCTCAGGTTATTTCTGTCCTGAAAAAAGATGCCTCATATTAGGGCCACCAAGTCCGCCAGCTACATTCACCATGCAGGATCCACCTTCCTACACTGATTCTCACTTTATCATCACCACTGCCTCAAAAGTCATGGAGAAACCTCCCCACGGTCCACACCCTCTTGAGACTACTAATGTCAGAGCCAAGGGAATGATTGCAATGGCTCCCAAAGCTTCCAAACCTTGGCAAAGAACGGCCTCCCCTCCCTGCGCTCACAAACTCTCCAAGTTGCCAGTGGATGCAGACAGACGCTAGGGAAAGAGTGAGGGGTTTGTGCTGAAGCCCCGGTGTTCAGTTCAATGAGTCCAAAGTGCCCGGTTCCTCACATATTTGCCCCCCAAAAAAAAGGTCTGCAAGGGTTTACACCAAGTTGTCAACAGTGGTCATCTTTTATTATTCTGGAACTTTTTCTTTTTTTGTATCTGTGGTTTTATGATTTTATTCAATGAAGCGGTTTTGATTTTGTAGCAGGACTAAAAACCACATTTTTAACTTAAAAAATAAAGCATTTTAAGTAGGAGATACATTACTGAGAGTCATTTCCTTAAACAGCAAACTGTAAGAATAATTTCTGGCAAATGTTCAGTCGTATTCTGACCTCTAATTGTGCCCCCAACGCCAAGCGTCCTCCTGTCCCATCATTACTTACATTCCTGAAGACATTCTGTGTCTGTGCAGTAGGACTGGGACTGCCTCAACTACAATGAATAAGAAAAAAGGAAATTAGCCACCAGACTTACCAAAATGGATACTACTTATCAGAAAGATCGCGCTTTGTTTTTTAATGAACGCTACCACACTATCTATTGTACCTTCAAAATCAAATATCAGATAAAAACACAGAATACATATAGGGCCTGATCAGTTTTGGTGGGATATTTTTCTCCTCAACATAATACTCAAATATGCTGTGATCTGGTGTAATTCACCTACTTAAACTAGGAATTTTAAAAAGTTACCTGTGACAGAAACTCCTACTGCCACATGTTATTAGACTTACCAAAGGAAAAGCACTTAACCATAGAGGAGAGCTACTGAAGAAAGAGTAAATTTTGTTAACAAGATTTTTTTCTCACTTAAAATTAGAAGCAAAGAGAGAGAAAAATAGGTTCTCTTTATAGAAAAGGCCTTTTGAAAGAAAGGAATTTTTTTTCCTTTTAGCTTACATCTGCATAAATAGTGGTTGGATAAATAAGAAACTAATAAAAATGATACCACAGGGGTTGGGCAGTGGTTGGAGGAATAGAGCAGGTTCTGATGAGATGGGATTTGAAGTTTTCATTGTCTATCTTAACATATAATTTCATTTTGGAACCATATGATTATGAATTTTTTTTGATTATGAATTTTAAAAGATAACTGAAAAGAAAAGACCCATCTATAAATAAACAGACAACATCCTTTTATGAATGTTCACCCTATGCTGAGGCCTTTTAGGATGTTTAAAAATGATAATCTCATATATCTTAAAAGAGATGACACAGTAAACAGAATGAGCATGAAACTTTTCAATTCAGCCTCATGACTTTATAATCACACCCTCTCTCCATTAAAGCAGCTTAACATCACTTGCAATTATTGAGGGAAGCCACTCCATGGCAGTCGTGCTTAGCTGGACTCTGAAGAAAGACAGCTCTTGATTTAAAGTCAGGCTCTGCAACTTTCTCGAGTTTCAAGACCTTTGGCAAATTTTTTAACACCTTTAAGCTTTAGTTTCCTCACATGGTAAAATGAGGATACTGCCTATATCTGAATACAGGTAAGAATTAAATACACAGCACATATGAAATGTAGTGACAACCCAAGAAAGAAGAAATGTTAGGTATTATTATTACCATGCTAGACAAATTATGACCTCATCTAAAACAACAGAATAAATCATATTATAAATTGCTAAGATGATCAGACTTGTTTTTCTGTATACCACTAAAAATAGTTTTATTTGAATTAGAATGGGAAAACAGATCTTAATTATTGTAAAAAAATATGCTGGATACTTTAAACCTTCCTAAATACGCAAAGAATCAATTCAAAAACCCTTTTATACATTCTACGGCTCTTATCAAAAAGACAGAAAATAATGAGTGTTGGTGAGGATGTGGAGAAAAGGAAACCCTTGTACACCATCGGTGGAAATAAAAATTGGTAGCAACCACTATGGAAAACAGTATGGAAGTTCCTCAAAAAGTTAAAAACAGAACTACTATATAAAGCAAGCAGTTCCACTTCTGGGTATTTACCTTAAGAAAACAAAAACACTAACTCAAAAAGATACATGCAACTGCATGTTTTTCTGTAGCATTATTTGCAATATCCAGGATATGGAAATAACCTCTAAGTGTCAACTGATGGATGAATGGATAAAGAAAACACACACACACACACACACACACACACACACAGGAGTATTATTCAGCCATAAAAAAAGAATGAAATCTTGCCACCTGCAACAATATGGATGGACCCCAAGGGCATTATGCTAAGTGAAGTAAGTCAGAAAAAGATAAATACTGTATGATTTCACTCATATGTGGAATCTAAAAACAAAAATCTCATAAATATAGAGAAGAGACTGGTGACAGCCTGAGGCAGGGGGAGAAGGGTGGGGAAAATGGGTGAAGGAGGTCAAAAGGTGCAAATGTCTAGTTAAAAAAAACATCAGTAAGTTATGGGTATGTAATATACAGCATGGTGACTATAGTTAATACTGTAAACAAATTATACATTCTAAAGAAATTGAAAAAAAGACTTCCAGCCCCTTGGGTCACAAATCAGATCTAATGAATCTCCTACTTTGCATATATTTTGTTTAAGTTTTACTAATTTTTTACCAATAAGTAATATGTATATACAATATGAAATTCAAAAGTATAAAAAGATACTCCATGCACAGTAAATCTCTCACTCTCTCCTAACCTCCAGTTCAGTTCAGTCACTCAGTTGTGTCCGACTCTTTGCAACTCCATGAATCACAGCACGCCAGGCCTCCCTGTCCATCATCAACTCCCGGAGTTCACTCAAACTCATGTCCATCGAGTTGGTGATGCCATCCAGCCATCTCATCCTCTGTTGTCCCCTTCTCCTCCTGTCCCCAATCCCTCCTAGCATCAGAGTCTTTTCCAATGAGTCAGCTCTTCGCATGAGGTGGCCAAATCACTGGAGTTTCAGCTTTAGCATCAGTCCTTTCAAAGAACACCCAGGACTGATCTCCTTTAGAATGGACTGGTTGGATCTCCTTGCAGTCCAAGGGACTCTCAAGAGTCTTCTCCAACACCACAGTTCAAAAGCATCAATTCTTCGGCGCTCAGCTTTCTTCACAGTCCAACTCTCACATCCATACATGACCACTGGAAAAACCATAGCCTTGACTAGATGGACCTTTGTTGGCAAAGTAAGCCTCCACAAACCTCAGGTTTTTTTGTGAATCTGGCTAGAGATGTCCTTACATTTTTATAAGCATATGTATCTTTTCCTATTACTCCTCCTCCACCTCTAAGTAGATTATGTAAAACACAAAGGTTTATTAGGTAAAAAGTGTCACTGGATAGGACAAACACTATCTAATCAATTAAGACATCAAATAAGGAGTAAAAAGAACTTTTGTGGGTTTAATATTTAGCAACCACACAGCATATCCCCAAACCTACAGCTGTGATTGAAATGACCAATGAATGATCAGTTCTTTGTACATTATGTAACTCAAATGCCGGCTCTGGCTTCTGGCTATAGCTCTACTAGAACTGCTGCCCTTGTCCTGAAGTCTGACTTGCTGGCTAACTGGAGCTCAATGACATCTATAAATAACATGATTTTCATGTGAAAAGCCCCCAGATCCATTTCCTCACAGATTTACTTCAATGGAGGGCCGCATCACCAGCTCTAGGCTACTTTTTCATGCCTGCATCAGTCCCATCCTCCTGCTTCAACGTGGGTCTGCCAGAGAAGATGCTCAGTGTGTTCTTTTTTGATGTTCCAGCGATGATGCAGGTCAGAGTTTCACCCCACACCCTTGCAGTGGTTTTGTAGTCTATAGCAGGTCACCAATCTACAACCTGCAGGCTGGAGGCCTATTTTCATAAATAGTTTACTGAACCATAGCCACACCCCTCTGTTTACATATTATCTGTGGCTGCTTTCACTAAAACAGATGAGTTTAGTAGCTGCCATACAGACTCCAAGCCTAAAATATTTACTATCTAGCCCTTAAATCATTCAACACTACTTATAATGACATCAGGTAAAGCCATTAGGAACCACTGATGAAAGAAAAGAAAAAAGAAACATTTTTGTGTATCTATATACAAATGTTCATTTTAAAATGTGAGATTCTCATTAATTATGTCTAGTTATAATGCAACAATCATTTATATTCACTTATTCATTCAAAATGTTTACTAAATGCTTACTATGTGCCAAGTACAGTTCCAGGTACTGATGATATGATGTGAAAAGGCCAAAATTTCTACTCTTAAAGGTCATACAGTCTTGTGGGGAAAATCAGACAACTAAGAAATATAAAAATGTCAAAGAGTCCCAGAGAGAATGAAAATAGGATGGCATACAGTGGCAATCCAGTAGCCACTTTAAATCAGGCACACAGAGGCAGGAACGCTTACGGGACTATCCCTACGACAGTAACAGTAAAGATCAAGGACATGAGAATTCAGGAATTCCAGACAGAATAAACAACTAGGAAAGGCCCCTGGATGAAAAGGTACCTGGGAGTTGGTGCTGAGGAACCACGAGGCCACTGTGTCTGGGGCATACAAGCAATACTATTCAGCTGCTGGATTTAGTCAACCTCACGCTCTTTGTACATGCACAAGTCAGCACACGTTGCTGTTAATGGCATTAGTCTGACTGCCTCTAACTCTAAGATAAATAACAGATACTGATATGTTTAATCAATGTGGAATAGGAGTACCTTATTATTATCATATTAGAAGTACATTTAAATACAAATATATTTTAATGATATGAATTTATAAATATTACTTTAAATTATAATTTAAATAATTATTTGTATTACAGTATAATACAAGAAACATTACAGAATACTTAGGAATTAATGTGGATTAATTCTCTGCCTAGTACAATTATCATTATGTTTTCTAGTCTTAAATATGCAAGTTTCACATAATCACAATCACCAAGGTTCCTCGTGGCTTAATCGGTAAAGAATCTGCCTGCAGTGCAGGAGACCCAGGTTCAATCCTTGGGTGGGAAAGATCCCCTGGAGAAGGGAATGGCAACCCACTCCAGTATTCTTGCCTGGAGAATCCCAGGGAGAGAGGAGCTTGGCAGGCCACAGTCCATGGGGATGCAAAGAGTTGGACACAATTGAGTAACTAAATCACACATAACTACAACCAGTATAATAACAAATATTTACTAGGAACTTTCATGTGGTAGGGACTATACTAAGAATTTAGATAATCTTCACACTCACTAGAGGAGGCAGGGGCTATTATTCCTTCTTTACAGATGAAGAAATTTGAATTTGGAGGAGGTTAGCTAATCCCAATTCTATTTTACTTTACAATGTACAAAATGTTGTATCATAATTTTTACTAACATATCATTAGACTGAAACATTGCATAACCAGCCACAATTTTGAATGGTTACAAAATATTCCAGTGAATTGATATACAACTGATATACAATTGAACAGAAGCAAATTCAGAGTAAGGTGAAAATGACCATATCTAATTATCTAACAGCCTCTAAGATTAACATAGCCAATGTTTTCCTTTCGGTATCACTACATGGAATAAGCTTCCTTTTGGGACTATGATAAAAACAGCAATGTATAATTTGTCCTGCTATACAAATTTCTAGAAAATTAATTCACTCACATACAATTGACAAATATAGAAATTATGTCAGTTTTATGTGGTAGCTATGTCGATTTAGAACTGATTTTTTTCTAGGTAAGGGAAGCCAGAAAGTGGGAAGTCATATTACAACTCATGCCTTGCAGAAAGAAGCCCTTTCAGCTTTAATAAAAATGTTAAAAAGTGCCTGCACACACACACACACACACACGCACAAGACCAAGAATGAAAAGAAATTATTCACTGAGAGTCTGGCTGACTGAAGCACTACGTCTCCAGTCCGAGCTGCAGTGAGTCTTTGGGACATTCCACTGAGAGCTGGAGTTGGATCCTGCTCTTCTGGCTGGTCTTCCACGGGTTACTGGCTACCTACGCTCTACATGTTCACAGGCAGATGATGCTGCAGGCTCTGCATAATGAGGTGCCAAAGTATCATAACCACATTTCTAGTCCTGGACTCACATGTTCTGTCCAAACCAGTGTGTTGGGATATATATTCAGTATGTCAGATTCAAACACTTGTGATGGGTAAAGTATACAGTCTTTAAAGAATTAGAAAAACACATTTAGTACAACAAGAGAATCTCACTGCTTTGATAAAACTCTTTAAACAGAGGTCTAATTTACAGTGCATCTCATTTTCTCTTGACTTATCTGAAGAATACGGTGGGACTACTGATGCTGATTTTGGCCACTCCAAAAGGAAGTCATTTGTGAAAACAAAATAATTAAAAGAAAATCAATAAACAACAAGGTCCTACTATATAGCACAAGGAGCTAAATTCAAAATTCTGTGATAAACCATAATGGAAAGGAATATAAAATACAATGTGTACATATATATATATAATACTGAATCACTGGTATATGACAGAAAGCAACAGAACATTGTAAATTAACTATACTTTTATTTTTTTAAAAAAGGATAATAATATAAGGGAAACAGGCATAGCAGTAACTTCAAATATTTTCTGTATTGCAGTGGAGTGGGGGGAACCACATGCGGACTATTTACAGTCAATGGTTGTTCCCCAGGTAAACCCTTTTGCTAACTAACACTGATCCCAGGATGGCAGGGAAGAACTAAAAGTAGATTTAGATTTCCTCACCTAACCAGAATGGTCATGTAAAGTTCCTTAAATGAATTAGCTTCAAAATCGATGAGACAAAATAGCATTGTTAGAATAAATGTTTTTCTTCATTGGGGAAAAAAGAAGAAAACAGAGATTAAAAGAATGTAAGAGTCTTGGCACTGAGATTTCATGTTAGGGAAAATGTAGAACCTAAAATAGTCTCTTAGGATATCTAGGAAGCCTAATATAGAACTTTGGCTGTCAGAGGCTGATGGAAAAAAACATAGATCAAAGAGAAGACTCTAATGGCAAAAAAGCAGATAAATGAAACTTCTATGACTCGATCGACAAGAGTTTGGGTGAACCCCAGGAGTTGGTGATGGACAGGGAGGCCTGGCGTGCTGCAATTCATGGGGTCACAAAGACTGAGCAACTGAACTGAACTGATGAGGAATCTTAGCTTGGAGAACTTCTTTAAAAAAATTACAAGAAAAACAGAAAATCTCTCTTTGGAATTATCAAAAGGTATCTACTATGGATGTTCGTATTCCCTCCAGCCCTCCAAGTTCATATACTGAAGTCCGAATGCCCAGTGTGATGGAGTTTGGGGGTGCGGGTCTTTGGGAGGTGATGAGGTTCAGATGAAGTCATGAGCGTGGAGCCACCCTGATGGAATTAGTGTCCTTGTGAGAGGGTGAGAGCAGAGCCCTCAGTCTCTCTGGGCCACATGAGGATACAGCAAGGCGGCTATCTGAAAACCAAGAAAAGAGTCAAATCACCAGATACCAAATCAGGCAGCACCCTGATCTTGGACTTCCCAGTGCCTCCAGAACCATGAGAAGTAACTACTGTTTGAGGCCCCCAGTCTGTGGTGTTGTGCTAGAGCAGCCTGGGGCAACTAACACAGAACCTAAACAAGAACTTATTTGCCATTTTTCTGTGTCTACTCAAGAATCTCATGTGTATTGGAGGTGCTCTTCTTTCCCAGGCACAGGATCTACCTGCGGACTGATAAACAGTGTGATACAGAACAGTGGTTCAAAGAAGAAGCTTCAAAGTCAGAGGTATCTGGGTTCAAATTCTGTGTCTGTTACTTTCCAAAGCAGAGTTTCAAACTACAAAAGAAATAAATACAGTCTCTTATCAACATTAATATCATGGTGAGGATTAAAAGATATAACATATACAAAATCAAATACAAAATGTATATACAAACTCAGGTCATGGCCCATAGTATGCTTTCAGATTATAGCATTATGCAGGAAAGGGCTGCCTGTTTATGTGAGTAAGACTGCTCATAGTTATCACTTTTTTTTTTTAAGTGAAATGCCAAAACCAACAGCAAAAATGTACTTTCAAATCAATGGTTAAACAGTTGGTCAGTGTTCCCTAACCAGACCTCATATAGTTCTCAGTAATAAGGGTGGCTTGAAATAACCTTAGACTGTCAAAACCCAGCTCTACTTAATTTTTAATACTGTACCAAATTCCATTTAAATACACAATTTCCAAATTTGTATATGAAAAACAATGTTGTGAATGTTTCTATAAAAACATTCTTACATACTGGTTATCTCTTTAGAATATACAGAAGAGTTACTATAATGAAGGTACATACATTTTAAGTTTTGATATACATTGCCAAATTACAGAAGGAGAATTTTAAAGAAATGACATAATACAAAGTTACATTCAAGAATTCCTGCATAATCACGCCACTGAGGAAGCCCAATGTCTTAACTGAGCGATAGCTAGAATCTAATTATATCTGATCACATTTAGTTCTCTTAACTCAAAAATGGTTTAAAATTAACTCAAAATAAATTAAAGACCTGAAACCACAAAAATCCTAGAAGCAAACATAGTTGGTAAGCTCCCTGACATTAGTCTTGGTGATGAGTTTTTGGATGACTCTAAAAGCAAAGGCAACAAGGGCAAAAATAAATACAAATATGCGAAAGTTGTTGTTATTTAGTAGCTAAGTCACAACCGACTCTTTTGAGACCCCATGGACTGTAGCCCACCAGGCTCCTCTGTCCATGGGATTCTCCAGGCAAGAATACTGGAGTGGGTTGCCATGCCCTCCTCCAGGACGTGTATACACACACACACACACACACACACACACACACACAATGGAAATCATTATTCAGCCTTAAAAAAGAACAAAACCTTGCCTTTTGTGGCAACACGAATGGACCTTGAGGGAACTATGCTAAGTGAAATAAGTAAGAGAAAGACAAATACCATATGTGGAACTAAAACAACAACAAAAGATAGAGCTCAAAGATACAGAGAACAGATTGGTGGTTGCCAGAGGTGGGGGAGTTTGGGGGTTGGAGGTGAGTGAAATGGGTGAAGGAGGGCAAAATGTACACTTCCTGTTATAAAATAATTAAGTTATAGGGATGTAATTCACAGCATAGTGATTATAGTTAATAATACCATATGCATACTTGAAAGTTGCTAAGTGAATAGATCTTAACAGTTCTTATCACTAGAAAAATTATGTACATACAAAACATACATACACATACTGTAACTGTGTATGCTGACAAGTGTTATTAACTAGACTTACTGTGATGGTAATTTCCCAATACATGTAAGTCATAAACCTGAAACTAATGTTAGTTATCAATGATACTTCAATTTCAAAAAGAGGTGAAGTCTATTGCCCCTCTTCTTGAAGCTGAGCAGGCTCAGGACTGTTACAACCAAAAGTATGGCAGAAGTGTTGTATGTGACACCTTAGGCTAGGTTGCAAGAAGTATCTAGCCACTGCACGCTTCTTTCCCTTCCTCATCCTCCCCTGGGATGGATGCCTGCCCTTGGAACCATGCCACTGTGCTGTGAGGAAGGCGAGAAGCCACATGAAGGGCTGCATGTAGGTGTTCTGGCTGACAGCGCTAAGCAGGGTTTCAGCCACCAGCCAGCATCAACTGCCAGACAGCAAGTGAGCAAGCCTTCCATGCTCTTCCTGCTCCCAGCCTCTCAGTCTTCTAGCTAAGAACCCAGACATTATGCAGCACACTAGCCATCTCCACTGTGCTCTGTATGAACTCCAGACAGAGTTTGTCCACTTAATTAAAAGGTTTTGTTATGCCACTAAGTTTTACGGTAATTTGTTATACAGTCCTAACAATGGAAATACAAAAGAAACTATGAATAGCTTATAATTAGTAAAGCGGCAATGAGAGCTGGCAAACATAGGGAAATTCTTATTTTTCCCTTTCTACACTTGGTACTCCTTGAATTTTGGGCCATGAAGACATGCACTAGTTATTGTTATCTTTTAAATAAAACATAACCCCCCTTCTGTGAAAACAAAGGAAAATCAGGAGGCCAGAGGGGAGAACTCTTACACAGTACAATTTGACGCCAATTATAAGATTTATCTATTGTTACAGACCTCAGTAGAAGAGTCATTAATTATAGGCCCCAATGGTACAAGATGTATGTTGCATCTCCTATAAGAAACTGATTACCCCAGAAATTCAGCCAATGAGAAACCATAATCACCCTGAACTCTCACTTGTCTCCAATGGGCTTTTGTTCAGAATGACCCCTCTGAACTTTCTCCTTTTTCTCTATAAAATAATGTTCCTTGGACTTGCCTATGGCTTTCACTGTGGCTTGCTTGTCCTGAATTGCAATTCTCTGCTAAATCCATTTTTGCTGGTAAAATAACTGACTTTTTTCTTTTCAAGGTCAACACTTTCTAATTGGTAAAATCAATTGTACCATAAATCACAGGACTATTTAGTTTTCCAGTGGCTAGATGATATTGATAAAAAATATTAAGATTTGAAAGAAGGAAATACAGAACATCTCCTTTACTGATTAAAGTAAAAACCAAAAGTCAACTGTATTATTAAAAAGGCTTTATAGCAACATGGAAAATGCTCAATATTATTAAATTGGGGATAAAATATATATATCATAGTATCTAAATGTTTGTTAGAAAGATCTGGGAAAATGCATACCAAGTTCATCTAGGGAAGTAGCATTATGCCAGATACAGAGAAGTGAGTAAAGAGGTTGGTCTTACTTTTAACACCTTGATTGCTTTTTTGAAAGAATATTACTCTATTTTTTATTTCAATAATTAAACATTTAACAAAAAGTATATTAAGAGGAAAAGATACTAGGAGTAGATAACATTTCCTGGGTAGAGAAGTTTCTTAAACTTTTAAGGCATACATCTTCCAGGCCAATAACAGGTCTTACTTAATGTGATTTATTTAAGTACAGTGGACATTAGTCACAATTTACAAGGCCTTCAGGCTTTTAAGCGGAATCGGACCAATGATCTCCCAGAGCACATGTTTATAGTACTTTAATACAGAAACAAGTTTAAGTAAATTAAAGATGCTGAAGTTTCAGGTATACTGTTTAGATAAGGGCTGAACTACAGAGCTCAACAAACAAAAAAGGAATTATCTACATTCCAAATCTTAGGTTACAACAGAAGAGGAAAAACACAAAACATAATCTAAATTCACATTTTTAAATCCATCTGTTCTCTCCTTCCGGAACTCCTATCATTAATAGAGGAAACTGTATGCCAAGTGAAGCCAGTCGAGGAGAATAGGAGAAGGAGGTGACAAGAGAGCAGAAGAGGATAAAAACAGAATAATTCTGCAAGTGGCTTCAGTGGGAACTGAAAAAGCCTCTCTCCAGGCCATCTTTATGGTTGTAAGGAAATATAAGTGATTTTTTAAAAACCAAAACAAACTACATGTATTAGTTATAAGGAAACACCTCTTTTTAAAAATACCCTCCAAGACACAAAAATTATACAACTTAAAAGAATGATTTATAATTAGATTGTGATTTTGTGTTGACATCTTTCTATCTATCTAATAGCATTCTACTACTACATCAGTAAAAACCAGTATTTATCAACAGATGTATTACCACTATTAAATCAAGTAATGAAACAGAATTATATGTAACATGATAAAGATACCTGATTTTAACTGAAAGGGATTTACTGCATATTCCTATCCACCTCTTTAAGTCTTATCAGCCAGTATCTAATGAGTAAAGCATTAGAGTTCTAATTACGAGTATTAGGCTAGGATAGAAAGGTATCAGTAACGTCAGATAATGCCTCCATTTTTTAATGTTTCTGAACATTAACAGAACCTGGCAAAGAAAACCTGGCAAAACACAACTGCATTAAGAACAGTCTGACACTTGTGTAACCTAAGGCAACATGCCAGCAGAGTAAGTAAAGCTTTGTCATGAGCACCCCGAAATGGGCATTCTCTGTACTGCAGTTTTGCCAGCCTTGAACTGAACCACCATTTGTAATGTATCATTTAAAACACTCCTATGAGAATGTAGTCAGAAATACAGTCATTTGTTTTAAAAGTCCTATTGGAAATGTACAATAAAATGCACAAAAAAACAGATTCATTATTCTTTGTACTGGTACAGCTTATCAGTTAAATAATCAGACCTTACACAGCAATGATGAGGCAGTGGTACAGAGTGTGAATTGCTGTTAATGTCCATTTAGCCTTCGGAGACATACAAGGTTTTCCTAATTTTATATATATTTTTAACATGAGAAAAATTCTACCAATTTAGAAATCAACAAAGGTAAGATAAGACAGTCTTATTAAAGTTATTAAAAGGCTAGTAAATATTGCAGTATATATTTTCTTTGTAACAGTGCATTCAAAAACTTTACTATTCAGTGGGAAAAGTCTAATTAATTTTTGTATATAACTGTACTGCTTATAATGCCTTTGAAATGCTAACAAAGTTTTATTTCTAAGTTAATTACTTGAATAAGTAATGTACTCACATAGTTTTAAAAGATAAAAAAGTACAGTGAAGAGTCTCCACTTTTTTCCTATCCTTCTACCCATCTACCCTTGATCACAAATACAGTGCTTTTTAAGGTACGTGACGGAAACCAACAGGGAGCGGAGCAGATCGCCATACTGAAGAAAACAGCACAGCGTTCGAGCTAAATGTCAAGCCCAGGTGTGCCTCTGTGACTCGCTGGTCAGCTTTAACCCTTAGGAAAAGTTGACTAAACCTCTCTGTACCTCAGTGTCCGCATCGGTAAAAGGAGACTCCGCGGGCTTCCCTGGTGGCTCAGTGGTTAAAGAATCTATCTGCCAAGGCAGGAGACACGGTCCGATCCCTGATCCGGGAAGACCCCACAGGAGACAGTGCAAGTAAGTGCATGTGCCACAACTGCTGTGCTCTACAGTCTGGGAGCCGCAACTACGGAGCTACTTGCCTCTTTGCAACAAGAGAAGTTACTGCAGCGAGAAGCCTGCAAACCACAACGAAAAATAGCCCCCGCTCACCACTACCGAAAAACCATCGCAACAATGAAGACTCAGTTCAACCAAAAATAAATACATAAAACTATTTTTTTAAGAAAGGAGGATCAGCATCAGAGACTTTCTATGGCTTTAAAAATAGTGCCTACACTCCTGTCAAACTCTCTCCAATATAACCATTGTTATAAATCTGAGATATATTCCTTAGATCCTCTTCCACACATTTACAAATGTGACCTTGACCTACACACTTTTTTCTTCTTTTTGGGCGCTGTGCTTAGTTGCTCAGTGGTGTCCAACTCTTTGCAACCCCACAGACTGTAGCCCACCAGGCTCCTCTGTCCATGGGGATTCTCCAGGTATGAATACTGGAGCGGGTTGCCATGCTCTCCTCCAGGGGAATCTTCCTGGCCCAGGGATCAAACCCAGGTCTCCTGCGTTGCAGACGGATTCTTTACCAGCTGATTAAGATTTATTTATTTATTTTAGGCTGGGCTGGGTGTTAGTTGCTGTGTGCAGCTTTCTCTAGTTGCGGCAAGTCGGGGGCGACCCTTGTTACGGTGCATGGACTTCTCGTTGCAGAGCTCAGGCTCTAGTGCCTGGGCTTCAGAAGTTGTGGCACAAGAGCCTAGTTGCTCTGTGCCGTGCGGGATCCTCCCTGACCAGAGATCAAACCTGAGTCCCCTGCACTAGCAGATGGATTTCTAACCACAAGACCACCAGGGAAGCCTGACCTACACACACTCTAACCTGAACCTGCAAAGGCATCTCTATGGCTTTCACCAACATTTCTCAGACACTTCCAAAATATGTTCCTTCTTTCATTTCTAATAGTTTTTGCATTCTCTGTTGTTTGGGACATAAATTAGCTTGTTCCAAACACGATGGATTCTATCTTTTGACAGTATTATTCTTGTGTTCAACTGTTTTGGCTTTGGAGTCTATTTTGTCTGAGATTAATACCACATCCTTTTGGGACAGCTTCCCGCCTCTCCACTTGTTTATCACTTATCTACGATATTTTGTTTTCAGTGTCTATCTCCCCTTATAGCATTTAAAAACTCCAATCTGTCTCTTTCAAAAAGGGAGTATAATCCACTCACACATAACATTTTACTTTATGCTTTCTATTAACCATGCTTCTCTTCTTCATGTCTGCCTTCAGCTTTGTGCCAGTACTAGGGCATCTGGACATCTGCAAAGCAGCTCTTTGGTTGCTGTGACTGGCTGGCATCCCTCCTAGCTTTCAAAGGTCCTGCCACATATTCATGTAAGTGAAAATCCTGGGCCTAAAATCTAAGCCCACTTCAAAGAGTAACACAAAGTTATTTTTTGGGTGGTTTTACTTGAATAGAATTATCAAGGAATTTAACTGGACTTTCACATTTAAATCAAGGAAAGATATTGATTTTGTTTTTAACTCCACCAAGAATTTGGTGACGTTGTAACTTTACCACTTAGAAAAATCATGTTGCCAGTGGTACTTAAGACCAGCACAACCTACTTGCATGGGTCAGTATTTACAGCTATACATTTATCATGACTTTTGTTTTTTTGGCTGCACTGGGTCTTCATTGCTGCAGTACTCTCCAGTTCCAGTGCTTGGGCTTCTCGCTGTGGTGGCTTCTCTTGTTGAGCAGCACAGGCTCTAGAGCACCTGGGCATCAGTAGTTGCGGCACACAGGAACTTAGTTCCCCTGCCAAGGATCAAACCCATGTCCCCAGCATTGGCAGGTAGATTCTTAACCCACTGGGCCACCAAGGAACTCCTCATTATGACTTTTCATATTAGAAGGATCTATTTCCTCTTGTCTTCTAATGTAGCTGTACCTGAGACCACATTGTAGTACTTTTGTTTTCTTTAACTCTTTGCTTGTTTTTCTGTTCATATTTATTAATGAAAGACTAGGCTGGGTGAGCAGTTAGGGTATACAAACAGTGTCCCTTATCAAGGAAGCATGCAGGCAGCCTGCATGTACTGTACCCCACCAGGCTCCTCTGTCCATGGGATTCTCCAGGCAAGAACACTGGAGTGGGGGGCCATTTCCTACTCCAGGGACCCATGCAGGCAGCCTAGAGAACCTCTTAAGGTTCCAAGTAGGGAAGGCTTCATTTTAAGGCTTACTAGTGCATTCCATCCTTGGACCAGGCATCCTTTTTTCCCTTCCTATTTCACATCCACTATAGAGCTCGGGGTTACCCTGGCTTCTGTCTTGGTCCTTAATACCCAACTAGCAGCCCTCCCATGAATATCTTCCACTTTCGTTTAAAAAGCAGTAATCCTGGTTTCTGCCTGGTAGCACTTTATATTCCACAGAGGGGGAAGGACACACAACATAATTAGTTATCCACAAGTCACACCTTCTTTTTGTATTCACGAACTTGTAAGGATTTTGCTCTTTGTTTTAATTTTTATTAGTTATGCATGTAAACAACTTAAACTGTTCTATCAGTTTATTCTCCAAAAGAGCATTTCCTCACTGCTTCCTATTTCCCCCTCCACAGAGGCATACCACTTTCAACTTTTAGCTGATTATTTTAGCATTTTTCATGTCTTTTTTCTTGGTCATGCCATGTGACTTGTGTGATCCTAATTCCCCAACCAGGGATCAAACCTGAGCCCACCAGTGAAAGAAACAGTATATGAGGAAAAATTTTTGAAGACCCTATTTGATTGACAGTTTGGTTGGCTACAGAATGATGGATTGGTAATAATTTCCCTTCAGAATTTAAAGTCATTGTGTTGTTGCCTTCCAGTTTCGCTGTTGAAAAGTCTAAAGTCATTTAGACTCTTGATCCTTTGGATGTGACCTGTATTTTTCAGGAACGGCAACTGGTAGAACTAAGTTAGCAAAGATGAACCAGTGGGGTAATGGGGGACAGATTACACAGGGCCACATAAATTTTGTGGGGTTTTTTTTTTTTTTTTGGTTGTACAGCACGACATGCAGGATCTTAGTCCCCCAAACAAACGAAACTTGTGCCACCTGCAGTGGGGGGTGCCGAGTTTTAACCACTGGTCTGACAGGGAAGTCCCTAGTTTTTTTCTACTACAAATGTCTGAAGGGGGAGCTACTGTATAACTGTGAGTAAAGGAGGTATATTAGCTGACTTATCAGAAATAAATCATTTCAGCTGCTGTAGTGAGACTACAGTTGAAGAGAATGGAGATGACGAGGAGAGAAGCAAGGAGACTGGCAATAAGGCTAATTTCAATAATCCTGGCAAAAATGACAGTGTAGGTTAGACTAGGGTGTTGCACTGGAAGTGTGAGAAAGGGATGGATTCTGGATATATACTTTTAAGGTTGATCCAAAGGGACTTTTTAAAACTGACCCCTGGTTTCTGCATTAGTCATTGGGTTGAAAGAACAGAGTGAAAGATGATGCAAACACTGTTGCCTAAGCAGCCAGAATAATGGAGTGAATGGAGAAGACAGGGAATTGCCTGGCAGTCCTATGGTTAGGACTCAGTGCTTTCACTGCTGTGGCCCAGGTTCAGTCCCTGGTCAGGGAACTAAAATGTCGCATGGTGCGGTCAAAAAAGAGAGAGAGAGAGAAGACAGAAATATAAGGTTGGGGCTAAGAAAAGTCTAGTTATGCACACATCAAGTATAAAATGTCTACTATTTGTCAAAATGGAGATAGTGTATCAACAGCGAAATATACAAAAGTCTGAAATTCAGGAGCAGCAGCTTTTTGGCTGGGCCAGCTTTAAAAGCATGGGCTCATTTTGGTATTTACATTCCCTTTGATCCTATTCATTTTCCATGCCAGTCTCTTCAATATGAGCCACATAATGCTTTTTTAATATGTCCTTTTCCTGCTTAAATCAGTTAGAACTTCTCTTACTTACAATGAAGAACTTACAACTGATATAATTACTAAATCAGGAAAATAAATTAGTTTTAAATTGTGAATGAACAGAACTTTATTAAAATGGAAAGGAACTAATGGTAAAATCTTAACTGCTCCTAAGCTGAATATATTCCTTGGCAAAGCCCACCTATTTCCACAGAATAGGCCAAACAAAACTGCAACTCATTAGCAACATACAGCTAATGAGCTAACCATAACCAATCATTAAAATCCTCAAGTTTCAAGTTTTTACTTGCTATTAGCATTTTAAATTCTCAGGAATTGGTAATAATTTAACCTACAAGAAAATCCAATTTTATTATACATGAAGTTGAAAATAACAAAAGTTCCAAATTAGGACTTGAAATTAATGAGATGTGACTTTATTACCAAGATGAATTAAATGTCCAGTTTTTTAAAAAATAAGAATCTCTGCCCTGTCATCACACTATAACACAGTATTATTACACCCGTGAGTTTCCTGAGCGTGCAGACATCGACATTCTGGTAGCTAGAACTAATACAGAAAAATTATATTAAAAGCAGATAAGCTGCTTTTAATATATATGCTGTAGAGTTAAGAGTTCTACAAGGTAATAAGACAACAGGTACTGTGAAAAAAGGATCCTGTGAAGTATAAGTAGAAGATAACACATGCATGAGAGGTAGAAAAGACGCCTAATGTATTACAAAAGGAATATTGGTAACATTTAAACGAAAATGTTGATAGCTTTCATTAGATACCCATTTTCTGATTATAAGATTTATTATCACAGAAAATACAGGAAACTATAAAAGAGAAGTCTCACCCTATATTCTACAATCCAGAGATTGCCAATTTTAACATTTTGATGTATTCTCTTCTAGTCTTTTTTCCTATGCACGCATATATATGAGGTATGTGTGCACACAAAAGCAAGATCATACTAAATGCCATTTGTGTATTTTTTTTTTCATTTCCTATAACACACATTATCTCCCTTGTGTTTTAAAAAATTTTTCAAATACAACTATTGCAAACAAGATTTTATCATATAATTTCCATGATATAATCACTGCTCTACTAACTGACATTTAGGTTGCTTATAACTTTTGATTACTATAAGTAGTATTATTCAGAAATATTTGGATTTCTGAATTTAAATACCATATTTCTAAAGACACTGCTTTAGAAAAAATGTTTAGAAAGCACTTAAATACCAGAAGGACTGAGCGACTGAACTGAACTAAATACCAACAAAGAGTAGTTATCACCCCAAAATGCTGCTTGATTCTGAATTTAAATAAAAGAATACAAATGAAATAAAAATTAAAAACCACAGTTCAACATCTATCAAACTATCAATATGTTATACACAAGCGGATCATACATCAGTAATTTATAGTGATGTGAAAATATCTAGCACACACTAAAAGATGTGGACTTTTAAAAATTTGTAAAATCTGAAATCTATTTTATCACAAAATTAATATTTCAAACCAAGACTGCTATAAATAATGTACCATCAAACATGAAATAATATGCTCATTATAAAAAGAGCTAAACATGGCTTTCTTGACAATCTACTAAAGAGAATAGACGTGTACAGGGAATCCTAAAAAGCAGGGCTTAGTTTTAGCTAACTCTTAAAAAGCAGCAAAGCTAATAAAGTATGTTAAAAATAAAAAGTATTATACTAAAAAATAAAAAGAGGTAGTAATCCTTATTAAAAACTAATCTCCTGAGAAATTTTACTACAAATAGATTACAAGTCTATCTTTTGTTCCTAACATCACAGTGATTCGAAAAAAAGTCTGCCTTATATTTGATTGAATTAAGACATTAAAACTATCAGCTTAAACTTTATAAATAAACAGGAGAAGTTTATTTACTAATTTATTTTGCTGGGCCACACAGCTTGTGGGATTTTAGTTATCAGACCAGAGAATGAACCCCAACTCGCTGCAGTGGAAGCGTGGAGTCCTAACCACTGGAGTGCCAGGGAATTCCAAGACAGTACTTTTTATCTTCTCTCCTCAGACTGGCACTTCCCATGTGGTTCTAGCAGTAAAGAACACGCCTATCAATGCAGGAGACAGAAGAGACTCTGGTTCAATCCCAGGGTCAGGAAGATCTCCTGGAGGAGAGCTCAGCAACCCACTCCAGTATTCTCATCTGGAGAATCCCATGGACAGAAGAGGAGCCTGGTGGGCTATGGTCCATAGGGTCACAAAGAGTCGGACATGACTGAAGGGACTATTCAGATTAATTTATTTTTATGTCAAGTTATCAGAGAGATGATACTGCCACATTTCTATACTCAAAAAAGTCTGATTTAATTTTTAAGTTCCTAGTTCATCTCTATCCTCTTAAGGCATTTTTAAGGATCATAAGCCCTAGTATAGGCTAACTCTCAAAGGAGCATCATTCATAATCAATGCACTGATTACATACACACTGAGTAGACAGGAAACTTGCTAATTAACTACCAACAATTCAAGTATTTCAGCAAATGTTTGAACCAGCCTGTATTAACTGGCCTATAATAATACACCCTTGTACAAGACTTAAACGAACAAAATGTTATAATCAATAACATAATAATAACATACAGCTGATCTCTGAATGAGGAGGTTAGAGACGCCAACCCTCCATACAGCTGAAAATCCACATCTAACTTATAGTCAGCCCTCTGTACTGCAATTCCTCCCAACAAGCAGTCCTGTATCCTCAGATTCAACCAACTGTGGGTCATACAGTCCTGTATGTAGTATTTACTACTGAAAAAAATCTGCACATAAATGGACCCTCAGTGTTCAAACCCATTCAAGCGTTTGTTGTTCAAGGGTCAATTTTATTGTTAATAATAGTGAAGTCTTTCCTTTTGTTCATAAAAAGTATAAAGTATAATACATAAACAATGTATATATTATATATATATAAATTATACATAAACAGCCTTGTGTTTAAGGTTATAGACTAGGAAAGTCTTAAACAATTGAAATCTCACTATACTCCAACAGAACCTATCAAAAACCTGTTCAGAAATCTGCCTCTATCAAATAATTGCTTTGGATTTGGAAATGATCTATATAGAAATCTTTATTGTCATGCCATTTTTTAGAGTAGGATTTGAACTATATCATAAGAGGATGTGTGATTTCATAATAGTTTATCAGGTAAACGAGCTCTGTATAACCAAAAACTATATGCATTAATACAGAAAAGTCTACATAAATGTGTTTACCACTCACGATGGTGAATTCCACCAACATAAATCTACTATAAATGAAGACAGCAATCTGTTTTTATCTCTAGTAAAAGAAATGCTCGGAAAAAAACAAAAAAGAAATGCTGCCAAGCACTGTAACCATTATGACTTAAACCACTGTGGAATTTTCATTATGAAGTAATTTTTATTGCCCATCGGATGAAAATTTTCCAATAACCAACATTCTCCCAAAAACAAGACAGAGGGGGTACAGTTCAGTTCTGAAGAGGACTGTCCTGTTCATCTCACCAGATTGATCAGCCTTCTCATCGCATGTTCATGAGAGCAAACACATTCACAGGGATCGAATCCACCTTCTGCCATGATTACCCAGCTTGATTTAACTTGACTGTTTAAATCTAGGAGGAAGGAAAAAATATCATAAGACTGCTATTCAGAGTTACTCTTTCTCTTGAGCTATGAAGAATTCATGTTATGTATAGATTCATAATAGTTCTCTTTACAGTTCAAATTTATTGACTTATATCTATGAATTACTATTCTTGAATTATGAATCTATACAAATGACTGGCTACCACTTTACCACCAGACTGATTTTCTATAAATGCAAAAGTCTTCATATACTCTACTGGTCCCACCTGTGAAGATGCTGCTGCTAGAGCCCTATTCTGCTTAATCACCTAATCCTTTAACTTTGTTAGCCTCAGCACTGCTATGGACTGAATGTTTGTACCAACCGCCGCCCCCACCCCCCCAGACTCTTATGTTGAAGCTTTAATCCCCAAGGTGATGGTATCTGGAGGTAGGATGGTTGGATGGCACCTCAACTCCATGGACATTAGTTTGAGCGAACTCCAGGAGATGGTGAAGGGCAGGGAAGCCTGGCATGCTGCAGTCCATGGGGTCACATAGAGTTGAACGTGACTGAGTGACTAAACCATCACCACTACCTTTGGGAGGTAATAAGGTTATCAGAGTAGAGCCCGTATAAACAGGATCAGTGCCCTTAAAGATGAGACATGATGTCTCTTTGACATGTGAAGATACAGCAAGAAGGCATCCATCTACACAAGAAGGAAGAGATTCCTCACCAGACACCTTAGTCACAGGCCTCCCAAAATCCAGAACTGTGAGAAATAAATGTCGTTTAAGCCATTCAGTTTGTGCTGTTTTACTAAAGCAGCCTAAGCTGTTGAAGTAAATGGAGAAGAAAATGACAACCCAATCCAGTATTCCTGCCAGTGTAATCTCATGGACAGAGAAGCCTAGCAGGCTACAGCCCACAGGGTCACAAAGATTTGGAAATGACTTAGCAACTGAACAACAACAGTAAAGCTATGTCCACTTTGCAGTCTTTATCCTACCAGGAAAGTCCTCTGAAAGAAAAGAAAAAACGAGTTATCTAAAATGATATCCATGTCAGGGGGAAGGGGAAGGAGGGGCATGAATTAACAAGACAATAGCCGGGAAATGGCTGGGAAGATTTTGAAAAACAAGAGTAACAAGTGAGATTTGTCCAAGATGGCAGGGTAGAAGGACATCCCTCTTCTCGTGAGAGCACTGAAATCACAACTAACTGACGAACAACCATCGACAGGAGACACTGGAACCCACCAAAAAAAAGATACCTGACATCCAAAGACACAGGAGAAGCCATAATGAGATGGCAGGAGGGGCACAATTATGATAAAAATCAAATCCTAAAACTGCCAGGTAGGTGACGCGCAAACTGGAGAACAATTACGCCACTGATGTTCTCCCACTGTAATGAAGGTTCTGAGCCCCGCATCAGGGTTCGCATCCTGGGGGGTCTGGCAACAGGACTAGGAATCCCCAGAGAATCGGACTTTGAAGGTCTGCTCGATTTGATTATAGAACTTACACAGGATGGGGGAAAGCAGAGACTCCCTCATGGAGGACACATAAAGTCTTGTGCACAGCAGGACCCAGAGGAAAGCAGCAGTGACCACAGAGGAGGCTGAAGCAAGCCTATCTGCTAGTGTCGGCAGGTCTGCAGAGGCGAGGGGCGGCTGTGGCTCACTCCCAGCGACAAGGGCACTGACAGCAGCAGTTCGGGGAAGCACGCCTGGGTGGAAGCCCTCCCAGGGGCCACCAACAGCCCCACCATACAGCCGTAAGCTCCAGTGCCGGGTCACCTCAGGCCAAACAATGAGCAGGGAGGGAACACAGCTCCACCCATCAGCAGACAAATGGATTCAAGTTTTATTAAACTTGCCCCCCTCCCCCGACACCAGTTCTACCCACCACCAGACCCTCCCATCAGGGAAGCTTGTACAAGCTTTCAGATAGCCTCATCCACCAGAAAGCAGACAGAAGAAGCAAGAACAACTACCACCCTGCAGCCTGCAGACTGCTACTGCCGCTAAGTCACTTCAGTCGTGTCCGACTCTGTGCGACCCCATAACAAACCCCCAAATCTCAGAAAGTCAGACAGGCAGAAAAGGCAGAGGATTATGTCCCAGGTGAAGGAACATGATAAAACCCCAGAAAAACAACTACATTAAGTGGAGACAGGCAATCTTTCAGAAAAAGAATTCAGGATAATGATAATTAACACAATCCAGGATCTTGGAAAATGAATGGGGGCAAAGTCTATGAAGATGTAAGAAATGTTCAACTAAGACCTGGAAGAACTAAAGAGCAGCACATCAAATCACTAGGGGAAAGATAAGCTATTCCATAAACAGTGTTGGGGAAAGCTGACTCCTTACCCTCATTCCTAAAACAAAACAAATTCTAGATGCAGGAGCAATTTAACTTTTTAAAGTGAGGCCACACACACAAATAGTTAACCAGAGCAATGGATCAGAACAGAACGTTAGCAAACTGACCTATGATTTTACCAGAATTTTGAATGTAGTAACGGTGGCACTTTATTTATTTTTAGAATATTTATAAAAGTTATTCTTAGAAATACTCTATCTAGACACATATGTATTACTTGAATTTATTTTTTATAACAACTTCACTGAGATAAATCACAATAGTATACAGTTCAGGCACTGAAAATATACTATTCAATATTTAGTATATTCTCAGAACTGTGCAATCATTGCCACAATTTTAAAATATTTCATAACTCCAAAATGAAACGTTTACCCATTAGCAGTCACTCTTCACTTTCCTCTCTTCCTCCCAGTACTAGGTAATCACTAACTGGCTTTCTGTCCCCATGAATTTGCCTATTATGAACAATTCATGTAAACGAAATCATACACTATATGGTCCTTTGTTATCTGAATTCTTTAACCAAGAATAACTTGTTATTTATGGACAAACAAATTAAAGACACTTTAGCCCATAAAGCAGAGAAGTCAATGGCACCCCACTCCAGTACTCTTGCCTGGAAAATCCCATGGACGGAGGAGCCTGGTGGGCTGCAGTCCACGGGGTCGCTAAAAGTCAGACACGACTGAGCGACTTGACTTTCACTTTTCACTTTCATGCATTGGAGAAGGAAATGGCAACCCACTCCAGTGTTCTTGCCCGGAGAATCCCAGGGACGGGGGAGCCTGGTGGGCTGCCGTCTATGGGGTCGCACAGAGTCGGACACGACTGAAGTGACTTAGCATAGCATTAGCCCATAAAGAATCCACCTGCAATGCAGAAGATGCAGGTTTGATCCGATATCCCTGGGTCGGGAAGATCCCCTGGAAGAGGAAATGGTAGCCTACTGCAGCATTCTTGCCTGGGAGATCCCATGACAGGCTACAGTCCATGGGGTTGCAAAGAGTCAGACATGATTGAGCAACCAATGCTTTCACTTTTCATTCTAAAAAACAAACTTCAAAGGACTACTGTGTTGTTGGAAAAGACTCTTGAGAGTCCCTTGGACTGCAAGGAGATCAAACCAGTCAATCCTAAAGGAAATCAATCCTGAATATTCATTGGAAGGACTGATGCTGCAGTTGAAGCTTCAATAGTTTGACCACCTGATTCGAAAAGATGACTCATTAGAAAAGACCCTGATGCTGGGAAAGATTGAAGGCAGGAGGAGAAGGGGATGACAGAGGACGAGATGGCTGGATGGCATAACTGACTCAACAGACATGAGTTTGAGCAAGCTTCAGGAGATGGTGAAAGACAGGGAAATCCGGCATGCTGCAGTCTATGGGGTTGCAAAAAGTTGGACGTGACTGAGCAACTGAACAACAACTGTGTTATCATATGCCACAGTGGTAGTAATCCAAAATATAGTTTTCTATGAGAGATTATATATCCAAAAGTTTGATTTTTTATATATTGTCACTGAGAAAAGTTTCCTAGTTTACTGTCTGAGCTTTCTTAGTAAAAATCAGCCAAAATCTTCAGCTCTGTTTCTTAAAAGGTGCCATTTTAAACCATGGACTATTGAGAAAAGGTAAAATAGTTGTCTATTTCTTTAAAGTGTGATGCATACATAAAGGACTGGAAGAAAATACATCAAATTTAATGAGTGATCAGTTCTGGAGAGGAGAATATAATTTGGAGGACAGACATTCATTTTGTTTATTTTTAAACATTTCTTAATAATGCCTATGTACATATATATGAAAACTTTTAAAATATAGAAAAAATTAAATTTAAAAAGTCACTATATATAACCACAACCAGGTCACTGGGGTGAATGTAGAAGAACATAATTCCAAGAAACTATAAAGGATCAGTAATTTTGACAGTTAAAGTGATATTCATTACTATAAGCCAAAAATACACTGTAAAGACAAAGAACTTAAAAAAAAAAAAACACCTTCAACACGTATCAGGGTTAATTTCCTTAATTTACAGATAGTTCTGAAAAATCAGTATGAAAATGGCAATCTAACAGATAAAAGGAGCAAAGAGCATGTTCACAAGGAAAACAGAACCAATAAGCAACTTCAAAATGGAAGAAGTGCAAATCTAAACATCACTTTTACCAGAAAATTGGAAATTTTACATGGATGACTTAGATATCCATATCCAAACAAACATGCAAAATTTTTGTATAAGGATGTCCACTGCAACGTTTTTTATAAGAGCAAAAAATATTAATTCAAAGTGTTTATCCATGTAGCTCTAATTAAATAAACAACAGTATGAGTACATGAAGTCCTATACAGCTGTTGAAAAGAATGAGTTAATTTTCTATGTGATGATTTGGGGAAACATCCAAGATACACTGAGGTGAAATCAAGTCGCATAACAGTCAGGGAAAACCTATTTCCCATCTAGTATCTTCTAGCCTGAGCTAAGGGAAGTGGGTTTGGGGAGGGAAAGCGGAGTTCAAGGCAACCTAAGCTGGACAGTCTTACTCTCCAGAAGGTAGGAAATATCAAATACAAACTCTGACTACTTCAGTTTTGTCTGAGGCTACTCTGTGTCCATATGTTCTTTTAATTGATAAGCTTTCGATGTAGAGAAAACCCTGAAAATAAACATAATTTACCCTTATGTGTACATAAAGTTCAGCCTTGGAAGTCTAAAGGGCTCGGATTGTGCTGGGTGTGGACATACGCAATATCCGCAGATATGGGTCCTTCCTCCTGCCCTCTCAGTGCCTTGCCAGGCCAATACAATGTTGGTTGAAATTAAAAGATATAACCATAACTTTTTTTTAAATAAAATTCAAATACTAAAAGTCCGATGTCTATCCAGTTCTATAGTCCCTTAACACAGAAATACTCTAAGAAAGTGCTAGCAAACTGACTTTTATAAAATGAAAGGAGACTTGTTTTTTAGCACCTATCAAAATTATAAAACAGCTATTTTTAGGTCTCTTTAATCTATTTGATTTACAAAATTAGACTCCACCACTACCCACCCCTCCAGACAAAAACACAGCTTGGGGGCAGGAGCCTATTTTCAGTCATCACTCTGTCTCTAAACACCTCCCTCTTTGCTTAAGCCATAGCAATGAACAAGTATTTTTTAATTTTGGACAATGTTTATTTTCTCTGTATCTATATATGCCAGGAACATGTAAATCAACTAGAATTTAAAAGTATCTGCTGGTCTTAATTAGCCACCAGTAAAATACGAAAATGCATTTACAAATAGGACATTTCTCAATAGTGCAATGCTTCTGTGGAAATTTCTGTATGTAAACTTGAGCTGTTCTATGTACTATTTTCAGTTAAGAGTTTCCACTTTAAAATTACTTTTTTTTTTAAAAACAGAATGGAAACAGTTATCTTTTGGCTAGGACCTCAGAACAAGCACCAATGCACATCAGCAGCTGAGTACTAGAGCAAAAACTCTACCCGATTCCACCCCATATTTAAACCCCTTGGTGGCCAAAGACATTAAGAAGCTGCTCTACCCTGGGCAAGACACAACTGGGCTACTGCATCAGAATTCTGATAAACTGGCCTAGAAGAGCCCTTTCATAGAAAGTAACTTAAAACAATGCTTTTGCTTTTCATGTTTCAGAGGAGTTATTCGCCTCCTCAATACACATCCCTAATGTGAGAACAATGCTAAATAACATCAAAGTTATGGGTTTGACCCTTGAAGACAACCAGTTTTACTCCAATTGGTCACAAAAGGCCAAAGTCATAAAAAATAAGAACAGTGCACTGAAGAAGTTCAAAATAACCTAGGAGAGGAGAGAAGTAAATACGGAACAGAAGAAATAGAAGTGGCCATGAATTGATAATTACTGAAGTTAAGTGATAGATATAAGAGAGCTTTTACACATTTCTATTTTCTTCTATTTTAGGATTTGCCATAACAAGCATTTAACTTATATATCACGTCAGTATTTTCCCACTATAATGAATATTAGTGATATTATGACTGGGTGTAAATTAAGCAACAGTTTACAGATGACTTTTTAATGCAGTATAAAGGATAAAACATATCTAAAGCTCTCAAACCATCCACTCTTCAACAACTCTCAGCAGAGGAAAGCAGTAAAATCATCCACTCAGTATGCTGGGAGGGCAAACACAATTTCCCATATTCCTCAGATCCGGGTCATTTCCTCCACCAACTACAACTAATAAACCTTCCCCGGTAGACTTCAGCTGTAGTTAAATTGGTTGAGTCATCCTGTTTCTGTATGTGCTGAAGGAATTTTCCAGTGCTGTTAACCAATTTACTATCTGCGGTTAGAACCTTAAACACTCTAGCTCACACTAGGTAGGTTTAATTTACCTTAGTTCATCTTTGGGGAGTCAAATTCAATTGCCTGTTTATAACTTTGGAACAGATGAAAAAAGTAGACACTACTTTTTTATTACTGTGTTTTCTAGAATTATGCCATGGAATTGCATGCTTATATACAGGATTGATTCTTTAGGAAATAAAACTTTTTAAAAGTGGTTCCTGCTTAGGACAAACACTCTTGGTAGCAAATATTTGTAAAACAGCAACATTATCAGTGTTACATATTTAGTATCAGTGGTACCCCTGGAAGCACACAGAGTAAAATGGCAAATGTCAACCTTCCCATTTCTTGCTTCCCAGTTCTCCTCCCTTTCCCCAGATGTACCATAGTTAACAGTCAAGTGTGACTACATTCAGGTCTTTTTATATGTATTTATATCCTTTTAAATATATATACACACACATCATTTTGGTTGGTTTTAGGGGATCATGTTATACATGTTCTGCAGCTTGCATTTGGGTAACATAAGTCTTGAAGACCTTTCAATATATAAAGCTCTAGTTCATTCTTTTTAATGGTTACATAATACTCCAAAACATGAACACACAATTTTAGCATTTCTTTAGTAAAGATAATTTAGGGCCTTTCCAACATTTGTTACTATAATGTTGTAACAAACATCTCTGTGCCCATATTTTGTAGGACTAAGTGAAAAAAAAAAAAAAGAAGAAATTTCTAAGTCTAAAGGCATTCACAAAAAGCCTTTACCAATTTCAATTCTATCAGAAGCACATAGTACATATTACTAATTGCACGGCACAGTAGTTAGCAATTCATACAATGTTACCATCACTAATAGTATAATACTTAGATATACCAAAAAAAAATTTCTTGCCAGAATGTCAGGCCCCAAAATATGTCTCATTGCTTTTATTACCCATGTAATGAGGCTGCACATCTTTTCAAGTTATTTCTTCTTTTTCAAACTTTTTGTCTAGTAGATTTTAGGAGCTCTTTATATTATTGAGTATTAATCCATTATATCACAGTAAGATTAAGAATGTGTTATAGGTTATTTGCTTCCTTTTCTTCTAGGAATCTACAAAGCCCGATTTGTACGGGTCTCAGTTCAGTTCAGTCGCTCAGTTGTGTCCGACTCTTTGCGACCCTGTGAATTGCAGCACCCCAGGCCTCCCTGTCCATCACCAACTTCCGGAGTTCACTCAAACTCACATGCATCGAGTCGGTGATGCCATCCAGCCATCTCATCCTCTGTCGTCCCCTTTTCCTCCTGCCTTCAATCCCTCCCAGCATCAGAGTCTTTTCCAATGAGTCAACTCTTCGCATGAGGTGGCCAAAGTACTGGAGTTTCAACTTCAACATCAGTCCTTCCAAAGAACACCCAGGACTGATCTCCTTCAGAATGGACTGGCTGGATCTCCTTGCAGTCCAAGGGACTCTCAAGAGTTTCTCCAACACCACAGTTCAAAAGCATCAATTCTTTGGCGCTCAGCCTTCTTCACAGGCCAACTTTCACATCCATACATGACTATTGGAAAAACCACAGCCTTGACTAGACAGACCTTTGTTGGCAAAGTAATGTTTCTGCTTTTGAATATGCTATCTAGGTTGGTCATAACTTTCCTTCTAAGGAGTAAGTGTCTTTTAATTTCATGGCTGCAGTCACCATCTGCAGTGATTCTGGAGCCCCAAAAAATAAAGTCTGACACTGTTTCCACTGTTTCCCTATCCATTTCCCATGAAGTGATGGGACCGGATGCCATGATCTTCGTTTTCTGAATGTTGAGCTTTAAGCCAACTTTTTCACTCTCCACTTTCACTTTCATCAAGAGGCTTTTGAGTTCCTCTTCCCTTTCTGCCATAAGGGTGGTGTCACCTGCATATCTGAAGTTATTGATATTTCTCCCAGCAATCTTGATTCTAGCTTGTGCTTCTTCCAGCCCAGCATTTCTCATGATGTACTCTGCATATAAGGGTCTATTTCCATTTAAATATTTATTTATTAGACTGTTAGCTAAAGAGTTAACAGAACTGTAAACCATAGAAAAATAGATCTAAAATCCCAAGAGCAATTAAAAATAACATCCAATGACACTGTGACATATTAGGAGAGTACTCTCATTTTCTTTAATGCTGTAACTAACACACTATCTTCTTCCAGGAACAAGCTGGAAGAACTGAAGGGTAACCATAAACCCTTGATTTTCTTTTGACAATTTTACTTCAGCTTTTTTACTTTGGAATTATTTGTTACTGTCATAATTGTTAAGGACTAAAAGGAAGTAAAAAAAATAAAATAAAATGTCTTCCAAGCCTAAAAATTTAGGTGGGAAGGCCTTTATATATTTGCATATGTGTGAGAGTTCATCTTGGTTTCTCTTACAGAAGAAACTATTTGGTTTGAATATATCTCTGCAAGAAGCTATTATCACCTAGGTTTCTTTTTTAAGAAATTATACTTTTTTAAAAAGAGGGTATTTTACAATACCTAGGGGTAATAAAAATTCCCAAAACATACTAAAATGTCAACATAGGTTTCAAGAATATAAAAGTTAATCTCATACTTTTGTAATAAACTGCTGTTGCTGCTGCTGCATCACTGCAGTCGTGTCTGACTCTGTGCAACCCCACCGATGGCAGCCCACCAGGCTCCCCCGTCCCTGGGATTCTCCAGGCAAGAACACTGGAGTGGGCTGCCATTTCCTTCTCCAATGCATGAAAGGGAAAGTGAAGTCGCTCAGTCAGGTCCAACTCTTAGCAACACCATGGACTGCAGCCTACCAGGCTCCTCCGTCCATGGGATTTTCCAGTCAAGTAGTACTGGAGTGGGTTGCCACTGTCTTCTCCATAATACACTGCAAAATAGTAAATATTTATAAAGTATAACATAAAAGTACTTTTAACACAAAATGCTTAGGAGAACCAGTCATGAATTTTTAAAGCAAATAATTCATATGCTAGACTAACCCACAAAGAGTTCTCACATTAATTTGGAATGGAATTACCATTAGATGACTTTTACCTAAAATGGCCTTACTTGTTTACTTCTTGCTTTACCAATGGCTGCCAAATTTCCTTATCATATATACAGGTAAATGCAGTAAGAGGAAAAAATTTTAAAAGAATACAACAAGACTAAGAATGATGTGATCATAAGATATGAATAAAAGACAAACCCCTGAAGATGATTAAAAATGAAGGGCCAGTAAGCAAAATGTAAATAAATCTCTTAAGTCTCTAAGAGAAAAAGGAGTTAAAATAGCTAAAGAGTCTCTAAAAGACATTTAAAATAAGTAAAGACGAAGGGAAAAGATAATTCCCAAAAGAGGTGCTACAGCTAATTAACAAACATTTTAAAAGGTCACCCTAACTAATAAAATAAATGCAAATTAAAACGTAAACTTTCACCTAAAAAAACCCCAAAAAAGTACTATGAAAGTTTAGTCATGCATTGCTAGTCCTCCAGTTAACGGCCATAACCCTTCTGGAGTTTAATTTAGCAATATGTATCACTGACTCAATGGTCTTGAGTCTGGGTGAACTCCGGGAGTTGGTAATGGACAGGGAGGCCTGGCGTGCTGCGATTCATGGGGTCGCAAAGAGTCGGACACGACTGAGCGACTGATCTGATTTGATCTGATCATGAACTACAGTTATGTAAAGTTTAAAAATAAAATAAAATTTTAAAAAAATATATAAAGTATTAAGTCACCACAAAAAAAAAAAAAAATTCTATCAATGACATGTGTGTTATCTATGGTTTGCTTTAAAATACTCCCACAAAGGGAGAGGAAAGTAGGAGGGAAAGGGATAAATCTTACTTATAAAATTCCAAGTAGTATTAGATTTATCATGCTCTGGGAGGTGAAGCTTAATCCTACCCCACCCTTAAACATGGACTAGATTTCCTGATCCCTTCTAAAGGGTAGAATTCAGAAGAAGGTAACTTTACAGTAGAAAAACCTATCAAACACTCTCTTAACCACAAGATCAAGGTAAGCCTACAAAACAGAGGAGACAGACTAATATTACTTCCAGGTGATCCTAGGAAAGTCCTTATAAATGATAAAAAGAAATCGACTATTACTGATTTTACTTATCTTAAATTAGTAATATTGAGTAATATAATATTTTCTTTATATTTTTATTTATGTATTTATTGGCTGCATCACACAACCTGTGGGCTCTCAGTTCCTCAACCAGGGATCCAAATGGCATCCCCTACAGTCGAAGCATGGAGTCTTAACTACGGGACCATCAAGGAAGTCCTGGGTAACGTACTATTAATTCCACCAACACTTCTTGTCCTCCAGAAACATTTTGCGATCGCCCTCCTTGAAATCCTACCAAGAAGTTTATAAATTAATATTGCTTTGAAGCAAGTACTGTGTATTAGGCTTCCCTGGTAGCTAAGATGGTAGAGAAACCGCCTGCAATGCAGGAGACCTGGGTTGGATCCCTGGGTGGGGAAGATCCCCTGGAGAAGGCAATGGCTACCCAAGGCATTTCTGTCCTTACATGCAAACATTTTAAACAACAAAATGTCAGCTTATCCTTGGATTCAATCTTGGATTCAATCCTCTCTTAAAAAAAAAAAAAATCAAAAGAAGAAAAAAACAAGAGAAATCATTTCTAAGAACCTCAAAATACCGAAACTTGACTTTTCCTTTATTTTTCTCAAGATTGAATTATAAAAATATGTACCCTTATTTAACCTCCATACTCTTGCCAATCTCTCATTTCCCCTCTTCTTCAATAAAGGTTAGTTCCCTGCTCCTGCTTCCAAGAGCAATATTACTAAGAAATTCATATCCCTTATAAGAGATGAGTCAGAAACCCAGTATGCTCAATATGAAATTCTTGTGGTTAAGGGGGGAAAAGTATGTAGAAGTATTATGTGGCCAGCATTTAAATCTATGGGAGAAGTATTCTACATTAAAATGACTATACCAGTTCTGTTAAGGTTATCAGATGTTTTTTCTTGTTTTCCTAATTTTCTATATTTTACTTTTAAATTGAATCACATATTTACATATGGGTATGCAAATCTGTCACATATATATAAACATAGATAAATGTAAACAAAAGATTCTATCCAAAATAAATACTAAAGGTTGATGCCAAACTTCCTTGCATTAATAACTTAAAGATAAATTTTCTTCTATGGACACTCGCCAATCATTTAAAACCATAAGAATTTAGTATTCAAAAATGATGTGACTGGTGGCCCAAGTGTCTAAGGGACAGAGATAGTAAGAAAACTTGTCACTGTATACTGCCTTTGTGTCTTCTGAGTGATTCAAAAAATATTAACTTTTCAAAAGAATAACTTTACCATGAGCATCCTGTTCTTCCCATACCAGAACCATTTGCTCTAGGGACAAACAATTACATCTCAACTTTTCTCTTGAACTGAACGTACTAAATTATCTTAAGCACACTATCTGACCTTCCATCATCACTGAATTTGTTATCTAGCATTAATACATAAAAAATGGTATTCTAAACTCTGTGAATATATGTTACAAAAAAACCAAACCCCATTATCAGTGAGAAATAACCAAGTATATAAACAGATCATACAATGGATATTTCTAAAGTCAGCCTTTGCCCTAAATCTGAGGTAATCATTCTTTATAGTATACTAAAGACTAAGAACCACTGGTCTAGATATATAAAAACTTGTTTCTGGATTAAGATACGTGAAAACTTGTCTCTGGATTGGAAAGTACATAAGACTATACCCTCTGGCTCAGGGTGTAGCCAGTTTTCAATGTTTTACCTTTCCCTTCCTCTACTCATCCTCTGGTGGAAGTATTAACAGTTAAAGAGGATCAAAATGCTGTAACAACCGGAGTATGCGTCACAAGCTACTAATGTTGGTATAATGTTTTGGTAACATCTGGTCAATTGAGTTTAAAATAAAAGCAAATGGGAATTCATTTTAAAAATACACATATAACAAGGAAAATAAAGGAAAACAGATGAGAACTAGACTAGGTTTTTTTAAAGTGTTTTCCCAAGACTCATTCAGAATCAAAGACATCTGGATACATTTCATAGGTGGGAAGCAGAAAAAAGAGGGTGGAGGGAGGAGAGAGATAAGCGATAATATTAAAACTCAGTAAACAGGAAAACAATTCCTTTTTCTAGAATTTTCTGAACATACCAACCACAAAGTGTATTTATATATCAAAACTTGAATTACAAATAAATGAGGGGATCAACAGTTTAATAAATGCTAGGAATGTACAAAGTACATGCTAAGAATGCCTTCTAGCAATTAAGGAAAAAAAAAAAGCCCCTAAGTGATTCTAGAAGACAAATTTAGGTGAGTATTTGATCTTTAATGGCAGAACAATGAAAAATATCAACAAACTTACAACATAATATATGCATTAAAAAATCTCAAATACAATTACAACAGCCAAAGAATAGGGGAAAAAATCACACTCCACTAACATGATAAGCAAAGATTTCTTAATAACATAGAACATATGCAAACAGATTCTTAAAGTGGGAACTGCACTGGAGATTACAAACTATAATTTTATGGCAATATGAATTCAGAAATTAAAAAGTGTTCATGACCTTTGAATAATTCCACTTCTAAGGTTCTATCATTTTTTTTTTTAATCTGAAATACAAAGAACTATGTACTAAGATGGTTATCACAGCTTTATCACAGTGAAAAACTGCAAACAGTCTAAATGTCTGGCTGGTGACTCAGTGGTAAAGAATCTGCCTGCCAATGGAGGAGATACAGGAGACTCGGGTTCAATGCCTAGGCCGGGAAGATCCCCTGGAGGAGGAAATGGCTACCCACTCCAGTATTCTTGCCTGGGAAATCTCATGGACAGAGGAGCCTGGTGGGATGCAGTCCATGGGGCTGCAAAGAGTTGGATGTGACTTAGCAACTAACAACAGCAACAACAAATGTCTGGCTAAAAGGAAATGCTTAAATTAAGATACATACTGTGAAGTATTATGCAGCCAAATGCTTCATCTTCTTTCATAATGACATGGAGAAATAAGCACAACATAATATTAAAATATATTAAAAAGGATATAAAAATAAGCAAAGTACATGCATATATTTTAAAACCACAAAAAAACACTTGAAAAAGTTGAAAGAAAACACAGGAAAACTAACATCGGGAATCTCTGAGTGACAAGATTTTACTTTTCATTCTGTATATTTTATCTTTCAATATCATAGAATTTTTTTTTTTTTGCCAAACTGCAAGGCATGTGGGGCCTGAGTTCCCTGACCAGGGATCAAACTAGTACTTTCTGCATTGGAAGTCAGAATCTTAACCACTGGACCACCAGGGAAGTCCTTATCAAATAATGTGGCGTCCCTATCAAATAATAATTATATATTAACTTTTATTATAAATCAGGAAAAATGCTGAATGCAGCAAAACTAAGGAAAACTAACTCCAATTTTTCAATAAATAAATAGTAAAAAGTAAACAAAACTTCAAGAGATGGCAGGGATATGGTTACAGTTTAAGAAATTTTAGAGCTATCAATCAAATGCTGTATATAGACCTTGTTTGAATCTGGAAGCAAACAAACCTAGCAAAAGGACAATTATGATACAAACAAAAAGGAACTTTGAACACTGACTGGATTAAATGTCATTTAGGAAATTACCCTGCGTTAGCTTTTTTAACATAACTATAAATGTCAACTGTCACATCTGAAAGAGTCTTTATCTCTGAGAGATTTCACTATGTATTTCCAGTTAAAGAGATTTTTACGCCTGGGATCCAGGTGAAAATAACCCTGTAAAAGGGGAGGTGTGGATGAAATAAAAGTCATAAGTTCAGTACCTGCTGAAGCCAGCTGATGGATACATACAGATTCATGACCGGTTAGTACTAAAAATTTCAAGCATACCTCAGTTTTTTAGAAATACATTTTTATAGACAAACGAAAATTCTTCTGATTTCTCCCCATGCAAACAGAGGGCTCTTCTTGAGAAAGCAGGTATAACCAAGCCTAATTCAAGGTCAGAGGATGAAAACTATCTTTCTACTGTAATTTTAAGAAGGTGACTTATGATAAAATCACTTTTTCAATTAGTCCTATCTTTACAGTGATCAAGACAATGTCAAAATTCTTCCCACTTAAAAATAAAAACCCATAGCAAGGGCAAAATACAAAGTAACAATTTAGAATACATGCAATTTGTTTTTATAATACAGAAAATAGAGATGCTGTCAGGAACTCAGAAGTATTTTATACATTTTTACCTAAAAAGCATCAATGCTACTAACGTTCCAAAGTTATAAAAACCAAGAGAGTAAAACATACCAGAAACAGCTAAAACTGCCCCCCAGACATTCAGGAAGATTACCTTTGCATTTACTTTCTATTTTTAACCTTATTCCCAATTACAGGAATAATTACTCAACTCTAAAAATAATTTTTCTACAAACTCCTTTCTGAATCCGCTTTTGCCCAGTAGCCAATTAGAAAACTGATCAACCAATTAAGGAGACCTATCCCAAAACTCTGGCTACTTTTCATATTAAACAGGGAGAACAAAATATTTGCCTATCAATTTCAGTAATATTATATCATACACTAACATGTATAATTAGAAGTTCAGATTACTTTTATCAGATGACTCAACATCTTAATGTAATAAGGTGTTCAAATTCCCACAGATACAATATGTTTTTGCAACATACTCATTTGCTTTATTCTTTTATCAGAAATGGATCTCAATCAAAGTCATATCTAAAATAGTTATGCCTGCAGCTTTCTAACTACTTTCATATCTTAACAACAGCCCTTCCAACAAGTTAAGCAAGAAAATTATTCCTCTTTTAAAATGAGGAAAGTAAGTTCAGATAAGCGAGCAATTTGACCATGATCACATTTCCATCCAGCATGAGAGAGACCGTGGACAGGAAGTCATAATGTAAATTCCTGACCAAGACTCATTGCACATCTGTCAGATATGACCAATCATGAAGGTTATACTTGTTTCACTCTCATAAAGACAACTTTAGAGCACTACAGAAATTAGATAACCATCAATTAACTTCCTAATGCTTCTTTTGAGTTACATACTTTTCTCTTAAACTACATTTGTAAGTCTGATTCTCTGATGGGAAGTGCGCAAGGAGAAAGGATGCAGTTTCAAGTTCAGATCAGTCAATCGTCATTTGGTAAAAACTAGGCTAAAATGCTGCCTGGGAGATTAAAGTCATTTTAAAATGTAAATGTTGAAATAAATCCATTATATTCCTTAAATACCACAATTCTCTGTGCTTAGGAGTTAAAACTTCCTGAGTTCTATCATGACAAATTTTTTAAATTTACATTAATAACCAAGCAATTACAGTTACAAATTCCTAATACTACTCCCTATTTGATCCAACAGGGTGACCCTATACTGTGTGTAAACAAAGAATGTTGCCTGCCATTCCAGTTCTTTAAGGATAAAATCATTAGCCACAATAGCTGCTGATCTTTAAGTACACAATGAAAGAATTTAGGGTGACACATTCTGTGTTTTGGATTAATGGACCCCTAGGTGGGCTTTCCTGGTAGCTCAGCTGGTAAAGAATCCTCCAGCAATGCAGGAGACCTGGGTTTGATTCCTGGGTTGGGAAGATCCCCAGGAGAAGGGATAGGTTACCCTATCCCTTCAGCTCCAGTATTCTTGGCTTCCCCAGTGGCTTAGATAGTAAAAAATCTGCCTGCAATGCAGGAGACCTGGGTTTGGTCCTTGGGTTGGGAAGATCCCCTGGAGAAGGGTATGGCAACCCACTCCAGTATTCTTGCCTGGAGAATCCCCATGGACAGAGAAGCCTGGCAAGCTACAGTCCATGGGGGAGCAAAGAGTGGGACACGACTGAGCAACTAAGCACAGCACAGCAGCACAGATAGTCGAAAGGCCTATCTAAAGAAGAATTCCAATGACCTCAGATTGTTGCATCTTCCCATGCACAGAAAAGCACTAAAATTGAGATATCTGATCCATGCAACTTCAGTAATCTTTCAACTGACTGTACATATAGATACCAGCTCCTCCAGTACCTTTGGAATGGTTCCTCAGAGCTAGCTGAGAGCCTATCTCCCGTGTTATTCCATGTCAGTAACACATGGAATAACCTCAACTCATGACTCCTGTGTTGTGCATTTTTTTTTCACATCGACAGGCCCATCCAGAATTAGCTATTTACAAGAGAAAAATAAAATAAAGACCACATCCGAAAATCCTATTATAAAACATTTTTACAGGATAACAGAAAGCTTAAATATATTCTTTCAGAGGGCATACTATTCAAAAGGAAGAGATGAGAGTAGGCTAGAAAGAATGACAACAAAATGTTCTTTCTTCATCAAGGAGAATGGGAATGTACAGAAAAAACAAGGTCAATATGACTAGGAGGCCTGTGCAAGATAGCACAGTATAGATTAGGTATGTATCAGAGGACGCTAAGTCTTCATTTATTCATATTTAACAAACCACAGCTTCATAAATGGTACTTTTAAAACACTGGGGATGCAGCAGTTCTCATTTACTCATTTAAAGAGAAAAAAAATTGAGGCCCTGAGAAAGTCAGTGACTTACCCAAAGTCACCCAGAAGAGCAGGGCTTCAAACCCCTGTCTTCTCTCACTTCTCCTTTCCTGAAAAGGATCTATCTGACAAGTCCCCAGGGGACTAGGTAGCTAGCAGAAGAGTTCAGAGGAGGATACAGAAGAAATAAAACATTAAGCCCTACCTCCAAGCGTTTGCAATCAAGTTAATTACTAATTATAATTCATTCTTATTATAATAATAATATAATCACATACTAGTATATAATTAACAGCCAAAATAAATGTCTCAGACAAACAACTACTGTGATAATCTCTCCAGAGAAAGTTCAAAAGGAGAACTACTTAACTCACTTAACTTCTATGCCTATTATACTAACAGCTGAACTGTTCACGGTTATCAAGAATTTCCGTATCTCCTTAATTCCTCTATGTGGTTGTAGCACAGGACTCGGTTAAAGGCCCCCCCAGCCCCCACAGCTGCCATTACTTTTCTGGAAAATTCCCTGCTAATGTGACCCTATTTTCCTACACCTTAGACACTACCTTTTCTTTCCTCTACAACCTTTTCCCCCCTTACCTGTATCTGATTGTGGGCTTCCCTGATGGCTCAAACGGTAAAAAGAATCTGCCTACAATGCAGGAGACCCGGGTTAGACCCCTCAGTCGGAAAGATCCCCTGGAGAAGGGAATGGCAATCCACTCCGGTATTCTTGCCTGGAGAATTCCATGGACAGAGCCCGACTGTATTCTAGGAATCACCTTAAGAACACCTGCTAAAAACAGCATGGGATAGCAGAAAGAATATATCTTAGATAAGAGACTTATATCTTAGATAAGAGACTTAAGTTACAACACTACTGAAAAAATGGATAAAGGAGCCTCTCTGTGACTTCAGTTTCCCTATCTATAAAACAAGAGTGATAATTGAAACTATTTATTTTAATGGGTTGTTCCAAGGATCGGGTGAGAATTTTAAAGAGTGCTTTATAAACTATAAAATGCTCTGAGGCAATTCAACTCTAAGCCTTTAGATTTGAAATGTATCTTCAATCCTCAACCCAAGTTCTTTGTATACTGCTTTGGGGTTTGGGTTGGGGGGGTGGGGGGGTGGGGTTGAATTCCCCTGGGGCTCAGCCATCACTCCTTTGCATAAAAGTGAAAAAGATGAAAGAAGTCTTCAGTTCTAAATCTTGGTCCCTCATCTACAAATTTTCTGTTCTTCCCCGGCTATTCTTTACTCTTGTACAATCTTAAAGACTCTCTCAAGGCCCAGGGGTAAAATTTATTATAAACAGCCAAACAAGGGAAAAGTCTGCAATTGAATCATCTTTGTTTATATTCAGTATCTTAACCCAAAGTTTCATATTCTGAAAATGTTCTCTGAAATTTCTACTCGAGTACTACTTAATCACATTCTGAATAAAAATTTTTTAATTCAGGAAAAAACACTGTGTTCCATAAGTTAGAAACAGAAAAATTTAACAGATGGTATAAAAATTCCATATTCTGTGACCACCCCCGCAAATCATAGAGGATACAATTGTTAAGAAACCAGTTTTCAATAGCTGTATTACAAAATACAAGCATGGTCTGAAATTCTGAAGTACATCACAAGTAATGTTACACATCTGTGAATGATTTGTTGTTATTGTTCAGTTGCTAAGTTGTGTCCGACTCTTAGTGACCCCATGGCCTGCAGCACACCAGGCTTCCTGTCCTTCACCATCTCCCAGAGTTTGCTCAAATTCATGCCTATTGATTCGGTGATGCCATCCAACCATTTCATCCTCTGTGGTCCCCTTCTCCTCCTGCCTTCTATCATTCCACCATTCAAATAAACCAGAGCAGAATCAAGACTTTTTCTCACTATTACTCCCCTTCACTTCCTTGCCTATTTGATTTTTGTCACAGAACGGAGTTATGGCTACTACTCTCCCAACTCAGATTAACCCATGGCTTATCTCAGCCATGCTACAGCCTAGACGACCTATCTGAACACAGGTGCACACAAATGCCATTCATAATGACAGGAAAAAAACGCTTAGAACCACTGTGATACAGAAAGCAATGTTATTAAAAAATGAAACTCAACTCACGACCATAAAGCCTGGGCTCCACAAGAGAAGCCACTGCCATGGGAAGCCCGCACACTCTAGAGACTAGTCCCCACTTGCTGTAACTTGAGTAAATCCACTCACAGCAACGAAGACATACCACAGCCAAAAAATACATCAATCTTTAAAAAAAAAAATAAATTTGAATAAGCACCACAGGAAAAACAGAAGTCTTCAAAATTTCAAGCAAGTCAGTTTCTTCTACATTACCTCTGCCAGGAGTACAAAGCAACAAAACACATAATATGTAAAAAAAAATTAGCTTTTTTAAAAAAGTATAAGCTAAAACAAGATAACAACCAGAACACATCCTCTAAAACTTCATTTACCAAGAAGATGCTCACTGTATCCCTAACTTGATTTGAAGCACCTTTATCATTGTCAAAATTTGAAAGTGCCGCACCTGCGATACTTGCCAATGAGCGCAGTCAAGCATAAATCACCTTTATTCTGTACTTTTACAAACTTGAGACGCACATCTGTGTTTTGACCTAAATTTTAAAAAGGAAATGAAAATTCAATATGAAAATAAAGCAACAAAAAGGTAACTTTCTTTAAACAAAAGCATTCAAGTTTGAAATGCTATAAACAAAATATAAGCCTTACTATAAACCTAAATTGGTTTTGGTTTAGAAAAACATACACTTTCTCGAGGAGTTGAACTTTTTTAATTTTAAAAGCAATCACAATTATACTTTTACAATTCAAATACAGAAGTTTAAAAAAACCACAAAAGTAAAAAAGGTACTCTCTTCTTCTCAGAGGCTACTTCTACTTAAAAAACCCTCATGTAGGAGCGTCCCTGAGTGGCTTCAGTTCAGTTCAGTTCAGTCACTCAGTTGTGTCCGACTCTTTGCGACCCCATGAATTGCATGCAGCATGCCAGGCCTGAGTGGCTTAGTGGTAAAGAATTCACCCGCCAAGGCAGGAAACACAAGTTTGATCCCTAATCAAGGAAGTTTCCACATGTCGAGAGGTCACTAAGCCCGTGCATCAAAACTACTAAAGCCCAACTCTAGAGCCCAAGAGAAGCCACTGCAATGAAAAGCCCGCACATCGCAACCAGAGTAGTCCCTACTCACTGCAGCTAGAGAAAGCCTGTGTGTAGCAAGGAAGACCCAGAACAGCCAAAAAATGTTAAATTAACAAGTAAAATTATTAAAAAAAAAAATAAAAACCTTCAGGTAAATTTTCTAGGATTGCAGGAATATATATGCTGTATATACTTGCTGAACCATGATTAAAATCGCATTTCAAGTCATTAAAATGTGATTATGTTTTTTTACATAATTAAGACTGGTTGGTTGGCTATTTAAAGCCATGGTTCACCACAATATTATTTATAATGGTGAAAACTGGAAACTACATTCATGTTTAATATTAAGTGAAAACTTCAAGTAAACCAGTTTATTCAAAACATCTTATAAAATGCAGCCAGTTAAAATCAAGTTTAGATATTTTCTAAGGCCATGGTAAAAAGATCACTATGTTGACCCCACTCCTATCCCTCAAAAAGAATACAAGCTTATGTGAATATTACATCTCAGCTGTACCAAAGATGAATTTTAAAAGTTAAAGACTGGAAGGAAATATGTGTACAGGATTGTAACTTTTGTTGTTGGTTTTATATATTACTATCCTTTGCAGCTTTTCAATAACAAGCATGTCTCAGGTTTTTTTCTCTTTTTTTTAAAGGAGGGACTACTAGACATGCATATCCAATTTAGGTTTAAACAGAACAAAACAATTCATGAAAGTACTTCTAGTAGCATAATCTGACAGCTAAAACAAGTAGGTTTACTTATTATAGCTCCCATGATTCTCTAAGACAAAAAGACTAGTCAACATTGTTGTAATATAAAGTTTATGAATTTTGGGTCAAAGAAAATTGAGTTTGAATCCCACAAGTCCCAAGTGGCTTTACCTTAAGCAATTTACTAACCAGAGCCTGTTTCCTCTGGTATAAATTGAGGGTGACAATGTCTGAGTTGGAGGGCTGATGTGTAAGCCAAACATACAGGAAGTAATGAAAGTCAAGAGACTAGCATATAGACTCCATAAACAGTAAATGTCATTGCTATTGAGATTCAGACAGGTAACTGTTTTAATTTCAGATTCAAATAATTTTCAGCCTTCTTTTCAAATCACTTTGAAGTGTCCAAACTGTTACTTAACTGTAGGATCTACTGCTATGTGCATACAACCAATTCAGATGGTTAGCCCTTGTTACGTGGACTGAAACATGAACATGAATGTAAGCACACACCAAAAGAATACCTTTGCTTATAAGCTTGTAGTAGTACAATCTTAAAAAAAATTCTAATATAAGTCACAGTATAACTGTCGGGAGTGCTTACTTTCTGCAAAATCTTTACAACTCATATATTAATATATTACCATTAATTATCAATGTAGACAATATAGTATCTTTTATTGAAGCTTTTGTTCTAAGTCTTATTAAACTATATGGGAAAAGATTTTTACAAATACTGCTTTTTAGCAATGTACTGCTTCTTACAGATATAGTTAAAGTTGATATTTTTCTTCATTTATTTATCCCATCAACAAGCCTACTGTTGCTTAATGGGAAAAGATTTTTACAAATACTGCTTTTTAGCAATGTACTGCTTTCTACAGATATAGTTAAAGTTGATATTTTTCTTCATTTATTTATCCCATCAACAAGCCTACTGTTGCTTAATGGGAAAAGATTTTTACAAATACTGCTTTTTAGCAATGTACTGCTTTCTACAGATATAGTTAAAGTTGATATTTTTCTTCATTTATTTATCCCATCAACAAGCCTACTGTTGCTTAATCGGTCCTCCCTGACCTCATGGGCCTCCCAATCAAATAAGCCAAATAGCCACAGACAACTACATATGAAAAGTGAAGCTAAAGGAGCCACACAGGGTTATTTACAAAAGCCCAAGATGGGTTACGATAGAGCTCTGCTAAAGATCGTGTGTGACCAGAGCTTCCACACATAAATATAGCTATTCAGGCTTTAAGACTAGGAAGAGAAGAAAGACAACCAGTATTTCTCTAGATTAAGTATCCTCCCCACCCCAAATCAAAGTGAAAGTGAAAGTCACTCAGTGTGTCCAACTCTTTGAGACCCCATGGACTAGTCCATGCAATTCTCTGGGCCAGTGGGTAGCCTTTCCCTTCTCCAGGGATCAAACCCAGGTCTCCTGCATTGCAGAAGGATTCTTTACCAGCTGAGCTGCTAGGGAAGCCAAGAATACTGGAGTGGGTAGCCTAACCCCCCTCCAGTGGATCTTGACCCAGGTATCCAACCGGGGTCTCCTGCATTACAGGCAGATTCTGTACCAACTGAGCTATCAGGGAAGCCCCCCAAATCAATGCATCGATCAAATTCAGTACTTTTAACTCATTTGGAAAGGGTCTTACAGTGAGAAATCTGTTCAGTTTATGATGATCCCATGGTAGTTCAAATATTACAACACCCAAATCAATGAAGAAAACGTATGAAGAATTCAAATGAGTATATGAGCAGGTAGAAAAGTGATAGATTCTGGGTGTGTGGAATGCAAGGTAATGCATAGGGAGGAGAAAATACCTCAAATTTACTTTAAACCTAGTAGTTTTAAATCTGAAAACTCAATACAACAAAGCAAGAAGACGTAGGAGTCTTTACAGGATGTTCCTTGAGGTCATCTACCAATTGTGCAACTTCAGGCACAAAGACCAAAAAACAATGAACTTCATTAAGGACTGGAAATGGGTCAGAAAACATTATTTTGCCCTCAACAAAAAAATGGCTTACTAAAACTAAAGGACTGCATATAGTTCTAAACACTGTAGGGTATACTGATTAAGAGAACTGACTTGGGTTCAAATCCAACCTTCTACTCAGTATGTCTCAGTTCTTTCATTTGTAAAGAGGGAGCAGGAACACCTATATCTGAGTTGTTTTACAGTTAACTGAAAAACGTGTAAAAGTTTTTAGCATAGTATCTGACACATGCAGGAGACATACAAGACTTGGGTCCGATCCCTGGGTTGGGAAGATCCCCTGGAGGAGGGCACGGCAACCCACTCCAGTATTTTTGCCTAGAGAATCCCCATGGACAGAGGAGCCTGACAGGCTACAGTCTACAGGGTACAAAGAGTTGGACACACTGTAGCAACTGAGCATAGTCAAAACTATGATTTTTCTAGTACTTATGTATGGATGTGAGAATTGGACCATAAAGAAGGCTGAGAACCAAAGATAATTTCTAACTGTGGTGTTAGAGAAGACTCGTGAGAGAGAAGACTCTTGGACTGCAAGAGATCAAACCAGCCAATCCTAAAGGAAATCAACACTATTTACTGGAAGGACTGATACTGAAGCTCTAATACTTTGGCCATGAGATGCAAACAGCCAACTCACTGGAAAAGACCCTGATGCTGGAGAAGACTGAAGGCAAAAGGAGAATGGGCAGCGGAGGATGAGATGGTCAGATAGCATCACTGACTCAGTGAACATGAATTTAAGCCAATTCAAGGAGATAGATGCTTTTGAGCTGTGGTGTTGAAGCAGACACTTGAGAGTCCCTTGGACTGCAAGGAGATCAAACCAGTCAATCCTAAAGGAAATCAATCCTGAATATTCATTAGAAGGACTGATGCTGAAGCTGAAGCTCCAATACCTTGGCCACCTGATGTGAAGAGCTGACTCATTAGAAAAGACCCTGATGTTGGGAAAGACTGAAAGCAAAAGGGGATGACAAAGGACGAGAGGGTTGGATGGCATCACTGACTCAATGGACAAGTTTGAGCAAGCTCCAGAAAATGGTGAAGGACAGGGAAGCCTGGCATGCTGCAATCCATGGGGTCGCAAAGAGTCGGACACGACTTAGTGACTGAACAAAAAGTATAACATGGCTGTTCCCTGATCCAAACATCAAGAACTATTGAAGTAGGAGAATCAAGGTACACCCCTACAAAAGGAGACTGAAAATTAGGGTTCTGCCATAAAACAAAAAGAACTGGTTTAAGAGACAGTAGAGGGGCTTCCCTGGTGGCTCACTGGTAAAGAATCCATGTGCCAATGCAGGAGACACAGGCTCGATCCTCGGTATGGGAAGATCCCACATGCAGGAGAGCAACTAAGCCTGTGCACCACAACTATTGAGCCTGTGGTCTACAGCCTGGGAACCGCAACCACTGAGCCCAAATGCAGCAACTACTGAAGCCCACATGCCCTAGAGCCTGTGTTTCATGAGAAGCCACAGTAATGAGAAGCCACTGCAATGAAGAGTAGCCACACTCACCAGAACTAGAGAAAAGCCCAAGCAGCAATGAAGACCCAGCAGTCAATAAATAAATAAATAAAATTATATATAAGAAAAAGAGTGCATTCAACAGTAATACAGATATGTTCAAGTTTATTCATTCAACCATCATATTGAGCACCTGCTTGGAAGTGAAAAGGACAGACAAGGTCCTCATTTTCCCAGAGTTTAATTTCTAGTATAGGAGACAGAATATAAAAACAAAGGAAATTCCAGATAGTGATGTTATAGAGAAAATGAGAGAATGGTGAGATAATTGTGGGAGCAATCTCCTTGAAGAGACAATAGCTGAACTGAGACCTGAATGACATGATGGAATCAGCGACAGGAAGATCTGGGAGAAGATTGAAGTCACAAAGAAGAGCAAGTGCAAATGCCCTGAGGCAAGAACAAACCTGGCAAGTCCCTAGGACAATGCTAGTGCAGCTGGAACACAGGAAGAAACTGCTGTTGCCAGACTCCTGGGTCCTGATCAAGGCATTTGGATACAAGGTGAGATAGAGGAAGGCGGTGCTGAGACCTCTACTGCTTGGCAAACCTTGAGAAAGAGGCTGGATTTTATTCGGAACGTGATGAGAGACTTTCAACAAAGGGGTGACGCGATCTGACATTTTAAAGAATCCCTCAGGCTGTGGGAAAGGGGATGCACCATAAAAAGCCAAAGTGGAAGCAGGGAGACCAGAGGTTTCTGCAGTAGGCCAGGTGAGACACGGTACGAGTTGGCAAAGGTGGTAGCGGTAGAGAAGGGAAAAAGTGGACAAATCTAGAATACATATTGAACACTACCATTCAAGGCACATGTAGGTAAGTTTATGACTAAGGGACCCAAGTGGGCTATTAGTATATTTAGGATACTCTTTAGTAAGTACTTATCCTTTGAAGCTGAGGTGCGGGGAACCTCGCTTCTCTTTTGGCACCACTGATAAAGCACTGGACTAAACAGGCACACATCCAAGACTCAGTGTTCATAAAGCATATTAAGTGTATAAAGTAAAATCTTTTAGGACCTTACTGCCGGAGGCCTTGCCAGCTGGTCAACATCTGGGACATACAGGAGCTATAGCACAGAACTAAACCCTTACCTAAATCAAATCACCAAGTGACCAAAAGCTTTTCAAACTTCCATAGTGTTAACTCAGGCTATTCTGTGCCTGTTTTTCCAAGAGTTAAACAAGCAAAGTCTTAGTCTGTCACACAATGCATACTGATTTCATAAACCTTATAATATCATCATGAGAGATTTGAGAGGAAATCTTTTAAAACTATGATTTTAATCATTATGGTTTGGCAAACATACAGCGAATATTCTATAAAAGTTAAGGTCCAAGAGTATCTATAAAAATTGTAATGTGTTACTCAAAAATGAAGTGCTAATATGTGAAAAAGTAGGTTACAGAAGAACATGAGGTATGATACCATTTTTGTATAAAATATCTAAATGCAAAAAAGTCTGGAAGGATATAAACCACTGCTGACATTCTGGTGGTCTCTGGATGGCAAGAATATTGATGACTTATTTCTTCTTTTTTTCATTTATCTGCTTTAATCAACATTTTCTCCAATTATCACAAATTATTTCATATAAACAAAATTATTTAGGTATAGATTAGCTTAAAAAATAAAAAAAAGAGAAAGAACTTCAAGAAAACATAATTTAATTTGTTTCGATCAGCAGCATTCCAACTGTGGTGTTAAGAAAAAAAGATCTCGATTGCACACGCTGAAGGAAGAAATTTGCTAGGAAGAGGTCCATTTTATACCACACAAGGACATAATATACCCTTCAAGGGAGTAGTTCAAATTCCTAAGATCTCTTCCTGGATTTGATAAATGACAATCAATTTAATACACAGCTCTTTTTCTTTCTTGCCGTTTGCTAAAGAAACACCTCAATTAATGAATTCTCTGGAGGAAAAAAAAAAACTTAAAAAAAACTAAGGACAAAACAGAGGTTTGGTCTTCTGGTCTCATTCATGCGGTGTAAAGGCGCGGAGGGCGGCAGGGCTCGAAGCAGGCTACCCCAGAGGAATCTGCGTGGCGGGTCATCTAAAGTGGAAGGGAACACAAACCCTCTGCAGGCTCCACAGACTGGGCAGTGAGAACGCCTCCTAAGGGTCTCAAGACTTCCCCTGGAAGGGCTGACGCCGTCCAAGTTATTCTACGCTGCCAACGGTTTCCGACAAAACACAGTAACTGGAAGATCTCTTTAAACGCGGGTATTACGTGCAGGAAGCTCATCCGACTTTCTCTATGCAAAGCCAAGACATTCTCCTAAGGCCACATCTTCGCTTCTGTAAACTAGGGCAACTGAAAACACCCTATTGACTCTCTCCGGCTAACGAACATCCCTGTGGCTAAAATCCTAATACACACACGAACAGACACTTCGGAAAACTGGCTCTAATGGTAACACGGGACTTCAGGTACTCCGGTAACCAGTTTATCGCACTTTATCTTACAATAAAGGGTACCACCTCTTTACTGTCAGCTCTGGTTCCACGTACTGAACAAACAGAAAAGGGGAATCCTTTAAATTCACAACACAATAAGGGCTAAAAGCTCCCGCTTTCTGGATGGCAGCTTTCTAGTCTCATCAATCACAACAAAGGACGCATACCGGTGACTCCATCAGACCCGGCAAGGGCGGAGAAACAGAGGTAAATGATTTAGTGAAGATTGCAAGGTTTGTGAGGGATTCCTTCCAGCTACGACTCACTCACTCTTCTTTTTACTCCATTATACGCCTCCACCCGAGTTGACTGCTTGCCCTAAAAATAAAACCACCCGTGGCTACCGTCCACTTCCCTGCCAAGTCCCGACTCTGGTCTCCTGCAGAGAAAGCCAAATCTCAGGCTCTTCGCCCCACTCTTCGCCGGAGGACGCGGGCTAGACAGTAGCGGGCTTCTCCCGATGCACAGTCGCCAGCCCGGTCGGGGACCCCTTGAGCCCGAAAAGCAGCCCCGCACTGCCGCAGCCCGCCAGAGCCCCCAGGAAAAATCGGGGCTAGGGAAAGGTGGGCCGGCAAACGGCGGTGGGAGAAATGGGAGGCACTCACCCGCCCAGACAACAACCGACGGGGCGGGGAGGTTGGGGGCCCGGACTAAGCCTCGGCAGAAAGACCGCCTGGAGCTTCCGGAACGCTGCGGCTGCTCGGGAAGCCGCTACCGCCGCCGCTCCTGGCCGCCGGCTTCCTCCCCTCCTCTGTTTTGATTCGACTGACCACGTCACTCTAAGCCACGAGACCCGGATCTGCCGGCTCCCGCGGGCGGCGGCGCAACAGATTGCAGCGGCTCAAGACCCAGGCAGCTGGCCTGCCGAGCATGCGCGTGCCCCGCGCCTGCCCAGTGGGCCCGGAGGGGCGGGGCGGCCGCGAGCGTCACGCGGTTCGAGGGGGCGCGGAGCACCGGAGTTGCAGTTCCGGTTGGGAGGGGTGGGGCGCAGCGTTGTGTGATGGAGAGGGCGAGGCCCTGCGTTTGTTGAAGTGGCCCACGTAGGTTCTGTTTCGTGTGTCGTGGATGTCCTCTGCAGTGTGTCTCCCTTTGCCGAAGCTGATGGCTTTCCTCAGCTGGAGTCTTTAGAATAGCGGGGGTAGTGGTGCCCAAGCTGCTGGCTTTTCTCAGCTGGAGTCTTTAGAATAGCGGGGGTATTGGTAAGTGAGGGCGCAAGGTGGTGTCTGATGAGACTTGTAGAGATTGTTTTGGATCACTCAGGCTCAGGTGAAAACTGGAGATCGAGGTTTGGTCTTATAAATACAAAAATATGACAGACGTGGCAGTTATTGATCCACTGTCCCGGAGGCAAACTACACTCGGAAAGCTGGCTAAATTCAGTTCAAGAGGAGTGTTAAAGGGAATGTGGGACTGATAGAGCGATAATGGGGAACTGGGAGAGGAAAGCTGTTGTTAGGCAGTCAGCTCAAACCTTTGTTGCTTTGACCTTCGGGACTGAAATACTTATGGTGTGAGAACCTCATTCTTTCTAAACCAAGGTGATGCTTCCTACTCTCTCATTCTGGCCTTCTTAGTCTCCCCACTGAACTACGGGCCCGAGAAGTTTCCCACTTTGGGAAAACTTCGGGCTACTCTGTTTTCTTAGGTCCATAAATGGACAGACTTTAAAGCGAGACTAGTGTTTAAATGAAAGTGTGAGTTCCAAAGATTTCACAGAGGTGCTTATTTGCCTATCGTGCAGGAGAGGTGAAAGTTAGCTGTAAGAAACTGCCTTCCTTATTCTGAATTGACCTTTTCGCCTAACCTGGACTTCTACCTCAGTGTTTGGTTTATCACCTCAACTAGCTGAGTCACTTTCAGCGAAATTAGTATAATCTGCGAGAGCTGCCTTTTTTTTTTTTTTAAATAGTACTTCCCTGGTGGCTCAGACGGTAAAGCGTCTGCCTACAATGTGGGATACCCGGGTTCAATCCCTGGGTCGGAAAGATCTCCTGGAGAAGGAAATGGCAACCCACTCCAGTATTCTTGCCTGGAAAATTCCATGGACAGAGAAGCCTGGTATCTACAGTCCATGGGGTCGCAAAGAGTCGGACACGACTGAGCAACTTCACTTATTTAACCTAATTTATCCAAAATATGGAGCTTCCCAGGTGGCTCAGTGGTAAGAACCCACCTGCCAATGTAGGAAACTTAAGAGAGGTGGGTTGGATCCCTGAGTCCAGAAGGTCCCCTGGAGGAGGCCATGGCAACCCATTCCAGTATTCTTGGCTGGAGAATCCCACAGAGAGGAGCCTGGCGGGCTACAGCCAATAGGGTCCCAAAGAGTCCAACACAACTGAAGCAACTTACCAAGCATGCGTCCAAAATATAGTTTCAACATGCAATCAATGTAAAAATTATTAATGAGATGTTCATGTTTTCCTCATACTAAGTCTTCAAAAGTGGATGTGAATTTACACTTAGAGCAAGCCTCAAGTGCTGGGTGTGGCTAATGTCACCATATGGGACAGCACTGCTCTAGAGCATGTGAGCTAACAGGCATGGGGGAGTGGCCTGGGCCTAAGCTGGAGGCAAGACCCAAGGACAGTCGTTTGGGAATGACAGGCTGCTTATTTTGCCCAATCTCCTTGTGCCTTGACTTCTTTTAGAATAACCTATTTTAGAATAACCTATGTAGAAATAGGTTATTTCTTTCCAAAGAAAGGCAATGCCAAAGAATGCTCAAACTACCGCACAATTGCACTCATCTCACACGCTAGTAAAGTAATGCTCAAAATTCTCCAAGCCAGGCTTCAACGATATGTGAACCGTGAACTTCCTGATGTTCAATCTGGTTTTAGAAAAGGCAGAGGAACCAGAGATCAAATTACCAACATCCGCTGGATCATGGAAAAAGCAAGAGAGTTCCAGAAAAACATCTATTTCTGTTTTCTTGACTATGCCAAAGCCTTTGACTGTGTGGATCACAATAAACTGTGGAAAATTCTGAAAGAGATGGGAATACCAGACCACCTGATCTGCCTCTTGAGAAATTTGTATGCGTCAGGAAGCAACAGTTCGAACTGGACATGGAACAACAGACTGGTTCCAAATAGGAAAAGGAGTCCGTCAAGGCTGTATATTGTCACCCTGTTTATTTAACTTATATGCAGAGTACATCATGAGAAATGCTGGGCTTAAAGAAGCACAAGCTGGAATCAAGATTGCCAGGAGAAATATCAATAACCTCAGATATGCAGATGACACCACCCTTATGGCAGAAAGTGAAGAGGAACTCAAAAGCCTCTTGATGAAAGTGAAAGTGGAGAGTGAAAAAGTTGGCTAAAAGCTCAACATTCAGAAAACGAAGATCATGGCATCTGGCCCCATCACTTCATGGGAAATAGATGGGGAAACAGTGGAAACAGTGTCAGACTTTATTTTTCTGGACTCCAAAATCACTGCAGATGGTGACTGCAGCCAGGAAATGAAAAGACGCTTACTCCTTAGAAGGAAAGTTATGACCAACCTAGATAGCATATTCAAAAGCAGAGACATTACTTTGCCAACAAAGGTTCGTCTAGTCAAGGCTATGGTTTTTCCTGTGGTCATGTATGGATGTGAGAGTTGGCCTGTGAAGAAGGCTGAGTGCCGAAGAATTGATGCTTTTGAACTGTGGTGTTGGAGAAGACTCTTGAGAGTCCCTTGGACTGCAAGGAGATCCAACCAGTCCATTCTGAAGGAGACCAGCCCTGGGATTTCTTTGGAAGGAATGATGCTAAAGCTGAAACTCCAGTACTTTGGCCACCTCATGCGAAGAGTTGACTCATTGGAAAAGACTCTGATGCTGGGAGGGATTGGGGGCAAGAGGAGAAGGGGACGCCAGAGGATGAGATGGCTGGATGGCATCACTGACTCGATGGACGTGAGTCTGAGTGAACTCCAGGAGTTGGTGATGGACAGGGAGGCCTGGCATGCTGCGATTCATGGGGTTGCAAAGAGTCGGACACGACTGAGCGACTGATCTGATCTGATGTAGAAATAATTGCTGTGACTTTAAAATAAAACATTCGTAAAGTGCCATGTGGACTTAGAAAATCGTGTTCTAGCTAAAGATGGGTAAATCGTTAAGGGCAAGAGCTTTTTAATTAAAGTGGGAACACAGGTAAAAATGTCTAGAAAATGAAAGGTTTCTGGTAAAACTCACAAAGTGTTTCCAAGTTAATTAACATTACAAGCAGGTAGAAGTCAAGCTTCTTAAACTTTGCATCTTGAACTCTGTTTACTCAAATTCAGAGAGTTTTAAGTGGTATCTAATGAAGTTCACAGAAGTTCTAATGTGACTTAATGAAGTTCAGAGCCTGACTGTAACACAGGGTCTTTAATCTGTGGAACTTTAATCTGTGGAACAGAAAGTCTCACATGCTTGAGTGCACCCATGTGCACATATGTGTTTGAAAGTACAGCTGTGTTTGAGAGCAGTATGCTACAAAATTGGAATAGTACAAAACATTGAAAAATTATCAGTATTTGCTTTATAAAGTAAATTACAGGAAAATCAAGATGTTAGGATCTTTCATAGCTAGCTTTCAAGATAATCCCCAGTGATTAGTGATTCTCAACTCTGGAAATAAGATTCTTTCAGCCTTTTGAAAAAGGGCTGCTCTGACGTGTAAAATACAGCTGAAGGTGTGTGACTTCTAAGGCTAGGTCATAAAGGCATTGATTGCAGCTTTCCACCTCATTGTCTTGGATTGCTTGCTCTCGAGGAAGCAAGGTTCCATGACACTCCACTCAAGCAGACCTATATTTGAAGACGCCCAGGTGGAGAGAAACAAAAGCCTCCACCAACAGCCTCATCAGTTTACCAGCTGTGTGAGTGAACCGCCTTGATTGGGCTCATCCTGCATCCCCAGTCTAGCATCAGATGACTGCACCCTTGCTTAACGTCTGCTTGCAATCTCATGAGAGATAGAAAGGACCAGCCCTGACACGAACAGTGAGACAGGATCATACGTGGGTTTTTGCCCTAAGTTCAACCTTTGAAAACTTTAAGCAGTGGAAGAGGCAAAAAGTATGTGTATAATTCTCCATATAAAGTAATTTAAAAAGCAACATAGAATTCCCACCACAGTACTTAGAACATAATGAATAAATATTTATTGAATGGACATATATAACTAAAAGACAAAACAGTCTGGGAAATATTTGGAATAAATGTTGATAAATAAAAGGGTAATGTAATATATGAAGGACTCATACAAATCACTAAGAAAGATATTAATGCCTCTAATATGTGTATAGATAAAGAGTATGAGTTACACACAAAAAGACACAAATGACTTAATAGTTATTTGAAAATCTTCAATCTCAGTAGTAATAAAAAATGCAAGTTAAGATTTCCTTTTTTAACTACAAATACTTTGGGAGTTTTTTGGGGGTTTTTTGCTGTTTTTTTTTTAGCAGAGAGGGAGATATTTTTAAATACGACTATCTAATATTGGTACTGTTAGCACTGCTGACAGTAAGTTGGCAGGTACATTTTGGAAATCAGCTGGCAATATATATCAAGTTCTGTAGAAGTATCACATCCATTGACCAATTTTCTCTACTGGGAAACTAATGAAATAGTTTTAAAAAGTAAGGTTATAAAGATGTGAATTACATTTGTATTAATATGATGGGCAAAACATAAGGAAATAACCTATGTGAACAATGGTAATGGAAAGGATAATGTTACATTGTATGTTAGGATCTAAAAAATATGAGGATGGAAATAATTTTAAATGACTAAAAGGAAGTTATTAACATTTTATGATGGAAAAAAAATCTAGAAATAATCTAAATGTACAATGGTAGTGGAATGTATGAATATGTAAAATTATGTTTTAGGCATTAACAAACTTGAAGATAGCTTTCTTTTCTGATCCAGACCTACTTTGATTTTTGCATTAGAAGTAGAAAGTGTTTGTAATTCAAATATATATGCCCCATGTATTCATAAAGTATTCTGATAAATATTCTTATAACTATTGGCATTGGTTATTCTGGGGTGGGGGGTATGAGAGTCTCCCTTATGATATTTTACCCTTTGTATGGTTTGAATATCAATGCATTATTTTTGCAGTTCAAAACATCATTAGTGATTTTTTTCTTAAAAAACAAAACAAAACTGTGGTTATGTTAGTCTACTCAGGCTCTCATAACAGAATAGAACAGACTGCTGCTGCTGCTGCTAAGTCGCTTCAGTCGTGTTCGACTCTGTGCGACCCCAGAGACGGCAGCCCACCAGGCTCCCCCGTCCCTGGGATTCTTCAGGCAAGAACACTGGAGTGGGTTGCCATTTCCTTCTCCAATGCATGAAAGTGAAAAGTGAAAGTCAAGTCGCTCAGTCGTGTCCGGCTCTTAGCGACCCCATGGACTGTAGCCCACCAGGCTCCTCCATCCATGGGATTTGCCAGGCAAGAGTACTGGAGTGGGGTGCCATTGCCTTCTCCGATAGGACAGACTAGATGTCTTAAACAACAGAAATTTATTTTCTTGAAGTTCTGGAGGTAGGAAATCCGGAAGATCAAGATCTGGCTTGCAGATGACCATCTTGCTTTGTTCTCACATGGCCTTTACTCTGTGTAGAGGCAGTTCTGGTGTGTCTTTCTCTTCTTATAAGGACATTATTCCTATTGGATTAGGGCTTGTCCTTATGACCTCATTTAACCTCACTTACCCACTTAAAGGGAGATTTCCCCTGTAGCTCAAATGGTAAAGAATATTCCTGTGAGGAAGGAGACCACAGTTCGATCCCTGGGTTGGGAAGTTTTCCTGGAGGAGGGAATAGCAATCCACTCCAGTTTTCTTGCCTGGAGAATTCCATGGACAGAGAAGCCTGGCAGGCTACAGTCCATGGGAAAGCAAAGAGTCGGACACGATGGAGTGACTAACACATTATAAAACACACCCCCTTAAAGATCCTATTTCCACATAGTCACAATGGGGGTTAGGGCTTCAACATATGAACTTGGGTGGCCACAAGTCAGCTGTTAACTGGTTAAATATGTATGTAACTTAACGTTTACCATTTTAACCATTTTTAAGGGTACAGTTCTGTGGTATTAAATACATCCATCTTGTTGTACAACTATTACCAACATCTATCTCGTGAACATTTTCTCATTTACCTATTAAAAACTCTGTGCCTATTATACTCTTAACTCCCCATTGCCCCTTCATCCCATTCCATGGAAACCACCATTCTACTTACAATCTCTGTAAATTTGACTATTTTTAGTACTTCAAGTAAGTGGACTTGTTTAATATTTATTGTTTTATGACTAACGTATTTTGCTTAGCATAAAGTAAGGTCATCCATGTTGTGTGTGTATATATACACACACCATAGTTGTTTATTCTTTCATCTGTTGATGAAAACTTGGCTTGCTTCTATATTTTGGCTACTGTGTATAACACTGTTGTGAACATGGGTGTACAAATAAAGTTCAAGTCCCTCCTTTCAATTCTTTTGGGTATATACCCAGAAGGGAAATTGCTGGATCATATGGTTATTCTAGGTTTAATTTTTTGAGGAACCGTTTCACAGTGGCTGCATCATTTTACATTCCCACCAACAGCGCATGGTGTTGTTGCTGTTCAGTTGCTAAGTCGGTCCACCTCTTTGTGATCCATGGACTGCAGCACGTCAGGCTTCCCTGTCCATCACAATCTCCCCGAGTTTGCTCAAACTCATGTCCATTAACTCAGTGATGCCATCCAGCCCTCTCATCCCCTTCTCCTCCTGCCCTCAATCTTTCCCAGCATCAGGGTCTTTTCTAGTGAGTGCATGAGGATTTCAGTTTCCCCACATCCTCACCAACACTTATAACTTTTTTTTTCAATATTTGCCATCCTAATGGGTGTGAGTTGCTGTTGCAATATAGTTTTGATTTGTATTTCCCTGATAATTAGTGATGTTGAGTATCTTTTCATGTTCTAGTTATCGATTTGTACACCTTCTTCAGAGAATGGATTACTAAAGTCCTTTGCCCATTTTTTAATTGGGTGGGGTTTTTTTTGTTGTTAAGTTGTAGGAGTTCTTTATGTGTTTTGCATATTAATCCCTTATCAGGTGTATGATTTATGATATTTTCTCTCATTCTGTGACTTTCCTTTTCACTCTTTGATAATGTCCTTTATGCAGAAGTTTTTAGTTTTGATGAAGTTCAGTTTATCTTTTATTTTTATGAAGTACAATTTATTTTTTCTTTTGTTGCCTATGTTTTTGGTGTCATATCCAAGAAATTATTGCCAAATCCAAAGTCATGAAGCTTTTCACCTGTTTTCTTCTAAGATCTTTTTATAGTTTTTAGCTATAACATTTAGGTCTTTAATCAATTTTCAGCTAATTTTTATGTATACTGTAGGGTAAGGGTTGGACTTCACTCTTTTGCATTGGATATTCATTTTTCCCAGCATTTGTTAAAAAAAAAAAAAAACTATTCTTTCCCCATTGAAAGATCTTGGCACCCATGTCAAGAAGTTATTTTATTATATATGTGAGTTTTTTCCCTAGGTACTCCATGCTATTACATTTTTGTATATATATCCATCTTTATACCTGTACCACATTATTTTGACTACCATAAGTTTTGAAATCAGGAAACGTGAGACTTAAAACTTTGTTCTTTTCACTTTTAAGATTCATTTGGCTAGTCAGGGTCTCTGGAGATTCCATCTGAGTTTTAGGATAAATTTTTCTATTTCTGCAAAAAAAGTGTCATTGAGATTTTGATAGGGATTGCATTGATCTGTACTATCACTGGATAGTATTGATATCTTAATAATATAAGATCTTCCAATCTGTAAACACAGAATATCTTTCCATTTGTTTGTGTATTTAATTTCTTTCAGCAGTGTTTTCTAGTTTTCAGTGTATTACTTTTTCACTTCCTTGGTTAAGTTTATTCCTAAATATTTTATTCTTTTTGATGCTCTTATAAATGGAATAGCCTTTTTTTTTTTTCCTGTGTTTCTTTCTTTCTTTTTTTTTTTTTTAAACTTTACATAATTGTATTAGTTTTGCCAAATATCAAAATGAATCCGCCACAGGTATACATGTGTTTCCCCATCCTGAACCCTCCTCCCTCCTCCCTCCCCACACCATCCCTCTGGGTCGTCCCAGTGCACCAGCCCCAAGCATCCAGTATCGTGCATCGAACCTGGACTGGCAACTCATTTCATATTTCTACTCTTTTTTTTCTACTCTTCATCTCTCCTATTTGCTTCAAATATTCTTTCAGTTCACTATCTTTCATTTTATTAATTATAATTTTAATATACTAAAATTAAATTTTAAAAATTTAGTCAATTGTTTCCTATTTTCCTTTGAGACAGTTTTGTTTTTTTTTTTCACTTTAAAGCCTACAAGGTTATCTGGTTATCTTCAGTTCAGCAGGTATATGTGGAATACCTACTGTGTCTTGGGCTCTAGGGGCACATTTATGAATATGAAAATCCTGAGGGCTACAAAGAACATTCAGATCCAAACATTTAATAAATATTTCATTCAAATTTCTTCTAACTTTTCAATTATTTATTATATTTAAACAATTTATTTGGAATTAATTTTGGTCAACAATGCTTCTCAAGTTTTTTGAAAGTTAATGAGGCAGTTAAAACCATTTTATTATTTGGAGTAAAACCCTCACTGTTAGCCAGTTGAAGTTACTTACACAAATTTGGGAGAAATAGATCTTGAGAAAGTATGTTCACTTTTATAGGAATAAATCAAATTACTCCTATATTTTGAAGAGTTTACAATTTCACTGCTATCTTACTATTTCCTGAAGATAGAGAATGTGAGTAGTATTTTCATAATTTAAAACTTCAAAGTGAAACATTCTACATATTTATTTTTTGCTATATAACAATTGATAGATTGACAATATTCTCTGTACCAATTTTTAAGAAAGTAACAGAATGATTTTTCAAGAATTTATGTAATAAAAATTGAAGAAGGGGACCAAGTGAGGGAAAATAAGGAAGACATTAGGAACTTTATGGGAAGAAAGAAAGATATTTAGTGTGAAGAAAATAAAAGGCAAACTGAGTTCTGACCTTGGGGATAATGTTTAATAATAAATGTGGAAAAGCAGCTGTGATAGCTTCTGTATGACTACCAAGTGCCCTAAACATTTCTTTTTTTAGAAGATATTGCTTATTTCATCCTCTGGAGCATGTTATACACACACACACACACACACACACAAGGAGATAATTGAGTTCTGGAATTCATTATGCTATGTCTATTTTTATTCCTCAATCTCCACCTAAACCGTCACAAATGTATTTCAGTCTTTCTCTAAAGTTTATCTAAAAGATATATCACCTTCTGCGATCAGGATATTATTTCTCCAAATGTGATGTTTAGGATTGTGAATTTTGAAGGAAACTGTCAAGATACAGGAGGATTTTAAGTGCTTCTATCCTATTCCTAACCATTATATTATCTATATGAGGAAATCCACAGACTTTTATTTTAGCTTTAGTCACAATCCAAATGGAATACTAGCCAAGGCTGTAAGAATTAAAAGGAGGAGGAAATAGAATCATGGAGGGGTACACAGGGCCCCCTTCCATGGGCTGCTTATTTAACTTTCCCTTAGTAGCAGAAACCAACTATCAATATATACACCTTAAATTCTAAGATATGTTTTTCTTATATTGTAACAAAGACAAATAATGGTAGATATGCAGAGAGTACAAAAATCCTGAGACAGATTCCAAATGCAATTGTTAGAAATAATCTACCTGCCAAATTAATGGGGGAATAAAATTGATGAAAAGGTATTCTTTCCTAAAACAGGTTTTAATCTAGAATCAGCTCTGACTAGAATTCTTGTGGGTCTGGAAAGGAGGCTATGCACTTTGAGGAGGAAAGGTAATTGGAAAGTTAACTAGGAATCCGGGGTACTCTGGAATTTTCCAGTGTAATCTCTGGATAGGATTGTGGATCAGCGATAGCCCAGACAATTAAATGGCACAGTATATGTGAAAATGGCTTGTTAAAAGTAATGAACTAAACTATTAAAAAATCCAACCAATACTGAAATTTGTAAAAATTTGTCTTATACATAGATTTGAGAGTCACTACCGGAAATGAGGCACTTACACTGCTAATTATATGAAACAGCATTGGAAGGAAGTCCAACCCATATTATTGTTTATATCAGGGATTCTTCACCTTAAGTAAAATGAGATCCTGTTTTTGAGCTCAGAGCTAAGGATATACAGCTAAAGATAACACACTCATGTTTGAGAAAACATCAGCTTTTGGAATCTCTCCCTTCCCCACTGGATCCAGTGAGAGGTACCAGTTAGGAAAATCAATGCTACCCTCACCGTTATCCCCTTCCTCAGAAGGGGAAGACAGAATAAGTGGAAGTTGCCCTTTGTGGGGAATGCAGTGTTCCAAGGTGAAGTTATTCTCTCTCACTACATTATGAGAGAAGGCAGAGAATGTTTCCCTTCTGTATGGCTGAGGGGTCATTAAAAGAGTCGTTAATGACTTCCCTGGTGGTCCAGTGGTTAAGACTCTGTGCTTCCAATGCAGGGGATACCAGTTCAATCTATTGTGGGGGAACTAAGATCCCACATGCTGTGAAGTGTGGCCCCCAAAAAATTTTTTTTTAATATTTTAATTGAAGGATAATTGCTTTACAGAATTTTGTGGTTTTCTGTCATATATCAACAAGAATCAGCCATAGGTATACCCATGTCCCCTTCCTCCCAGACCTCCCTCCCATCTCCCTTCCCACCCAACCCTTCAGCCTGTCACAGAGCCCCTGTTTGAGTTCCCTGAGTCTTACAGCAAATCCCCATTGGCTATCTGTTTTACACATGGTATTGTAAATTTCTATGTTACTCTCTCCATACATCTCCCCTTCTTCCTCTCCTCCCATCTTGTCCATAGGTCTGTTCTCTATGTCTGTTTCTCCATTGCCATCCTGAAAATAAATTCATCAGTGCCATCTCTTCAGATTCCATATATATGTGTCAGTATATGATATTTATATTTCTCTTTCTGACTTACTTCACTGTGTATAATGGGCTCTAGTTTCATCCACCACATTAGAACAGATTCAAATGTGTTCCTTTTTATGGCTGAGTAGTATTCCATTGTCGGAGAAGGCAGTGGCACCCCACTCCACTACTCTTGCCTGGAAAATCCCATGGACGGAGGAGCCTGGAGGGCTGCAGTCCATGGGGTCGATGAGGGTCGGACACGACTGAGCAACTTCACTTTCACTTTTCACTGTCATGCATTGGAGAAGGAAATGGCAACCCACTCCAGTGTTCTTGCCTGGAGAATCCCAGGGATGGGGGAGCCCGATGGGCTGCCATCTATGGGGTCACACAGAGTCGAACATGACTGAAGTGACTTAGCAGTAGCAGCAGCAGTATTCCATTGTATATATGTACCACCACTTCTTTATCCATTCATCTGTCAATGGACATCTAGGTTGCTTCCGTGTTCTAGCTATTATAAACAGAGCTGCAGTGAATATTGGGGTACATGTGTCTTTTTCAGTTTTGATTTCCTCAGGGTATATGCCTTGGAGTGGGATTGCTAGGTCATATGGTGGTTTTATTCCTAGCTTTTTAAGGAGTCTCCATACCATCTTCCATAGTGGCTTTATCAGTTTACATTCTCACCAACAATGCAAGAATGTTCCCTTTTCTTCACACCCTCTCCAGCATTTATTGTTTGTAGACTTTTTGATGATGGCCGTTCTGACTGGGCTTCCCTGGTGGCTCAGATGGTAAAGCATCTGCCTGCAATGCGGGAGACCTGGGTTCAATCCCTGGGTCAGGAAGATCCCCTGGAGAAGGAAATGGCAACCCACCCCCGTACTCTTGCCTGAAAATTCCATGGATGGAGGAGCCTGGTGAGCTACAGTCCATGGAGTCACAAAGAGTCAGACATGACTTCACTTTCATTATGACTACTGTGAGGTGGTATCTCATTGTAGTTTTGATTGACATTTCTCTGATAATGAATGATGTTGAGCATCTTTTCATGTGCTTGTTAGCCATCGGTATGTCTTTGGAGAAATGTCTCTTCAGGTCCCATTCCCACTTTTCGATTGAGTTATTTGCTTTTTTGGTATTGAGTTGTATAAACTACTTGTATACCTTGGAAACTAATTCTTTATCAGTTGTTTCCCTTGCTATTATTTTCTTCCATTCCGAGGGTTGTCTTTTCACCTTGTTTATAGTTTCCTTTGTTGTGCAAAAGCTTTTAAGTTTAATGAGGTCCCACTTGTTTATTTTGTTTTTATTTCCATTACTCTAGGAGGTGGGTCATAGAAGATCTTGCTTTGATTATGTCATCGAGTGTTCTGCCTATGTTCTCCTTCAAGAGTTTAATAGTTTCTGGTCTTACATTTAGGTCTTTAATCCATTTTGAGTTTATCTTTGTGTATGGTGTTAGGTAGTGATCTAATTTCCTTCTTTTGCATGTAGCTGTCTGGTTTTCCCAGCACCATTTATTAAAGAGGCTGTCTTTGCCCCATTGTATATTCTTGCCTCCTTTGTAAAAAATAAGGTACCCATAGGTGCATGGGTTTATCCCTGGGTTCTTAATCTTATTCCATTGGTCTATATTTCTGTTTTTGTGCCAGTACCATACTGTCTTGATGACTGTAGCTTTGTAGTATAATCTGAAGTCAGGAACTTTGATTCCTCCAGCTCCATTCTTATTTCTCAAGACTGCTTTGGGTCTTCTGGGCCTTTTGTGTTTCCATATGAATTGTGAAATTTTTGTTCTAGTTCTGTGAAAAATGCCATTGGTAATTTGATAGGGATCACATTGAATCTGTAGATTGCATTTGGTAGTATAGTCATTTTCACAATATTGATTTTTCCCACTCAGGAACATGGAATATCTCTCCATCTGTTTATGTCTTTGACTTAATTAAATCAAATTATTTTAAAATTAATTTTTTTAATTATTTTTTAATTTAAAAAATCACTAATAAAGTAGGGGTCCTTGAACCCTCTGAACTATTATCGACTTCAATGAGGTGAGAATTAAGGATAACCTCTGGACCGGAAGTTGCCAAGCCATTCTCCTGATGCTGCTAGGAAATAGAAAAAGGGACTTGAGAGAGTAGGTAAAACTGAAAGAGGGAGGTGTCAGCTAAGTAGTGAGGCACTCTGTATTTCTACGGTTTGGAATGATAAAAAGATCCCCAAGAGTTAAGTGGTACTGCATGATATAGCAGAGCCCAAGACAACGGCCTGTGACCACATATATACACAAGTGCACATATGATGCACACCCATACAGCTGTATATTATCTCCAGTTCAAGCAGTTTAAGAGAGTTCTGGGATTTCTAAATCTCATTTCCAAATTTTAGGGAGAGAAGAGCCAATTGGCCCAGCTTAGTTTATTCCTGGTCCAACTGGCTGGGTGCTGACAAGGGAATAACATATGTGAGCAAACTCTTCGAGTAGGAGGCGCAGACAAGTTCATTTAAAGAAGAGAAAGGGTGGAAAGGAAATGATAGACATCATGGCACAGTTATGTACAACCAATATTTTGATGGTAAAACCTAAATCATGAACGCCACCCATTGTAGAAAGAAAACATGTTCCATTTCCTGCCCAAATCTTCCATTATGAGTTAAAAATCTCAAGGACAGAAAGAGAAAGTACTAATTTGGAATAACTGTAGTTTTAGTTAATCATTATGTAACTGACGGCCGGGCAAATGTTTCTTGGACCAGGAAGAAGGTTCACAGTCCACAAATAGTCATCATTGTCAACAAGGATAACAAACACGTATCGAGCGCTTGTAAAAGGTCAAGTTCTGCTGCTGCAATCTTGGTTCAATTCAGTTAAACTGAGAGCCTTCTATGAGCAAATCATGGTGTGCAGTGCTATGCTGGTTCTGGGACAACTGGGAACCCACGTTAAAAATCTTAAGTACTCAGCTTGAATTTTTACATATGTAAATACGCATGTGACCACCACCTAGATCAAGATATAAAATATTTTCAAAGATTCCCTCATTCCCCTTTCCATTCAATAAACTTAAATGGAGGAAAGTCTTTAAAGAGAAATTTACAGCCGAATGAGTTTCTGGGGAATGCAGAAAGGAAGAAAAGGAGAGCTGAGTTAGCTAGTATAAGACTGAGAAGTGGCCTGAAGTGTAACAATAGGACAACTTGTTTCCATAGTAACTTAAAAATATTCTAATAGAAAAATTGCTACCTACGAAGTTTATTGTAAGTGGTTTCAAGTGTTTCAAGGATCAGCTAAGTACAATAGTTTCATAAATTTTAATTCAGTTTAAAAATCCAAATAAATCTGAGGAATTAAAGTTCCTTAATTATTTGTGATTTTCTTAACATTTAATGTATCTTTAAAAAAATTATTTATTTTTGGCTGCGTTACTTTGCCAACAAAGGTCTCTGTAGTCAAAGCTTTGGTTTTTCCAGTAGTCACATATGGATATGAGAGTTGGACCATAATGAAGGCTGAACGCTGAAGAATTGATGCTTTTGAGCTGTGGTGATGGAGAAGACTCTTGGGAGTCTCTTGGACTGCAAGGAGATCAAACCAGTCAATCCTAAAGGAAATCAGTCTTGAATATACTTTAGAAGGACTGATGCTGAAGCTGAAGCTCCAGTACTTTGGCTACCTAATGCGAAGAACTGACTTATTAAAGAAGACCCTGAATCTGGGAAAGATTAAGGGCAGGAGGAGAAGGGGACAACAGAGGACAAGATGGTTGGATAGCATCACTGACTCAATGAACATGAATTTGAGCAAGCTCTGGGAGATGGTGAAGGACAGGGAAATCTGGCATGCTGCAGTCCATGGGGTGGCGAAGAGTCGGACACGACTGAGCAACTGAACAACAAGATCTTTATTTCTTTGTGCAGGCTTTCTCTAGTTGTGGCGGTGGGGGCTACTCTTTGTTGTAGTGTGTGGGCTTCTTATTGCAGTGGCTTCTCTTGCAGAGCATGGGCTCCAGGTTGTGCAGGCTTCTGTAGTTGCGGCATGTGGACTCAGTAACTGTGGCTCCTGGGATGCAGAGCACAGGCTCAGTCGTTGTGGCCCACAGGGTTAGTTGCTCTGAGGCATGTGAGGTTTTCCAGGATCAGAGATTGAACCCATGTCTCCTGCATTGGCAGGCGGATTCTTTACCATTGAGCCACGAAGGAATCCCCAATGGTTTTTAAAACTCGGTCATTATGATTATTTATTATAGTTTTCTCTTTAATTTTGTCAAAAGTGATCCATAACTTGTATTTATTCAAAAACATGTTTCTTGTTGGACATTTTTCTTATCATAAATGGTATTTTTAAATGTATTTAACCATGCTTTTCACTTCTCTATGAAGAACTCATTGTTAATCATCCTAGTAATTAAGAGTTCAGTATATTATACTAGGGGCTTCCCAGGTGGCTCCGTGTAAAGAATCCACCTGCCAATGCAGGAGACACAGAAGATGCAGGTTCAGTCCTTGAGTTGAGAAGCCTGGTGGGCTATAGTTCATAGGGTCGCAAAAGAGTTGCACACAACTGAACACCAACACATGTTTTACTAGGTCTATAGATCAGTAACGGAATCAGAAGTTTGAGAAGTTCTTTACACTCTTTCAGAAGTTACATGTGCAACACTGTATTTCTGATTTTATATCCATTATTCTTTCCATGTGTGCCTATTAAACTTACATTATCAATAATTAGTGTTCTGCTGGAATCAACTCATACTTGTGCCTTCCCTATGAGAGCCAATTGTGCCCATTTCTTTCCAAGTTCAGTGATGTCACATTGATAGTTTGAAACTAACACATTCAGAATATTTACACCATTCAGTTCAGTTACTAGGTCGTGTCTGACTCTTTGCGACCCCATGAATCGCAGCACGCCAGGCCTCCCTGTCCATCACCAACTCCCAGAGTTCACCCAAACACAGGTGCATCGAGTCAGTGATGCCATCCAGCCATCTCATCCTCTGTCATCCCCTTCTCCTCCTGCCCCTAATCCCTCCCAGGATCAGGATCTTTTCCAATGAGTCAACTCTTTGCATGAGGTGGACAAAGTATTGGCATTTCAGCCTTAGCATCAGTCCTTCCAATGAACATCCAGGACTAGTCTCCTTTAGGACTGACTGGTTGGATCTCCTTGCAGTCCAAGGGACTCTCAAGAGTCTTCTCCAGCACTACAGTTCAAAAGCATCAATTCTTAGGCTCTCAGCTTTCTTCACAGTCCAACTCTCACATCCATACATGACCACCGGAAAAACCATAGCCTTGACTAGATAGACCTTTGTTGGCAAAGTAATATCTCTGCTTTTGAATATGCTATCTAGGTTTGTCATAACTTTCCTTCAAAGGAATAAGTGTCTTTTAATTTCATGGCTGCAATCACCATCTGCAGTGACATCGGAGCCAAAAAAATAAAGTCTGATGCTGCTTCCAGTGTTTCCCCATCTATTTCCCATGAAGTGATGGGACTGGTTGCCATGATCTTCGTTTTCTGAATGTTGAGCTTTAAGTCAACTTTTTGACTCTCCTCTTTCACTTTCATCGAGAGGCTTTTTAGTTTCTCTTCACTTTCTGCCATAAGGGTGGTGTCATCTGCATATCTGAGGTTATTGATATTTCTCCTGGCAATCTTGATTCCAGCTTGCGCTTCTTCCAGTCCAGCATTTCTCATGATGTACTCTGCATATAAGTTAAATAAACAGGGTGACAATATACAGCCTTGACGTACTCCTTTTCCTATTTGGAACCAGTCTGTTGTTCCATGTCCAGTTCCAACTGTTGCTTCCTGACCTGCATATAGGTTTCTCAAGAGGCAGGTCAGGTGGTCTGGTATTCCCATCTCTTTCAGAATTTTCCACAGTTTATTATGATACATACAATCAAAGCTTTGGCATAGTCAAGAAAGCAGAAATAGATGTTTTCCTGGAACTCTCTTGTTTTTTCAACAATCCAGTCGGCAATTTCATCTCTGGTTCCTCTGCCTTTCCTAAAATCAGCTTGAACATCTGGAAGTTCACAGTTCACGTATTGCTAAAGCCTGGCTTGGAGAATTTTGAGCATTACTTTACTAGCATGTGAGATGAGTGCAATTGTGCAGTAGTTTGAGCATTCTTTGGCATTACCTTTCTTTGGGATTGGAATGAAAACTGACCTTTTCCAGTCCTGAGGCCACTGCTGAGTTTTCCAAATTTGCTGGCATGTTGAGTGCAGCACTTTCACAGCATCGTCTTTCAGGATTTGAAATAGCTCAACTGGAATTCCATCACCTCCACTAGCTTTGCTCATAGTGATGCTTTGTAAGGCCCACTTGACTTCACATTCCAGGATGTCTGGCTCTAGGTGAGTGATCACACCATTGTGATTATCTTGGCCTTGAAGATCTTTTTTGTACAGTTCTTCTGTATATTCTTGCCACCTCTTCTTAATATCTTCTGCTTCTGTTAGGTCCCTACCATTTCTGTCCTTTATCAAGCCCATCTTTGCATGAAATGTTCCCTTGGTTCTCTAATTTTCTTGAAGAGATCTCTAGTTTTTCCCATTCTTTTGTTTTCCTCTATTTCTTTGCATTGATCGCTGAGGAAGGCTTTCTTATCTCTTCTTGCTATTCTTTGGAACTCTGCATTCAGATGTTTATATCTTTCCTTTTCTCCTTTGCTTTTTGCTTCTCTTCTTTTCACAGCTATTTGTAAGGCCTCCCCAGACAGCCATTTTGCTTTTTTGCATTTCTTTTCCATGGGGCTGGTCTTGATCCCTGTCTCCTGTACAATGTCACGAACCTCCATCCATAGTTCATCAGGTACTCTGTCAGATCTAGTCCCTTAAATCTATTTCTCACTTCCACTGTATAATCATAAGGGATCTGATTTAGGTCATACCTGAATGGTCTAGTGGTTTTCCCTACTTTCTTCAATTTAAGTCTGAATTTGGCAATAAGGAAGAAGTTCATGATCTGAGCCACAGTCAGCTCCTGGTCTTGTTTTTGCTGACTGTATAGAGCTTCATCTTTGGCTGCAAAGAATATAATCAATCTGATTTTGGTGTTGACCATCTGGTGATGGCCATGTGTAGAGTCTTCTCTTGTGTTGTTGGAAGAGGGTGTTTACTATGACCAGTGCGTTCTCTTGGCAAAACTCTATTAGTCTTCACCCTGCTTCATTCCGTATTCCAAGGCCAAATTTGCCTGTCACTCCAGGTGTTTCTTGACTTCCTACTTTTGCATTCCAGTCCCCTATAATGAAAAGGACATTTTTTTGGGGGGGTGTTAGTTCTAAAAGTTCTTGTAGGTCTTCACAGAACCATTCAACTTCAGCTTCTTCAGCGTTACTGGTTGGGGCATAGGCTTGGATTACTGTGATATTGAATGGTTTGCCTTGGAAACGAACAGAGATCATTCTGTCACTTTTGAGATTGCATCCAAGTACTGCATTTTGGACTCTTTTGTTGACCATGATGGCTACTCCATTTCTTCTGAGGGATTCCTGCCCATAGGAGTAGATATAATGGTCATCTGAGTTAAATTCACCCATTCCAGTCCATTTTAGTTCGCTGATTCCTAGAATGTCGACGTTCACTCTTGCCATCTCCTGTTTGACCACTTCCAGTTTGCCTTGATTCATGGATCCAACATTCCAGGTTCTTATGCAATATTGCTCTTTACAGAATTGGACCTTGCTTCTACCAGTCACATCCACAACCGGGTATTGTTTTTGTGTTGGCTCCTTCCCTTCATTCTTTCTGGAGTTATTTCTCCACTGATCTCCTGTAGCATATTGGGCACCTACCAACCTGGGGAGTTCCTTTTTCAGTATCCTATCCTATTTTGCCTTTTCAATTGGCAAATGCTATAAATGAAGGACTGCTTTCCCTCTCGCCACCATACATCCCTAGACATTTGTTAAACATTTACCATCACATCACTGACAAAAGGCCTTTCTTGCCATATGAAGTAGATATCTGTAAATATTTTTAGGTATTCATTGGAGAAGGCAGTGGCACCCCACTCCAGTATTCTTGCCTGGAAAATCCCATGGATGGAGGAGCCTGGTAGGCTGCAGTCCATGAGATCACTAAGAGTTGGACACAACTGAGCCACTTCACTTTCACTTTTCACTTTCATGCATTGGAGAAGGAAATGGCAACCCACTCCAGTGTTCTTGCCTGGAGAATCCCAGGGACGGGGGAGCCTGGTTGGAGGCCGTCTATGTGGTCGCACGGAGTCGGACACGACTGAAGCAACTTAGCAGGTATTCATAGTGTAATTAGCACAAAGGTGCCCCTCTTGAAGGAAATTTGATACACTACAGACTAAATTTTATAAAAGTATTAAAGGAACTAATGATTATTTACACTGCAAAAAGAGTTTTTAATTTTAAAATAATTCTCTGTATGAGAGAGTCATTTCCTAGGCAGGTTGATAAGGAGTCTAGGGGTTCCCAAGGAGAGAGGGGTCTGGAATTCTCAAGGAGGAAGACAGGACAAACTTTTTTCTTTCTCCACATTCCTGTTATCTTAAAATGTAAATTATGGGAGTAGGTCTGATGAGGTCTTTACAACCACCAGACAGTCTTTGGATTATATAACTTCATGGTTAACACTAGCAAGCGGGTACTCTTTCTGCCCCCTTCTGATGCCTATGTCAGAAGCTTTCTCCATCTCCTTTATACTTTAATAAAACTTTATTACACAAAAGCTCTGAGCGATAAAGCCTTGTCTCTGGCCCCAGATTGAATTCTTCTCCTCTGGGGGCCAAGAATCCCAGTGTCTTCGCGTGATTCAACAACAATCATGTATAAGCATTATACATAATTGTCCAAAACTGGAAACTGTCCACTTGTTCTTCAGTAGATAAATGGGTAAATAAACTGTAGTTCATCCACACAATGGAATACTACTCAACAATAAACAGGAGCGGATTATTGGTACATACACATGGATGACTCTCAAATGCATTACGCTACGTGAAAGAACCAGTATCAAAAGATTATATTCTGTATGTTTCCATTTATATGACATTCCAGCAAAAGCTAAAATATAGAAACAGATATAATGCATCAGGTCAGTGGTGGCCAAGATGAGGTGTAGAAAATGATCTAAACACAAAGAGGCAGCAGGTTGGCATTCTTTCAGGGGTTGGTGGTTTTGTAGCCTGTCTGTGGTAGTAGTCGCAAGAATCTATGCTTGTGTAAAGGAGCTCCCTGGTTGGTAGTCCAGAGGTTAGGATTTGAAGCAGTCACTGCTATCGCTTGGGCTCAATCCCTGGTTGAGAAACTAAAACCCTGCAAGTTGCATGGCCAAAAAAAGAGAGAAGAATCTATGCATGTATAAAATCTCAGAAATGTACACACATATCATCATTTTGTGTTCTAATTTTTTTATTTAAAAAAAAAGAAGTCTCTGAATAAAGAGCTTCCTTGATGCTTAAAAAATGTTACTTTGTTTATCTGTATTTAGCTTACTACAAGTTTTCATAAATAAATCTGTGGTATGAGTGAGGCTCACTAAAACTATACCAATTTCCATTAAGAAGTTTCTATATCTGTGAAAAAGATCAAAGATTTTTAAAAACAATCTTAGTGAGATAAAAGTAAATTAAAATAAACTGCATGTTTAAAGACTACAACTTGATGAGAATTAACATGCATATACATCAATCAAACTATCACCACAACCAAGAAAACTAATTTACGTAGAACACCAAAGTGTTGCTTTTGTAATCTCTCCCTTCTCTTCATCCCAGTCCCTCCTTTCCAGACAATCACTCATCTTAGTTTCTGTAACTGCAGATTATTTTACATTTTCTAGACTTTTAGATAAATGAATCCATATTATATGTACTCCTTTTTGGTCTAGCTTCCTTTACCCAGTATGTTTATCCCTGTTGTTTCATGTATCAAGACTTAACTCCTTTTTATTGCTGTGTAGAAGAATTGATGCTTTTGAACTGTGGTGTTGGAGAAGACTCTTGAGAGTCCCTTGGACTGCAAGGAGATCCAACCAGTCCATTCTGAAGGAGATCAGCCCTGGGATTTCTTTGGAAGGAATGATGCTGAAGCTGAAACTCCAGTACTTTGGCCACCTCATGCGAAGAGTTGACTCATCGGAAAAGACTCTGATGCTGGGAGGGATTACGGGCAGGAGGAGAAGGGGATGACAGAGGATGAGATGGCTGGATGGCATCACTGACTCGATGGATGTGAGTCTCAGTGAACTCTGGGAGTTGGTGATGGACAGGGAGGCCTGGCGTGCTGCGATTCATGGGGTCGCAAAGAGTCGGACACGACTGAGCGACTGAACTGAACTGAGCGTTCCAGTGTATGGATATACCATGATTTATTACCCACGCACATTTGGGTTTCCAGCTTGGGCTGTTATACTAGGAACACTTGTGTATAAGCCCTTGCATTAGTATATGCTTTCATGTTTCTTGAGTAAACACCTATAAGTGGAATAGTTGGGTCTTATGGAAGGTGTGTATTTAACTTTTAAGAAAATGCCAAACTTCCAAAGTTTCACTTTAAATTCTTACAGCAGTATATAAGGATTAATTCCTCCATATTCTTACCAACAACTGTCATGGTCAGTCTTTTTAGTTTTAGGCATTCTAATAGGTGTGGAGTTTTATCTCATCGTGGCATTGACTTGCACTTCCCTAATAGCTAATGATGTTGAGCATCTTTTCATGTGCTCATTTGCCATCTGTATATCCTCTTTGGTAAAGTAAGTCTAAATATGTTAATGAAGCAGCTTTCAGAAGATATAAACATGAAGTTTTGTTTTTGTTTTGGCTGTACCACTTGGCTAGTGGGATCTTAGATCCCTGTAATGGAAGCACTGAGTCCTAACCACTGGATTGCCAGGGAAGTCCCCAAACATGAAATTTAAACTTTCAAATATTTATTATTTTCTATAAGATCTCCTTTTTAATTGTTTAATACCTTTATTGAGATACAATTCACACAGCATAAAATTCACCCTTTCAAGTGTACAATTTAGTGGGTTTTAGTATAATCATAGATTTGTGCAGCTATCTACTTTCAAAACATTTTCATCATTCCAGAAAGAAACCCCATAGCCATTAACAGTCACTTCCCATTTACCTTCTTTCATTTCCTGGCAACCACTAATATGCATTCTATTTCTGTGGATTTGCCTATTCTGATCTAGCAGCAGAATTGCTGTGAAAGTGTCCAATTTAGCAATTCAGTTGTTTCCGACTTTTTGCGACCCCTTGGACTGTAGCCACCAGGCTCCTCTGTCCATGGGATTCTCCAGTCAAGACAAATGGAGTGGGTAGTCATTCCTTTCTCCAAGGGATCTTCCTGACACAGGGATCAAACCCAGGCCTCCAGCATCACAGGCAGATTCTTTACTATCTGAGCCACTAGGGAAGCCAGCAGGAGAATTCCTAGGGCATATGATAACTCTAAATTCAACATTTTGAATAACCGTCAAACTGTTTTCCAAAGTGGCTATACCATTTTACATCCCACTGGTAACGTATGAGTATTCCAATTTCTCTGCATTCTCACTGACACTTGTTACTGTCCCTTTTTTTTCTTTTTTTTTAAATTTTAGCCCCCTTGTCAAATATGAAGTGGTAACTCAAAGTGATTTTGATTTGCATATCCCTAAGAGCTGACTCATTGGAAAAGACTCTGATGCTGGGAGGGATTGGGGGCAGGAGGAGAAGGAGACGCCAGAGGATGAGATGGCTGGATGGCATCACTGACTCGATGGACGTGAGTTTCAGTGAACTCCGGGAGTTGGTGATGGACAGGGAGGCCTGGCATGCTGGGATTCATGGGGTCGCAAAGAGTCAGACACGACTGAGCGACTGCACTGAACTGAACTGAATGACTAGTTATGTGTGACATATTTGCGTGTGCTTATTAGCTATTTGTGTCTCTTCTTTGGAAAAATATCTACTTTTATTTTTCACACACTTCTAAATCAAATTGTCTTTTTATTGTTGAGTTGTAAGAGTTTTTTATGTACCGTGGATAAAATATCCTTTATCAGAGATATGATTTGCAAATATTTTCTCTTATTCAGTGGGTTGTCTTTTTCATTTTCTTGATAGTGTCCTTTGAAGCATGAAGTTTTTAAATTTTGTTGAAGTCCAGTTTATCTTTTTTTTTTCGCTTTTGGTGCCACACTTAAACTATTGCCTAATTTGAGGTCATGAAGATTTGCCCCTATATTTTTTCTATGAGTTTTATATCTTTTTAGCTCTTAGTTTTATGATCCATTTCAAATTAATTTTTTATCATGTGAGTTAAGGGTCCAAGTTAATTCTTTTGCATGTGGAGACCCAGTTGTCTGAGTACCACTTGTTGAAAAGACTATTTTCTCATCTTTTTAATAATTGTAAGCTCTGATTGGAAAATATATCTATGCAAATTTATACATCATTTAATTTCTAAACTATCATTCATACTTAATATCTACCAGAATTATCTGTCATCTCATGATTCGAACTTTAATGGTCATAGTTTTAGTTCGCTTTGACTTCTGAAAGGTCTCCAAGATGTAAATCGTATTTGCTTTTTGAAGTTATGATTCTAGAAGTTCCAGAATTGAGGGTCATGGCTCAGTATGGAAAGTTGTGGCCCGCTGTCTAACAGTAGTAAAATTCTTATCAAGGAAGATAAAAACAATTTGGTCCAGGTGGCTAAATTATAGGATGTATTCCTGGCAATGATAAGAATTAGATACAAGTAAACATCCTACTTTTTGAGTATATACAGACTCTTGACCAGTGGATTTGCAAATTAACCTGGCAAGTGGACCATAGATGACTGGGTGATAAAAAGGATACTGCTATTTGAAAATCTTTATGTAAGTCCTAACAGCAAACCAAAGTAGTACATGTTGAGGCTCACCAAAGAAGCCTTATGCAAAGAATCAACAAATCAACTAAGTTGATGATTTAGTTTGACCACTTGAATTGGCAGCCTGGGTACATGAATAGAGTCTACATGGAGGAATTCAAATCATGTATCAATGGATCAATTGACGAATTTACCAGTGGCCCTTACCGAAGCTTAAACCATTAATAATAAATATTCCGTTTGCCATCAAAAAGGCAGTGTTTGCAAATAGCCCTGGGAAGTATTCCCAGGAGGGAAGATCCAACTCATGGCTGGCAAGTAGATAATACTGACTCTTTATCTATTGCCTGGAGGGAACTTAGATGGATATTAACAAAACTTGACTCATATTTTGGGTTTGGCTTTGCATACCTAGTGACTGAAGCCAATGCTTTGAATACTATCAAAAAGTTAGAACAAAAATATTGTACCAGTTAGGCCTTCCTAGTTACATTTCCTTGGATCAAGACCCTCACTTCTCTGCCCACATGATACTAAAATAGGCAAAGAAATACCACATTCAATGGACTGGATTTATCATATTCCTTATCACACTCAAAGTAGTAGATTAATAGACAATTGAAACTAAACACAACTGCTTAAAAATGTGTAGGGGTGATGACAGATTGAAGGATTGAAGGATTGGTCCAGAACCTATAGCTTGTAGTTTGCAACTTAACAGGAAGGTGACTAAAGTCATGTCTCCCTTAGATACATTGTTTTTACCATGGAATAGGGAAAATAGAGTGCAGAATGATGCAGGAATTTAACTACAAATCTTCCATAATTTTCTTTTTCAATGCTGTCTTTGTTTGGGCTGCTGTCTTTGGCCACCTCATGCGAAGAGTTGACTCCTTGGAAAAGACCCTGATGCTGGGAGGGATTGAGGGCAGGAGGAGAAGGGGACGACGGAGGATGAGATGGCTGTATGGCATCACTGACTCGATGGACGAGAGTCTGGGTGAACTCTGGGAGTTGGTGATGGACAGGGAGGTCTGGCGTGCTGCAATTCATGGGGTCGCAAAGAGTCGGACACAACTGAGCAACTGAACTGAACTGAACTGAACGAAGTGTCATAGACTGAATGCTTTATGAACAACAGTTCTGGAGGCTGGAAGTTGGAGATCACGGTGCTGGCAGGGTTAAATTCTGGTAAGGACCCTCCACCAGGTTGCAAACTGCCATCTGCTTTGTTCTTACAAGGCAGAAATTAGGCAGCCGAGAGCTCCCTCCTGACTCTTATAAGGACATTAATCCCATTCACGAGCCCTACCCTCATAAAGTGTGCTCAGCCACTCAGTCATGTCCAACTCTTTGTGACTCCATGGACTGAAGCCTTTGAAAGAATACTGGAGTGGGTAACCATTTCCTTCTCCAGTGGAGCTTCTCAACCCATGCATCAAACCCACGTCTCCTGCATTGCAGGCAGATTCTTTACCATCTGAGCCACCAGGGAAACCCTCTGCCCTCATAATCTCATTTAATCCTAATTATCTCCCAAAGACCTCACTTCCTAATACCATCACACTGGAGGTAGGGTTTAACATATTAATTTGAGGGGATACACAAAATTCGGTCTATGACAAATGCCAAATTCATAGTCTCTAGACTAGGTGTGTAACTAAAAGCTCCAGAGTCTGATAATCCAAAATAAGATACTGTTATTATTTTGAACCTAATGCAAGAATTCCAAAGAGATTAGTGGGATAGATTATCCTTTCCCCCACTTCCACAGGCTGGGGTTAACTGTAGCAATGTTTCTTTGCTCGTGGACAGGAGAGCGGCATTTTTTCTACTTATCCAATCTGACCTCATACAATTAGGAATGGACTGAAGGGGAAGTCCAGCCATGTCCAGCCAAGATGAGCTTGCTACCAGTCATACAGACAAGCTCAGTGGTTGAACCACAGGGATCTAATAGGGGAAAGACTAGGATTAAAATTAATGATTAATGAAAGCAAGGTGAAATTATTGATGAGAGGAAAGAAGCCAATATATGGGTTTCATGAAAAGGAAAAGCCAACAATTCTGATGAGGCTTAAAATAAAAGAATAATATTCTGTCAACTTGGACATCAATGCTTTTGGGGAGAAGGACTCTGACAAAACTTTTTTCTCTTTTGAAGAGCCAAGAAGTGAGCTGAATGAAAAATGAACTTCCAGAAGTAGTCTACATTCTCAAAATGAGTGACAAAAGGGGAGCTCTAACTATGGCCACATAGAAAAATACCAATGTGGCTATATCTTTTGATTTTTCTTTCACAAGACATTATTTCTATGGAGAAGAATTGACCTAAGGAAGATGTAGACTTAATTAATGGTAGATTGATTATGATTCTTAATCATTTAGCTGGTATATACCTTAAAGTTCAGGTAGCTATAGATCAGAGAGGCAAATGAATTATAAAGTCAGTACAAAATATGAGAAAATTTGTGCTATTATTATTGGATGGTTTAGTTTCTGTTTAAATCTATACCAACTCCTCACTGATGACTGCAAATGTTTAGAACCTAAATGTGCATTTTGATAGTAAGGCAAGTTAATCTCTGTTAAATTAAGGATAATTGTTTTGTCATAGAAATGTCTTGAAACACAGATCAGGGTGGTTAATTACAACAGGCCAGGAATCAACCTGCACTAAAGTTCTTGCATGGCACTGACCCTTGTTGAGTCATGAAACATACTGATTGATAGTGTTGATTTGAAACCACAAGTTGGAGGAGTTTCAGGGTTGTTGTAGTTCGTGCCACTTCGGCGACATTGATTATTAAGAGATCAGTGTTTTACATCTGGACTCAGCTCTGTCATTGAGACTGGTTATTTAGCAGCAATATGTCTATGTGACCAGCAAATATAAAAGACTCTGCCTAAGACTCCATTTGGAGCTTTCTGCTTTCAAAGTAGTCTGTGTTCACATCAGTGGCTCCTGAGCCCTGCATCTGACCTCAGCTCTTATAAACCGGTGAACAAAGCAGCCCACCTGGCCTCCCTGGACCCCTTACAGTGAAACAGCCTTTGCAGGGATGCAATCCTTACTTTCTTTTGAACTGTGGTGCTGGAGAAGACTCTTGAGGTTCCCTTGGACTACAAGATCAGACCAGTCAATCCTAAAGGAAGTCAAACCTGAATACTCATTGGAAGGACTGATGCTGAAGCTCTAATACTTTGGCCACCTGATGGGAAGAGCCAACTCACTGGAAAAGACCCTGATGCTGGGAAAGATTGAGGGCAGGAGGAGAAGGAGGCAACAGAGGATAAGATGGTTGGATGGTATCATCAACACAATGAATTTGAGTGAACTCTGAGAGATAACAAAGAACAGGGAAGCCTGACATGCTGTGGTCCATGGGGTCACAAAGAGTCAGACACAACTGAAAGACTGAACAACAACAACAATCCTTACTTTAATACCATGGATATAGTCTTTTCCTATAGTAAACTGTAAATTTATAAGCATTGACATTTAGAGTCCTTCGAATCTTTTTTAGCAGTAAAACTCTATTTATAAACTACTACTGTTAGAGCACATATATTGCACATTAAATAAATTATTCTAAGACAATAAGGTCATGAGGTTAGGCTATCATCAGGGGCTCTGTTTAAAAGATAATAAAAAATGACAAAAAGAGGTAATATTACCTAATTAGGAGAAAAAATAATAAGCAGAATTTTTGACACTAGCTCTCCCATTACTTAACAGGAGAGTCAGCAGTGGCTGTGCCAATTCCAGTTAGAACCAGCTTCAACACAGAAGCTTATTTGAAATTAAAATACTTGGCTAAACTTTCGGCTGCTATGATATCACACGGCATGGTTGGCCAAAAGTACGGTCAGATTTCAACAAATGATTTAATGATATTTAAAATATTCAATCCTACATTCTCTCCTAACTCCAAGCTAAGGGCACCATGGTTCTGATGGGAATTCCCTGGAAGTTAGGATTCCATGCTTTCACTGCCAAGGGCCTGGGTTCAATTCCTGGTGTGGCCAAATAAAATAATTTAATTAAATGAGACTCCAAGGAAGTTTAAGGAGAGGTATTCATAAATAAATAAATTGGCATGCCTGATGAAATATTAGGTTGGCCAAAAAGTTTTTTTGGAGTTTTCAGTATGCTTTTATGGAAGAACCAGAGTGATCTTTATGGCCAACCCAATACTCTGTAGCATACAATGTGAATTGAAATGAGAAGTTGGAAACAGATACCTCCCACAGAATTTTCGGTTCTCTAATGTAAGTTGTCTAGGGCTAAGGCAAAAGTATTGAGACAGCATAAGATCACCTAAATCCAAACAGTAAGAATGAAAAAGAGATTATATTTGGGCAAGAATTTGAAAGCACAGTATGAAAAATGAAGAAGTCTTACTTTAAACATATAAAAATCAGTGTATTTTTATTTGAACCAGGGACAAAATCTGGGATGCAGTTTTCTGAGCAGAATGATTTATTTGGGTGGAGACCTGCTTTCTCTATGGAAAGGCTGACCTGACTTACAGACATAATTTGGGTTCAGATATCATTTTCAACAATTAAATCATAGATACTGAGTAATAGAGGGCCAAAGACAGACACTGAGGTTACTTAATGACTGAATAAACATGACACAGAAACAGAACACAGAGTCCTTGGCTTTGATAAACAGTTCTCCACCCAAATACTGGAAATCATATAAGCAGCAACTGCCATTAAATCATAGACAACTCTGTCTACCAATTACTTGCACAGTAGATAAGTCATTGGGGACAGTCTAAAATAAAACCTAACAGTCACTCGCCAGCAATTGCTGAGCATTTTTTATTTGCCAGCCCTCATGCTGTGTGTAATTCTCACAATCAGATCAGATCAGATCAGTCACTCAGTCGTGTCCGACTCTTTGTGACCCCATGAATTGCAGAACGCCAGGCCTCCTTGTCCATCACCAACTCCCGGAGTTCACTCAGACTCACGTCCATCGAGTCAGTGATGCCATCCAACCATCTCATCCTCTGTCGTCCCCTTCTCCTCCTGCCCCCAATCCCTCCCAGCATCAGAGTCTTTTCCAATGAGTCAACTCTTCGCATGAGGTGGCCAAAGTACTGGAGTTTCAGCTTTAATGCAACAGGTAACATTATTACTTTTTTACAGATGAGGAAACTGAGAAAAAAAATGGCATTTCAACTTTCTGACTTCAGAGCCAGAACTTCTAATCTCTTTTCTCTAAAACTCTCATCTCCACAATCCATTGTTTCATGACTGGTGCAGAGTGGTTAGAATCAACACTGGGGAAACGATTTCTGAAAATAAAGCAACTTACTAGACTTTAATCACCCAAAAATGATTACTTCAAATGAAGAATTCATCATAAAGAATTTATTCTACCTCTTTTTTTTCTATGAGGTGTACATAATTTATGTGTCATAGCATCGATTACATTTCTACGTGTATAACAGTTTCTCTATCATCATTATCCAGTGTTAACTGTAAACTGTGCATGGCGTGGATGCTAGAATCTTAAAGAGTCAATCAATTAAAAGGCTAGTTGACTCCCAGGATGATTCCTGATGCTTCCTAGTGTGCTGGGGATTTTATTGGATCTTTCAATAAAGTAAAATAAACCCTGCCTACACAAGTTTTCAGAAGGCATTGCATGATACAATTAGATAATGTCTGTCTGATAAAGAGGTGCTTCTTTGCCCTTATCTTACTTATATGCAAAATATACACATTTAAACTCATATTCTGAGAGGAGAAAAGCAACAAAAGAACCACTGCATTGACATTATGTAAGGCAGACTTTTTTTCCAAATGCAAAATTTTACATTTTAAACAATTTTGTCATATTTTTAGTAAATATGTTTCAAACAATGTTTCTGAAGACAACAGTGTACTCAGGAGATGCTTCCTAGTGGTTTTACAAGCATAGAAATAACTTTTCATTTGAAAATTTTTCTTTTAAATATGACACCAATGTTTGAGTCTAAGTAAGATCCAGAGTTCCTCAAATGTTCTTGCTTGTTTTGGTTGCACTTTTCTCTATGCATTCATACAATGTGCTTTCTTAGCCAAATTTCCCACCATAATTAAAATTAACAGCAACAACAAAAACCAATCAACAGATAACTACTGAGCATTTGTCATATATATATATATATATATATGTGTGTGTGTGTATATATATAAGTATGAGACTTACTTTGAGGGACATTCTGAGTGAGAGAAAAAAAGGAACGGTAATAAATGACATGCTGTTGTTCAGTCACTCAGTCGTGTCCGACTCTTTGCCACCCCATGGACTGCAGCATGCCAGGCTTCCCTGTCCTTCACCATCTCCTGGAGCTTGCTCAAATTCATGTCCATTGAATCGATGACTCCATGCCATAAATGACATGGCATTTGCCTATGAACTGTACTTAGTTGGAGAGGTAAGAAAAAACAAATGGAAAGTAAACTCTCTTGCCCCTCTCATGGTTACAGAGAAGCCATTACAGCCATTACAGTATTTGGTTCCACAAATTCTGGCCTCTCTGGGCATGCCTCACTTTTTTTTGTTGGTTCCCATCACTCAGCATTGCAACTACTCCTCAACGTTCTCTTGTTCTTACCATACGCTGTCACCCTAAGTGCTCTCAAATTCTCCCAAGTCCTCAAATTAACATCAGTGCAGATGACTTCCAAATCTGCCTTGCTTTGTGCTCTGGAATCACATTTGCAGTTGTCTGCAGGGCTCATTCTTGTGGATTTTATCTCCTCCATCCATTACACCCTAGTTCCAACAGTAGGTTTCATTGATCTAAGAATCCTATCCAACTACCTTACTAGTAATTGGTTTAAATGAGCACAAAGCATTCCTCTGGTCTCAGGGATTGAATCATGCTGGGCATGAGATTCAATCTAGGCTCTGACAAGTGAGGAAAGACCAATCCACAGGTGAGATGGCCTCTTTGTTCTCCAAGATAGTCACCTGCAGGTGTGAGGCCAGAATAGTTGCATCATTCTTAAAAATCAGCCCAAGGAACAAGCTGACATAGGGGACAGAAAAGAGCCAAAGGAACCACTGGAAAATGGAATTGGAGACACTTTAGGTCAACCCTAAAGCCAATCCCTGGAGAAGGCAATGGCACCCCACTCCAGTACTCTTGCCTGGAAAATCCCTTGGATGGAGGAGCCTGGTAGGCTGCAGTCCATGGGATCACTAAATCAGACATGACTGAGCGACTTTGCTTTCACCTTTTGCTTTCATGCATTGGAGAAGGAAATGGCAACCCACTCCAGTGTTCTTGCCTGGAGAATCCCAGGGACGGGGGAGCCTGGTGGGCTGCCGTCTATGGGGTTGCACAGAGTCGGGCACAACTGAAGTGACTTAGCAACTTAGCAAAGCCAATTCCACCTTGAGATTTCCAATTTGTGAGTGAAATATTGCCTTTATCATTTCAGCCATTTTGAGTAGGGGTTTTTGTTGTTTGTGGCCAAAAATGTATTCATTGATGTGCTCATGTAAATAGGCTCCTGACTGGCAGAAAATTTCAAGATATCTAGAACTAAATTCATCAACGCTTCTCCCAAACCTGACCCTCGCTCTGTATTTCCAGTGTTGGCTCTTGGACTCATCATGATGCTAATCACTTAAAGCTAGAAATCTAGTCATTTTGGATGCCTCCCTCTTTCATAATCACGTTGTTCTGTTGTTTCTGCCTCCACAATGTATCTCACTTTGGTTCCTCTTTCCATCCCCAATTTCCATTTCCCATTGCTATCACCTCTCATGCACAACACTGCCAACTTGCCTAACTGGAATCTAACTTTAATCTTTACTCTCCCTTAGATTCATTCAGCATGTTTCTGCCAGATGTTTCAAAACATAGATTCATGCCACAGTCTTGTAGAAACTCCAATGGGCTTCCGTTACCTATAAAATATAAAAGCAGTTCATAAAATGTGTTTCATAGACCCACAAAATTCCCATTTTTAAAAAAGGTTTTATAATCAAATACATTTAGGAATTTCATCAGTGGTAGCCAAATTCCAAGCTAGGCCCCCATGATCCTTGTCTCATGGTATTTCCTCCCTTCTGTGGTGCTTTTCCACAGTGTATCAGAGTTGGTCTATGTGACCAGGGCAGAAGTGATGGTGTACCACTTCAAGGTTAGGTCATAAAGGCTAACTTTTGTGTTGGTCTTTCTTCGGTCACTCATTGTGGGAAAACCAATTGGCATATTGTAGGAAGAGGTCCATTTTACAAAGAGCTGAGGCCTCCAGTTAAGACCCACAGTCTGCCTGCTAGGCTTATACCCCTTCTCTACTGGAGTGCTTAAAAAGAATATTGTAGGGACTTCCCTTGAGATCCAATGGCTAAGACTCCATGCTCCAAATGCAGGTGGCCTGGTCAGGGAACTAGATCCCACATGCCATAACAAAAGCTCTCATGCCACAGCTAAATATCCTGTATGCCCCAACAAAGATCGAAGATCCCATGTGCCACAAGTAAGACCCAGTGCAGCAAAATAAATACCAAAAAAAAAAAAAAAAAAAGAATATGGTAGAAGAACTCTTTCCCCCTCACTACTCTGTCCTTTCAGCCTCCACAACTAAACAGACTCTACTGGAATAGAACTTAATTATTTATATAGGAGAATTATAATATAGAAGAAGCAGGCATTAACATATCAGTTCAGTTCAGTTCAGTTTAGTTGCTCAGTTGTGTCCGACTCTTTGCGACCCCATGAACCGCAGCACGCCAGGCCTACCTATCCATCACCATCTCCCGAAGTTCACCCGAACTATGTCCATTAAGTCAGTGATGCCATCCAACCATTCCATCCTCTATCATCCCCTTCTCCTCCTGCTTTCAATCTTTCCCAACATCAGGGTCTTTTCAAATGAGTCAGCTCTTCGCATCAGGTGGCCAAAATACTGCAGTTTTAGCTTCAACATCAGTCCTTCCAATGAACATTAAGGACTGATTTCCTTTAGGATGGACTGGTTGGATCTCCTTGCAGTCCAAGGGACTCTCAAGAGACTTCTCCAATACCACAGTTCAAAAGCATCAATTCTGTGCTCAGGTTTCTTTATAGTCCAACTCTCATATCCATACATGACTATTGGAAAAACCATAGCCTTGACTAGATGGACCTTTGTTGACAGAGTAATGTCACTGCTTTTTAATATGCTGTCTAGGTTGGTCATAACTTTCCTTCCAGGGAGTAAGTGTCTTTTAATTTCATATCAGCTAACTTGAAATTTCCCTTGCATTCCAAAAGGAAAAGCACTGAAAGATTTCATTAGGAGGGAGTCCTCATTGGGCCCTCCCCTCCATTCCTAACAGGAAATTCCAGGCTTTGCCCTACCTCTCCCCCAAGCACCTCCTCTTCAAGACACTCAGTCCTACAACCCCACATTACTCCTGGGGGGGGGGGGGAGGGAACACACTGCTCCTGTTCCTTCCACAGAAAGAGATTCATCCCTTGGAACTTTCCCCCTCAATCTGCCCTAGTCTAGCCCTATAGACTCAAATATGGATTACAAGACAGAAGGAAGGCAGCACAAAGCACCTCAAGAAGGCTGACTACATCGCATATCAACATTAATGTGCTCTTGCTGGACAAGAACTTTCTGAATTTTAACTAGGTGGGAAGCAATACTGCCAGTCCCTGGGTCGTATACAAGGTGACTATTACTCCCAAGGACTTGCATTAATGGTTTTTACTGAAGGCATCAAAGTCTAGATTCATAATGAAGAAAGAATGTGTTCTCTGTCATCAAGACTCACTGTTGAGTTAACTTTCCAATGACCAATGGCTTCTTTTTCCCACTCTTTCATGGAGTTTGAGGGCACCACAGATTTACCTACTGGCTATTAAAGTCTCCTCGCTCCCTCTTACACAGAGATTCACACCAGCCTCAATTATATTCTTTGGACTCAGACACTACTCCTGATAAGAAGTGAGAAAGAGATAGTTAAATAATATTTTCCATCATAAGAGCATGGTCCAGACAAAGCAAGGACAAAAAAAGATCAAAGGAAAAAAAAAAAGAAAACCGAGACAGTGATAGCCTGAATGACTAATACTAGGAGAATGTTTCCATGTTCATTCATTCAACTATTGCCCATCTGCTATACGCCAGTCATTATGGGTATAGACAGTGAGGCACAGAAGATATGAGACATGATTCACAGAGAAGGCATAGTATAATAAAGTATTTATTGTTGAGAAATTGTTTAGTCAGGTGTTTTAAACTCCAATCTAAATGTGCTAAATGAGGCATTTTGATTTCCTTGTCCTTAAAGCACAGTAAAAATTTCCTGAGAGTCTCAAACCATGATTGCCTAGGTTCTTAAATGTACAGTGTTTGATTTGGACAAATCTGTTACTTTCAGTTCCTGTTTCCTTTTCTAAGCTGACTTCAGAATAGACTAGTATTAATAGAATCCAATCTCAAGATGCCTCTTTAAATTTATATCACAACCAAAGCCGCCAGCCAGCTCTGTGCTGCCTCCTCCTGGATCCCTTTAATTGTCAAGAATTAAAAGGTGAAGAAGGTATTCTTTCAGAGAAAGAAAAAAAGAAAGCAAAGCAAAATCACCAGCAACCAACAACAAGTGAACCTCAAGTTATTGTGAAGCCTTAAGTTCCAAATGTTAAATTTTTTAAAAAGCCTCTAACCACACAGTCTAGGCCAGTTTCGTTCTCTGTCACTCACAGTCCCCTCAGTTCCTTTCTAAGTCTCAAAACGAAGCGTTCAGACATAATTACCTAGGGAGATACCAGTAGGAAATTTGTCTACTTTCCTTCCAATGAGCAGTACTATCAAAACAGCACTTGCATTTTTCATGGAAACTCCAAACCCGCTCCCTCATGCTTGTCTTCATTTTGGATTCTGACACATCCCCAGCATCCTCTCTGCAAAGTGCAGTTGAGAGAAATAGGATGGGTGGAAAAAGGTTGGAAAGGGAAGCCCACAGAGCCAGTGACTAATTATAAATCAGGATTTTTCAATTCAACATGACAAAGAGTTGTGACGTTGAAAATACTTCCCATATATTACTTTGTATAAAAGAAACTTGCTTTGACCTCATTTTTTTCTCATCATCTCTCTTCTCCTTTATCACCTATTGCAGGTTTTTTGTTTCTGTCTTCTTTTTATTGGATTTACATTTTTTCATAGTGTCCTTTATACATTAGTTCTCCTTTTCCCTTTTCTTTGCACTGCTTAGTATATCGTACAAATGTATATTTTAAAGTTTCTCATACTTTTTGTTCTTGAATAGAAATTGGGCAAGAGGAGTTTATGATACAAGAAGTTTGTGGTAGAGTCATTGTCTGCCTCGGTAGCGACATAGTGCCTTCTAGTGTTTACAAAAACATTTTGTGTTTGCACCATTTCATCTGAAAAGTAAAAGTATTATCTTGTAATACTTTAATGTTTTATAATTTTCCTACCATATTTTAAAATATATGGATGGCATTATTATCTTTATTTTGGAGATTTAAAAAGCAGAATCATAAAACATTTATTTAATGATGGACAGGGAGGCCTGGCGTGCTGCGATTATTTGGAAAACTCAGCAGTGACCACAGGACTGGAAAAGGTCAGTTTTCATTCCAATCCCAAAGAAAGGCAATGCCAAAGAATGCTCAAACTACTGCACAATTGCACTCATCTCACACGCTAGTAAAGTAATGCTCAAAATTCTCCAAGCCAGGCTTCAGCAACATGTGAACCGTGAACTTCCTGATGTTCAAGCTGGTTTTAGAAAAGGCAGAGGAACCAGAGATCAAATTGCCAACATCCGCTGGATCATGGGAAAAGCAAGAGAGTTCCAGAAAAACATCTACTTCTGCTTTATTGACTATGCCAAAGCCTTTGACTGTGTGGATCACAATAAACTGGAAAATTCTGAAAGAGATGGGAATACCAGACCACCTGATCTGCCTCTTGAGAAATTTGTATGCAGGTCAGGAAGCAACAGTTAGAACTGGACATGGAACAACAGACTGGTTCCAAATAGGAAAAGGAGTACGTCAAGGCTGTATATTGTCACCCTGTTTATTTAACTTATATGCAGAGTACATCATGAGAAACGCTGGACTGGGAGAAACACAAGCTGGAATCAAGATTGCCAGGAGAAATATCAATAACCTCAGATACGCAGATGACACCACCCTTATGGCAGAAAGTGAAGAGGAACTCAAAAGCCTCTTGATGAAAGTGAAAGTGGAGAGTGAAAAGTTGGCTTAAAGCTCAACATTCAGAAAACGAAGATCATGGCATCCAGTCCCATCACTTCATGGCAAATAGATGGGGAAACGGTGGAAACAGCATCAGACTTTATTTTTTTGGGCTCCAAAATCACTGCAGATGGTGACTGCAGCCATGAAATTAAAAGACGCTGACTCCTTGGAAGGAAAGTTATGACCAACCTAGATAGCATATTCAAAAGCAGAGACATTACTTTGCCAACAAAGGTCCGTCTAGTCAAGGCTATGGTTTTTCCTGTGGTCATGTATGGATGTGAGAGTTGGCCTGTGAAGAAGGCTGAGCGCCGAAGAATTGATGCTTTTGAACTGTGGTGTTGGAGAAGACTCTTGAGAGTCCCTTGGACTGCAAGGAGATCCAACCAGTCCATTCTGAAGGAGATCAGCCCTGGGATTTCTTTGGAAGGAATGATGCTGAAGCTGAAACTCCAGTACTTTGGCCACCTCATGCGAAGAGTTGACTCGCTGGAAAAGATTCTGATGCTGGGAGGGATTGGGGGCAGGAGGAGAAGGGGACGCCAGAGGATGAGATGGCTGGATGGCATCACTGACTCGATGGACGTGAGTCTGAGTGAACTCCGGGAGTTGGTGATGGACAGGGAGGCCTGGTGTGCTGCGATTCATGGGGTCGCAAAGAGTCGGACATGACTGAGCGACTGATCTGATCTGATCTGATCTGAAAGAGTCGGACACGACTGAGCGACTGAACTGAACTGAACTGAATGCTGACTTGATGATAGCACTTAGACCAAACATATAAAAGGATTACAAAAATGTATTCTGTTCAATGGATTCCCCATCCAGCTGCCACCAGTCATCAACCAGTCATGAGACAGATCATGGATATGATTCATGATACCGCCAAGTCCACTAAAAATGCCATAGACAGAGAACTGCAAAAGCTGGTTGAAGGCAACATGAACAGGAAATGTTACAAAAGAGTTGCTCAAACCTTCTATCCTTTAAGGTAACACTTTTAGGAATGAGTTGATTGACATGTATTCTTTGGTTCTGCTGCTCCTGAGTCACCTCACTTTCTCCTGGAACTAGCCATGTTGTTTTAGAAAAAAGCAGTGCTCTCAGAGAGGCAGATATATTCTTAAGAGTTTTATCAGATGTGAGAAGTTAGCTGTTGCCTAGTATTTCCCAACTTTTTGTGGATTTGCATAAGCATTCCCTGAAATAGATTCTTATTTGTTGACTATTCTGAAGACATGAAGAATAAGTACGTACACGTGTATATCTATGGTATGATATTAGTGTCCTTACGAGAAACAGAACCGTTAAAATGTGTGTGTGTGTATTTATAATTATAAAGAGAATTATTACAAGGAATCAGTTCACATGATTGTGGGAGCTGAGAAGTCTCAAGATCTGGAGGGTGAGTAGTTAAACTGGAAGCCCAGGAGAGCTGATGTATTTCTAGTCCAAGTTGACAGGAACAAGAACCAGGAGAGTTAATGTTTCAGTTCCAGTCCAAAGGCTGGCAGGCTTGAGAACCAGAAAGAGTTGATGTTTCAGTCTCAAGGTGGGAAACAATCTCTCTGACTTGAAGGAAGATCAGCCTTTTAATCTAGGCAGGCCTGATTAGATAAGGCCCATTCTCTCAATTAGGGGGAAATCTGCTTTACTTAATCTACTGATTCAAATATTAATCTCACCCGGAAACACCCTCACATACACACCCAGAATAATGCTTGACCAAATATCTGGGCACCCTGTGGCCCCGTCAAATAGAGCTAACAAATTTACCATCACAAGTATTATCAACATATATAAATTAAAATATGTTTATTTCTTTGTCCTGCATACTCCTTAAAATGTTTCCAGAACCATGGTTTTAAGACAAGGGTATGACTCCAGGATTAGTATCTTATTACTTCCTTTATTCAAAGTAGCATACTGTACAGTCTCTGCATGAGTTATTATAGACAGCACTCTTGCTTTGCAAATAACTATTAATACAAGGAATATGAAGGTAACATTTATTCAATACCAACCATCTATTTGGAATTAACTATGTGTTTGTATGTTTAATTCTCACAACAATCAGTTGAAATAGGTAAGATTACTATCATTTAGAAAATGAAAAGACAGGCCCTGAGAAGTTAAATAACTTGACCCAAAGTTGCATAATTAGGAAGTGGTAGAACCAAAATATGATTAGAAATATTTGACTAAAACCCCATACTCTTTCTACTCCAATTTGTTCTTAATAAGCTATATAACTGAAGGCAAACTAACTTCTCTAGGCTTCTGTTTTCTCATTTGCAAAATGACTATGACCTAGATGATTTCTTGGGTCTCAATGGTTAGGCAGAGATTTCAAATTGTCTACGCAATATCAATCAACCTATTCTTCCTTACCAATAGTATGGGGATAAACTCATTTGGCATTCATACTTCCTTTTGCTTTTCACCTTTACCCCTATTCCTTCCTGGAATACAGGCATACTGCTGGAAGAGAAGCATTATGTCCCAATTTCTTGGTGCAATATTTGTTTTCTACTGTTCTCCTAGTTAATGATTTTTTTCAGCTCAATCCTGGAAGGCAATGTTGGCCTTTGAAACAGAGGGTCACTGTTTCACACAGTCCACTCTGGGGAAGAAGCAAGACAATTATAGGTATAAAAAAATAAATATACATGTATTTAAAGCCATAGGTTTCTCGTGAATTCAGGGAAAACTTTTTCATTGAAGTAAATTGGAAAATACAGAAAAGTAAAAAATAAGAAGCTTGTTATTTCATAATTAAGAGAAAGAGCAGGGACTTACCTGGTGGTCTAGTTGTTAAGAATCTGCCTTGCAATGCAGGTGATGAGGGTTCAACTCCTGGTTGGGGAACTAAGACACCATGTGCCACAGGGCAGCTAAGCCTGTGTGCTGTAACAAAGAGCCTACCCACATACCACAACTAAGACCCCATGCAGCAATAAATAAATAATTATTAAAAAGACAGAAAGAGAAAACCATTTTTGAATTGGTGCTGTATTTGGCTTCCACTTCTACTCATAGTGGAATAATCAACCATCAGATCAGATCAGTCGCTCAGTCGTGTCCGACTCTTTGTGACCCCATGAATTGCAGCACACCAGGCCTCCCTGTCCATCACCAACTCCCGGAGTTCACTCAGACTCACGTCCATCAAGTCAGTGATGCCATCCAGCCATCTCATCCTCTGGCATCCCCTTCTCCTCCTGCCCACAATCCCTCCCAGCATCAGAGTCTTTTCCAGTGAGTCAACTCTTCGCCTGAGGTGGCCAAAGTACTGGAGTTTCAGCTTCAGCATCATTCCTTCCAAAGAAATCCCAGGGCTGATCTCCTTCAGAATGGACTGGTTGGATCTCCTTGCAGTCCAAGGGACTCTCAAGAGTCTTCTCCAACACCACAGTTCAAAAGCATCAATTCTTCGGCGCTCAGCCTTCTTCACAGGCCAACTCTCACATCCATACATGACCACAGGAAAAACCATAGCCTTGACTAGATGGACCTTTGTTGGCAAAGTAATGTCTCTGCTTTTGAATATGCTATCTAGGTTGGTCATAACTTTCCTTCCAAGGAGTCAGCGTCTTTTAATTTCATGGCTGCAGTCACCATCTGCAGTGATTTTGGAGCCCCCAAAAATAAAGTCTGATACTGTTCCCACTGTTTCCCCATCTATTTGCCATGAAGTGATGGGACTGGATGCCATGATCTTCGTTTTCTGAATGTTGAGCTTTAAGCCAACTTTTTCACTCTCCACTTTCACTTTCATCAACCATAAAACAGCACAAAATATATTAAGCAACTATTTTGAGAGTATACAGTAAACAGCATAGATTGCAGTTTCTGAGAGAAAGGATACTCATGAGGTGAGTTCCATGACTGATCAGCTCTCTGCCTGGGAACAATTTTCTAAGTATAGTACAGACAGCTTGAATCTGAGCAGAGAATAGAGATCTTGCTGAACTGAGGATGCAGTATGAGAGTCTGCGGCCTCTGAGTTGGCTAAAATCTGCGGGGCAATGCATTAGAGAGGAACAAGCTATACAAAAAGGAGGCTCCAGATGTATGTATATAGATATATAAACATAAGTATATAAATATAGAGAGAGATCTAGATATATAAATATAGGTAGCTATGTATCTCCTGTCTACCTAGACAGAGAATGCATTTGCTAAAATTCAACAACCATTTATGACATAAATTCTCATCAAATTAAGAATAGAAGAGAGTTTCCTTAGTCTGAGTAGACACATGTACAAACACTGCAGCTAGTATCATACCTAATGGTGGACTAAGGAAAGCTTTCCCTCTGAGATTGGACATAAAGGTAGACTATCCACATTCACCACTCCTATTACTATTATATAGGAGGTATTAGTTAATGCAATAAGGCAAGAAAAAAAAAGATATGGAGAGTCAAAGGAAAAGTAAAACTGTTTATATTTGCAGATTATGTGATTGATTTGTTACACAGAAAATCATAGGGAATATACAGTAAAGTGCTTTAATTATTAAACAGATTTAGCAAAGAAGCAGAGTTAAAGAATCAATGGATGTCAACATCTTAGCAACAAACTATTGGAAAATACAAAAACTAAATACTATTATTGTTGTTGTTGTTTAATCGTTGTGTTCAACTCTTTGAGACCCTAAGGACTATAGTCCACCAGGCTCCTCTGTATATTGGATTTCCCAGGCAAGGATACTGGAGTGGGTTGCCATTCCCTTCTTCAGAATATCTTCCTGACCCAGGGATCAAACATGAATATCCTGCATTGGCAGGAGGATTCTTTACCATTGAGACACCACTGATTCCTAAATACTATTTACAAAGCATTAAAAAATAACTGTATTACAAAGTTCCCTGATGGCCTACTGGTTAGGATTCCGGGCTTTCACTGCCATGGCCTAGGTTCAGTTGCTGGTCAGGGAACTGAGATCTTGAAAATTGCATGGCATAGCCAAAAAATGAAAAAAAAAAATAACACATATGCTATGTGCTCAGTTGCTCAGTTGTGTTCAATTCTTTGTGACCCCATGGATTGAAGCACGCCAGGCTCCTCTGTCCATGGAAATTTCCAGGCAAGAATACTGGAGAGGGTTTCCATTTCCTCCTCCAAGGGATCTTTCTGACCCTGTGTCCCTAGTGTCTCTTGCACTGGCAGGTGGATTCTTTACCCCTGAGTCACCCAGAACATAATCAGGAATAAATGTAATAAAAAGTGCCCAAGACCTCTCCATTGCAAAAGAGTAAAACATGACTGAGAGAAATTAAGGATATAAATAATAGAAAAATACACGATATTCATAGATTGGAAAACTCAAAATTGTTAAGATGTCAATTATCCCCAAATTGATCTACAGAGTCAATGCAATCTTAATATTTCTGAAGACTCTTTAGAGAAACAGACAAACTGATTTTAAATTTTATAAGGAATACATTAAACTAAAATAGCCAAAACAATGTTGAATATCTTATTGTTTCAACATTATTTGTTGAAAAAAGTTCCTTTCTTCATTGGATTGTTTTGATGCCTCTGTTTAAAAAAAGAAAAAAGTGATGTTATAAGTGTGGATCTATTTGGGGGCTCTCTATTTTATTCTATTGATCTATTTACTGATTTTTTTATGCTAGTACTAGACCATTTTGAAAATCCCATGGACGGAGGAGCCTGGTAGGCTGCAGTCCATGGGGTCACTAAGAGTCGGACACGACTGAGCGACTTCACTTTGACTTTTCACTTTCATGCACTGGAGAAGGAAATGGCAACCCACTCCAGTGTTCTTGCCTGGAGAATCCCAGGGATGGGGGAGCCTGGTGGGCTGCCGTCTCTGGGGTTGCACAGAGTCGGACACGACTGAAGTGACTTAGCAGCAGCAGCAGCAGACCATTTTGATTGACTTATATAAGGCTGTTGTTTCTGAGTATGTTTCTTGAGTCTGTACAGAGCAGGTACACAGAGAAGAAAGATGGATGTGAACTGGGGGAGGCAAGAACAAACTGAAATCTGTGAAGTTAACAGGATGGACTGGAACTGAGGTGAGTCTTTTATCACCTCCGAGTTTCCAACTTTAATGATGGGGGTATAATTCAAGGAATAAACTCGTGACTTTTATTGAAGGGCTACTCAGGCATCTTCCCGAGGAGGTGGAGAAGCTGGTGGAGGAGATCTGGCAGGAGCTAAAGTTCCTGTTAGTCTCTCTGCTGCCCCATACCGGCAGCATGAGACAGCAGATAAGAGACAACTCTAATACTTGCTAGTACTCTGCACTAACGTTACAATTACACAAAGAAGACGGCTGCTACTTCACTTTCGCCTCCTAAATCTCATGCAAAAAATCCCTTATGGTCATTGAGCTATGTGTTGGGCAACAGTTCTCCATGGTTCTCTTACTCTTCTGTACATCTTGAAAAAAGGCAATATCAGATTGTATTACAGTGCAGCCTTGGAAGAGAGATAGTGTCTTGCTCTGGGACAGAGGGCAGATTGCCTTACTCTGCAGTATAACCAGACAATAATGTGATGTCACCTTCCAAGGCAAAGGTTGAGCAGATTTGCTTGCATTGCATTCTCAGTTGCTCAGTTGTGTCCGACTCTTTGCAACCCTATGGACTGTGGCCTGCCATGCTCCTCTGTCCACGGGATTCTCCAGGCAAGACTACTGGAGTGGACTGCTGTTTCCTCCTGTAGGGTATCTTCCTGACCCATGTCTGGATGGAGCCCACGTCTCCTGCGTTGGCAGGTGGATTCTTTACCACTGAGCCACCTGGGAAGCCTAGATTTGCTTGCAATCCATTACAAAAGATTGGGAGGTTTTGTGTATGTGTGTGTGTGTGTGTGTGTGTGTGTTTTGGTCAGGGTGGGGACACAAAATGAGCCATACAAATAAGAAGCTTATGCAGCCTGCTATGCTGTGAGTAACAAAACCTCTAACTGTAACCTTGGAGTCTCCTGTCTTCTGCCAGATCCCTGAACTGTGGCAGACTTTTATATGCACAGAATTTCAAGACTCTTTGCGACACTATGCACAGAAATGAATTCTGGGAAATGTAGTTCCAGCTTAGCTAAATTGACAACACAAATCCAGTGCAGAGGGCCAGGGAGAGAGAAGCGGGAGGAGAGCCACAAATGTGGCAATAAGTTAGCACATGATATATCCAGAATAAAGCTATGTCAGTATACATTGTACTATTCTTTCAAGTGAAATTTTATAAAATAGGAGGGAAAAATCACTCAAGCTGCTATGTAAGAGAGCAGAGTGGGAAGAATTGAAGCAGGAGTACTAGCTAGCAAGCTATCCAAATCACAAACCAGAAATCTAGTACCAATACTTCAGTCAGGACCTAGGCTAATACAATAATCTCCTAAATGGTGATTCTGCCTTGAGTCCAACTCTCTGTAAGTTATCCTCCATATTGCTGGATGCCAGGATGATTTTCAGAAATCCTTCTCTGATGAGTCATTTCTCCATTCAAAACCATCCAGTTGTTGTTCAGTCACTAAGTTGTGTCCGACTCTTTGTGACCTCATGGATTGCAGCAGGCCAGGCTTCTGTGTCCTTCACTATCCCCTGCAGTTTGCTCAAACTCATGTCCATCAAGTCAGTAATGCCACCCAACCATCTCATCCTCTGCATCCCCTTCTCCTCCTGCCCTCAATCTTTCCCAGCATCAGGGTCTTTCCCAGACAGACAGCTCTTTGCATCAGGTGTCCAAAGTATTGGAACTTCAGCTTCAGCATCAGTCTTTAAAATGAATATTCAGGGTTGATTTCCTTTAGGATTGACTGATTTGATCATCTTGCTGTCCAAGGGACTCTCAAGAGTCTTCTCCAGCCCCACAACTGGAAAGTATCAGTTCTTCGATGCTCAGCCTTCTCATGGTCTAACTCTCACATCCGTACATGACTACTGGAGAAACCATAGCTTTGACTGTATAGACCTTTGGGCTTCCCTGGTGGCTCAGATGGTAAAGAATCTGCCTGCAATGCAGGAGACCTGGGTTCAATCCCTGGGTTGGGAAGATACCCTGGAGAAGGCAATGGCTACCCATTCCAGTATTTTCACATAAAGAATTCCATGGACAGAGGAGCCTGGCAGGCTATAGTCCATGGGGCTTCAAAGAGTTAGACACGACTGAGAGACGAACACTTTCACTTTCTCATCCAGGCAAAGTTCAAATTTATTTACAGGGCATATATGACATATGACATCACAATCTGGACTTCACACTCCACTTACACATTGCACTAGAACATTGGTCATCTATTTTTATACACATCATGCTTTTACATGGTGTATCTGCTATCTGGAATGTTCTTTGCATCTTGACTTCTTGCTGCATACCTATTCATTCTTTCATATCTGTGACTGTAACATTCATAGTATTCTGTGACACTTTTCTGAACCTCAAAATGACAGTGTCCTCCTTTGCACTATTTCACTCCTTTGCATGTGTTTCCCTTGTTTCACACATCACACATGGTTGTATTACGTTGGCCAAGAAGTTCGTTCGGGTTTTTCTGTAAGGTGTCATGGCTAATGCCAAACTAACTTTTTGGCCAACGAGTATTTTTATTGCATTTTTTTTTTTGATATGGCTATCTTCCCAACTAGGCTGTGAGTGTCTTAAAGGGAGAGACTGACTCATAGTTGTAATCCAATGCAAATAACAGGTACTAAATGTGGCAGCTGTTTTAGAACACTTCATTGAAGTGAACTGAAAATCCTGCCACATTAAAAGAATTTAGGGAAGGCAGAGAAGACATGAAATGCTGAACATAAACCTTGCATAAATTTAACAGTGGCTAAATCCTAAGATGCCGACCCTAAGAGTCATCTCTGAGTCACCTCTTTTGAGTTTCATAAATGAAGCAACTGAACATAGCATCTAACCACTTACTTTGAAGAGGATTTCTTGCTAGCTATTTGGGGAAGTACAAAATTATGCAAATGTCTTTTTTTAACGGAAAATCTATGGAAATTCAAATCAAGTATAAAAACGCAAGGCCAGCTTACCTCTCCAGAGAGAATGAGTAACTTGGAAGGGGGAAAATAGTCTAAACAAAATTTGTGTTATTAATATAGCATTTCTTATTTTTTCCTGCATTACCTTTTTGTACTTTCTGGGAGATGGAACTCAACTTCTATTCCTACCATTTAAACAGGCTTCCACTTTAATTTGAAAAAGCTGAACGCAGAGAAACAGAGAGTAGAATGGTGGTTACCAGGGGCTGGGGGAATGTGGGAAATGGGGAGATATTGCTCAAAGGGTACAAACTTCTAGCTACAAGATTAACAAGTTCTGGAGATCTAATTAATACACAGCATGGTGGTAATTATAGCTAGTAACACCATATTATGTACTTGAAAGTTGCTAAGAGAGTTGATCTTAAGTACTCTCACCAGAAGAAATAAATGGTAGCATGGCATGGGATGGAAGCGGTAGCTAACACTATGGTGGTTATCACATTTCAAAATATAAATACATCAAGTCATCATGCTTGTACACCTTAAACGTATACAATGTTCTATGTCAATTATATCTCAATAAAGTTGGGGGAAAAGGCTTTCATTTTAACAATAAAGTAGTTGAATTACTGTCTGAAACTGCATTTTCAAGGAAATGTTGTACATAGTATACTTTTAAGTTATTGTTTCATGAGGGAACAGCTATAAAAATGCTTCAGAATAGGTAAAATATTTTTAAAAGCAAGGTTTTGTACTAAACTGCCTATGATGTAGTTTAATAAATTAACCCCAAAACACTAACTTGTAATAATCGTGTTTAACAGAAAGAATACATAAAGACAATGTCAGAGAAATTGAGGTTCTGAGCAAGAAGAACAAGGAACAGAAGGTGTGATGATAACATGGCAGAGAAAAAAGCAGAATTTATCAGCTCCTACTTTGCTGCCATTTTCTATCACTGAGAATTATCATCAAATTAGAAAGGCTAGGACCTACATGGGAAAGAGGGTTTTTTTGGATTTTTTTTTTTTTACTGAGACACATGGCTCACAGGATCTTAGTTCCCCAACCAGGGATTGAACCTGGGCCTTCAGCAGTGACAGCACAGAGTCCTTACCACTATATTGTAGGTAGTTCCCTTCATTTTCTATAATGAGGGGAAAAAAATACTATAAGCCCGTGAGCACAGTTTTCCTTGGGAAACTATAAGCCCAAGAGCACTTTTTTCCTTGGGAAAATTATGGAATAAATAATTAAACAAATGATATGTGAAAATTTAGAAAAGTGATGAACATGAGGCCCAGCTTGACTTCACTAAGAAATAAGTCGGTCTTCCTGATAGGTTTCCTGTTCTGCCTGGTCTGATCCCAGGCCCACAAGGGAAGAAAGTGGGCCTTGGAGTGGAATGACGCTGAATTTCAATCCTACTTCCACCACTTACCAAAACTTCTCTGAGCCTGTCACGTTACCCAAATGTAATGGAGCTCTTTTGGGCTAGCTCTATTCTCACCCAGGGCCTTCCTGGAGAACAGTCTCTACACATGGCCTTATCACAAAGCAACAATAATAATCCAAACTTTGAAGGCATTGATAAAAAATGGGAATTATATACGACAAAACAAAAACTTCACAAAAATCCCCTTACTTAACCTGGACCTTTCCCTAAAATTCCTCCCCAAGGGTATCCTAATCATCACCTTCACTTCCAATGCTCTCAAAACAACAGCAACAACATTCCAGTTTCTCCAGGTATATTTCTGCTTTCCCACCAGTCAGGAAAACAATAATACTTAGAAAATTATGTGGTTAGGCAAAACCAAACCATACCTGTGTATGCCCTAGGGAGCCTGAATTATTCTGCCATAGCAAAAATTAAAATAATTATAGTGGACTTTCCTGGTGGTCCAGGGGTTAAGACTCTGTGCTTCCAATGCAGGGAACATGGGTTTGATCCCTGGTCAGAGAACTATGATTCCACAATAATAAAATAATAATATGATAATAATACTTATTTCACAGAATTTTTGAGAGGATTACATTTAAAATAATAGATGAAAAAATGCTTAGACTGTTGACTTAATAAGTATTCATCACTATTATTTTTCATTGCTACTCTTACTACTATAATAGATCAAGAAAATGGTGTGAACCTTATACATCCTTATTTTTTAAGGCATTTGACAAAGTTTCATGAACATGGAGAGCTGGATGATAGTACATTTTGTTGGAAGTTGAAATGATTTATGATTCCAGTAGCTTGTCAGAGGCCTTTACAGCCCCATCCTGTTAAATATTTTCATGAATCACTTAATATGAATGAGCATATTGGAAGCTCATTATCAAGTTTTCAGATAGTACAAAATGGGGGGTGTTTAGTAGATGATAAGCTAAATGACAGAATAAGGATTCCAGAAGATCTAAAAGAGGCTGATCCAAAAGGAAATTTAACATGGGCTAAATAGAGGAAAACAACAGAATGGGAAACACTAGAGATCTTTTCAAGAAGATTAGAGATACCAAGGGAATATTTCATGCCAAGATGGGCTCGATAAAGGACAGAAATGGTATGGACCTAACAGAAGCAGAAGATATTAAGAAGAGGTGGCAAGAATACACAGAAGAACTGTACAAAAAAGATCTTCATGACCCAGATAATCACGAGGATGTGATCACTGACCTAGAGCCAGACATCCTGGAATGTGAAGTCAAGTGGGCCTTAGAAAGCATCACTACGAACAAAGCTAGTGGAGGTGATGGAATTCCAGTTGAGCTATTTCAAATCCTGAAAGATGATGCTGTGAAAGTGCTGCACTCAATATGCCAGCAAATTTGGAAAACTCAGCAGTGGCCACAGGACTGGAAAAGGTCAGTTTTCATTCCAATCCCAAAGAAAGGCAATGCCAAAGAATGCTCAAACTACCGCAGAATTGCAGTCATCTCACATGCTAGTAAAGTAATGCTCAAAATTCTCCAAGCCAGGCTTCAGCAATGTGTGAACTGTGAACTTCCAGATGTTCAAGCTGGTTTTAGAAAAGGCAGAGGAACCAGAGATCAAATTGCCAACATCCGATGGATCATGGAAAAAGCAAGAGAGTTCCAGAAAAACATCTATTTCTGCTTTATTGTCTATGCCAAAGCCTTTGACTGTGTGGATCACAATAAACTGTGGAAAATTCTGAAAGAGATGGGAATACCAGACCACCTGATCTGCCTCTTGAGAAATCTGTATGCGGGTCAGGAAGTGACAGTTTGAACTGGACATGGAACAACAGACTGGTTCCAAATAGGAAAAGGAGTACGTCAAGGCTGTATATTGTCACCCTGTTTATTTAACTTATATGCAGAGTACATCATGAGAAATGCTGGACTGGAAGAAGCGCAAGCTGGAATCAAGATTGCCAGGAGAAATATCAATAACCTCAGATATGCAGATGACACCACCCTTATGGCAGAAAGTGAAGAGGAACTCAAAAGCCTCTTGATGAAAGTGAAAGTGGAGAGTGAAAAAGTTGGCTTAAAGCTCAACATTCAGAAAACGAAGATCATGGCATCCGGTCCCATCACTTCATGGCAAATAGATGGGGAACCAGGGGAAACAGTGTCAGACTTTATTTTTCTGGGCTCCAAAATCACTGCAGATGGTGACTGCAGCCATGAAATTAAAAGACGCTTACTCCTTGGAAGGAAAGTTATGACCAACCTAGATAGCGTATTCAAAAGCAGAGACATTACTTTGCCAACAAAGGTCCGTCTAGTCAAGGCTATGGTTTTTCCTGTGGTCATGTATAGATGTGAGAGTTGGACTGTGAAGAAGGCTGAGTGCCAAAGAATTGATGCTTTTGAACTGTGGTGTTGGAGAAGACTCTTGAGAGTCCCTTGGACTGCAAGGTGATCCAACCAGTCCATTCTGAAGGAGATCAGCCCTGGGATTTCTTTGGAAGGAATGATGCTAAAGCTGAAACTCCAGTACTTTGGCCACCTCATGTGAAGAGTTGACTCATTGGAAAAGACTCTGATGCTGGGAGGGATTGGGGGCAGGAGGAGAAGGGGATGCCAGAGGATGAGATGGCTGGATGGCATCACTGACTTGATGGACGTGAGTCTGAGTGAACTCCGGGAGTTGGTGATGGACAGGGAGGCCTGGCGTGCTGCGATTCATGGGGTCGCAAAGATTCGGACATGACTGAGCGACGGAACTAAACTGAACTGAATGTAAAGCCAAGTTTGTGTGCTAAAACAAAACAAAAACAAACAAACCAAAAAACTCTGCTGCTTAAAAACTGAATGATGAGACTTGGATTTACTTGTATTTCAAGAGAAATAAAATTGGAACATCTTGACTACAAGATCATAATGAGCAGCCAATATTGTATGAACATTAAACTTCAGCTGCAGCCCTACAGATAGAATGCAGAGAGAGGTGTCCGGTTTTGATTTCCATTCCCACTTCCCTATAGCACAAGGTTGTGGTGTCACAGCTTCAAGATGCCAGCTTCTAGTCTTGGCTCTGAGCACGCATTATCTACATGACTTTGGCAAGTCTGTGAACCTTTCTGGGAACTCCTTAATCTTGAAATTTAAGAGAAGTAGGAAGGAAAGTTTGGACTAAATTATTTCTAAAAGAACTTCTGGCCATGAAGTTCAATTTCAATACTTAGTTCAAGAAGTTTAAGCAATTTACCTTAGCAGATTAACTGTCACTTTAGATATGGTTGTAAGTGATATAAATCTAACTCAAATTATTTTAGGTAAAATGAATGCATATAGGCTCTCACAATGTGAAGAACCATTAATGAAGTCATGAGAGTAACAGAGAAGCTGGACTTCAGGAATGCCGATGTCCACACAAAGACAGATTTTGGTTCTGCGGGAAGTAAAGTTTGAACCTGGTTAGTTGATGTAGATAGGAATGCCAATCTGGAGTGATAATTTAGGGAAAGTCAGAAAACGAAGATCATGGCATCTGGTCCCATCACTTCATGGGAAATAGATGGGGAAACAGTGTCAGACTTTATTTTTGGGGGCTCCAAAATCACTGCAGATGGTGACTGCAGCCATGAAATTAAAAGACGCTTACTCCCTGGAAGAAAAGTTATGACCAACCTAGATAGCATATTCAAAAGCAGAGACATTACTTTGCCAACAAAGGTCCGTCTAGTCAAGGCTATGGTTTTTCCTGTGGTCATGTATGGATGTGAGAGTTGGACCGTGAAGAAGGTTGAGCACTGAAGAATTGATGCTTTTGAACTGTGGTGTTGGAGAAGACTCTTGAGAGTCCCTTGGACTGCAAGGTGATCCAACCAGTCCATTCTGAAGGAGATCAGCCCTGGGATTTCTTTGGAAGGAATGATGCTAAAGCTGAAACTCCAGTACTTTGGCCACCTCATGTGAAGAGTTGACTCATTGGAAAAGATTCTGATGCTTGGAGGGATTGAGGGCAGGAGGAGAAGGGGACGCCAGAGGATGAGATGGCTGGGTGGCATCACTGACTCGATGGACGTGAGTCTGAGTGAACTCCGGGAGTTGGTGATGGACAGGGAGGCCTGGTGTGCTGCGATTCATGGGGTCGCAAAGAGTCAGACATGACTGAGCGACTGAACTGAACTGAACTGAGGAGAGTTGATAGGAACTAAGCTCTGTTGAATCAACTGTGTGTCAGCTTCTGTGTTAATCTATTTCAAGTACACTACTTTTATAGAAACTGAAATTCAGAGTCATTTAAGAAACTTGCCTGAAGTTAAGCAGTAGAGCCAAACAAGGGGCAATGGCCAATATAATTTTTAGTGGTACGGCCTAAAGACGCTTGACTAGTAATATTCTTGCCTGTGTGCTAAGTCACTTCAGTTGTGTCCGACTCTTTGTGACCCTATGGACTGTAGCCCACCAAGGTCCTCTGTCCATGGGATCCTCCAGGCAAGAATACTGGAGTGGGTTGCCATGCCCTCCTCCAGAGGATCTTCCCAACCCAGGGATTGAACCCGTGTCTCTTATGTCTCCTGCATTGGCAAGTAGGTTCTTTACCACTAGCGCCACCTGGGAAGCCCAATGTTCTTGCAGATGTTGCTTAATAATGCTGGCACATTCATCGTGCTTACTGTGTAACAAGAACTAATCTAAGTGTTTTACGTATGTTAAATTTTTAATAGCTTTTAATTTTGAAATAATTATCGATTCAAAAGAAGTTGCATAAATAGTACAGACAGGTCTCACATATCCTTCACCCGGTTTCTCCCAATGGTTAGCTTTTATATAATTGTAGTACGACAACAAAGCCAGGAATTTGACATCAGTACAATGTGTGTATATAGTTCTGTCATTTTCTCACATATGGGAAAATTTATTGGTGTTGGCATTTTACCTTACCTCCCTTTATGTACCTTTACCCTCCCCTATTTATATTAATAATCTAATTGCCTTAATGATTAATTATGATGTGTCTTGACATAATTTAAGCATCCTATTTGGAGTTCAGTCATATAGTTATAAACTGCATGTCTATCTTTGTTGCCAATTTTGGGAGATTTTCAGCCATTATTTCTTTTTTTTTTGACAGATATTTTAATTTATGTATGTACACATACATACATATATTGCAAAGCTAATGCCAATTTTACAAATTTTTCTGAAGAAAATATTTCTTTTAATTGTAGTAAGAATATTCAACATGAGTTATACACTCAACAAATTTTTGAGTACACATATATAGTATTAACTACAGGCTAAGTGTGGTACAGGTGATCTCAGTTGTTAAGAGGATGCACAGTAAGGATTATAAAGCCTTTTTGGAAAAATGATCCCTTATTAATGATGTCATACCCATGCTATCCCTGATAATTTTCCTTGCTGTGAAATCGGCTCTATCTGAAATTACTGGAGTTACTACAGTCCTTTTGATTAGTGTCAGCTTGGTATATCTTTATCTACCCTCTTCTCTCTTTATATATCCATTATTTCTTTAAATGCTGTCTTGGCCCTCTTCTCTTTCTCCTCTCCTTCAGGGCTCTGATGATAGGAATATTAGATTTTTTGTTATAGTTTCATTAGGTCCTCAAGATTCTGTTAATTTTTTTAAAAAAATCCATTTTCTCTCAGTTGTTCAGAACAGATAATTTATATTCTTCTATCTTCAAGTTATGAGGAGCTACCCCATGTCCGAGGTCAGGGGCAGAAGCCAGGAGGACCCCATGCCCGAAGGGTGGCGGCCAAGAAGAGTTACCCCACATCCGAGGTCAGGGGCAGCGGCCTAGAGTGCCAGGCTGCGGAGGCGCAGGAACGGCCGAGAGGAGCTACCCAAGTCCGAGGCCAGGGGTGGCGGCCGGGAGGAGCTACCCCACACCCGAGGCCAGGGGTGGCGGCCCTGAGGAGCAACCCCATGCCAGAGACCAGGGACGGCGGCCGGGAGGACCAACCCCACGTCCAAGAAGCGGTGGCTGCGCGGGCACAGGAGGGCCTAGAGGAGCTATCCCAGGTAGAAGGTCAGGAAGGGCGGCGGTGAGGAGATACCCCTCGTCCAAGGTAAGGAGCAATGGCTGCGCTTTGCTGGAGCAGCCGTGAAGAGATACCCCACGACCAAGGTAAGAGAAACCCACGTAAGACAGTAGGTGTTGCAAGAGGGCATCAGAGGGCAGACACACTGAAACCATACTCACAGAAAACTAGTCAATCTAATCACACTAGGACCACAGCCTTGTCTAACTCAATGAAACTAAGCCATGCCCGTGGGGCCACCCAAGATGGGCGGGTCATGATGGAGAGATCTGACAGAATGTGGTCCACTGGAGAAGGAAATGGCAAACCACTTCAGTATTCTTTTTTTTCTTTTTCTTTTTTTTTTTCAGTATTCTTGCCTTGAGAACCCCTTGAACAGTATGAAAAGGCAAAATGATAGGATACTGAAAGAGAAACTCCCCAGGTCAGTAGGTGCCCAATATGCTATAGGAGATCAGTGGAGAAATAACTCCAGAAAGAATGAAGGGATGGAGCCAAAGCAAAAACAATACCCAGCTGCGGATGTGACTGGTGATAGAAACAAGGTCTGATGCTGTAAAGCAATATTGCATAGGAACCTGGAATGTCAGGTCCATGGATCAAGACAAATTGGAAGTGGTCAAACAAGACACGGCAAGAGTGAATGTCGACATTCTAGGAATCAGCGAACTAAAATGGACTGGAATGGGTGAATTTAACTCAGATGACCATTATATCTACTACTGCGGGCAGGAATCCCTCAGAAGAAATGGAGTAGCCATCATGGTCAACAAAAGAGTCCAAAATGCAGTACTTGGATGCAATCTCAAAAACGACAGAATGATCTCTGTTCGTTTCCAAGGCAAACCATTCAATATCACAGTAATCCAAGTCTATACCCCAACCAGTAACGCTGAAGAAGCTGACATTGAACGGTTCTATGAAGACCTACAAGACCTTTTAGAACTAACACCCAAAAAAGATGTCCTTTTCATTATAGGGGACTGGAATGCAAAAGTAGGAAGTCAAGAAACACCTGGAGTAACAGGCAAATTTGGCCTTGGATACGGAATGAAGCAGGGCAGACTAATAGAGTTTTGCCAAGAAAATGCACTGGTCATAGCAAACACCCTCTTCCAACAACACAAGAGAAGACTCTACACATGGCCATCACCAGATGGTCAACACCGAAATCAGATTGATTATATTCTTTGCAGCCAAAGATGGAGAAACTCTATACAGTCAACAAAAACAAGACCAGGAGCTGACTGTGGCTCAGATCATGAACTCCTTATTACCAAATTTAGACTTAAATTGAAGAAAGTAGGGACAACCACTAAACCATTCAGGTATGACCTAAATCAAATCCCTTATGATTATACAGTGGAAGTGAGAAATAGATTTAAGGGCCTAGATCTGATAGATAGAGTGCCTGATGAACTATGGAATGAGGTTTGTGACATTGTACAGGAGACAGGGATCAAGACCATCCCCATGGAAAAGAAATGCAAAAAAGCAAAATGGCTGTCTGGGGAGGCCTTACAAATAGCTGTGAAAAGAAGAGAAGTGAAAAGCAAAGGAGAAAAGGAAAGATATAAGCATCTGAATGCAGAGTTCCAAAGAATAGCAAGAAGAGTTAGGAAAGCCTTCCTCAGTGATCAATGCAAAGAAATAGAGGAAAACAACAGAATGGTAAAGACTAAAGATCTCTTCAAGAAAATTAGAGATACCAAGGGAACATTTCTTGCAAAGGTGCGCTCAATAAAGGACAGAAATGGTATGGACCTAACAGAAGCAGAAGATATTAAGAAGAGATGGCAAGAATACACAGAAGAACTGTACAAAAAAGATCTTCACAACCCAGATAATCACGATGGTGTGATCACTGACCTAGAGCAAGACATCCTGGAATGTGAAGTCAAGTGGGCCTTAGAAAGCATCACTACGAACAAAGCTAGTGGAGGGGATGGAATTCCAGTTGAGCTATTCCAAATCCTGAAAGATGATGCTGTGCAAGTGCTGCACTCAATATGCCAGCAAATTTGGAAGACTCAGCAGTGGCCACAGGACTGGAAAAGGTCAGTTTTCATTCCAATCCCAAAGAAAGGTAATGCCAAAGAATGCTCAAACTACCACAGAATTGCACTCATCTCACATGCTAGTAAAGTAATGCTCAAAATTCTCCAAGCCAGGCTTCAGCAATATGTGAACCATGAATTTCCTGATGTTCAAGCTGGTTTTAGAAAAGGCAGAGGAACCAGAAATCAAATTGCCAACATCCGCTGGATCATGGAAAAAGCAAGAGAGTTCCAGAAAAAAACATCTATTTCTGCCTTATTGACTATGCCAAAGCCTTTGACTGTGTGGATCACAATAAACTGTGGGAAATTCTGAAAGAGATGGGAATATCAGACCACCTGATCTGCCTCTTGAGAAATCTGTATGCAGGTCAGGAAGTGACAGTTTGAACTGGACATGGAACAACAGACTGGTTCCAAATAGGAAAAGGAGTACGTCAAGGCTGTATATTGTCACCCTATTTATTTAACTTATATGCAGAGTACATCATGAGAAATGCTGGACTGGAAGAAACACAAGCTGGAATCAAGATTGCCAGGAGAAATATCAATAACCTCAGATATGCAGATGACACCACCCTTATGGCAGAAAGTGAAGAGGAACTCAAAAGCCTCTTGATGAAAGTGAAAGTGGAGAGTGAAAAAGTTGGCTTAAAGCTCAACATTCAGAAAATGAAGATCATGGCATCCAGTCCTATCACTTCATGGCAAATAGATGGGGAAACAGGGGAAACAGTGTCAGACTTTATTTTTCTGGGCTCCAAAATCACTGCAGATGGTGACTGCAGCCATGAAATTAAAAGACGCTTACTCCTTGGAAGGAAAGTTATGACCAACCTAGATAGCATATTCAAAAGCAGAGACATTACTTTGCCAACAAAGGTTCATCTAGTCAAGGCTATGGTTTTTCCTGTGGTCATGTATGGATGTGAGAGTTGGCCTGTGAAGGCTGAGCGCCGAAGAATTGATGCTTTTGAACTGTGGTGTTGGAGAAGACTCTTGAGAGTCCCTTGGACTGCAAGGAGATCCAACCAGTCCATTCTGAAGGAGATCAGCCCTGGGATTTCTTTGGAAGGAATGATGCCTAAGCTGAAACTCCCGTACTTTGGCCACCTCCTGCGAAGAGTTGACTCATTGGAAAAAACTCTGATGCTGGGAGAGATTGGGGGCAAGAGGAGAAGGGAATGACAGAGGATGAGATGGCTGGATGGCATCACTGACTTGATGGACGTGAGTCTGAGTGAACTCCGGGAGTTGGTGATGGACAGGGAGGCCTGGCGTGCTGCGATTCACAGGGTCGAAAAGAGTCGGACACGACTGAGCTACTGAACTGAACTTGACTGAATGTCCTATTTCTTTTCTAAGACTTTCTATTTCTTTGCTGAAATTTTGTATTTTTTAATTTGTTTCAAGTTTGCTTATAGTTAGGCTTCCCAGGTGGCACTAGTGGTAAAGAACCTGCTTGCCAATGCAGGAGACATAAGAGACCCCGTTTGGAATCCTGGGTAGGGAAGATCTACTGGTAGTGGGCATGGCAACCCACTCCAGTATTCTTGCCTGGAGAATCCCATGGACAGAGGAACCTGATGGGCTACAGTCCATGGGCTCGCAAAGAGTCAGACATAACTAAAGCAACTTAGTGAATACACAAACACACATACATACTTACAATTGCAATTGCAAGCTGCTTTATCTGTGTCACCTTAGTGTTGGCATTTGCTAATTGTCTTTTTCTCATTTGAGTGTTTGTTTTTTTTTTTTTGGTATGGTGAGTAATTTTTTTATTGAAATCTAGACATTTGGGATATTATGATAAGAATTTAGGTCTTATTTTGTTGCTGTTGTTTAGTCGCTAAGTCATGTCTGACTCTTTTTCAACTCCATAGACTGAAGCCTGCCAGGCTCCTCTGTCCATGGCATTCCCCAGGCAAGAATACTGGAGTGGGTTGCCATTTCCTTCCCCAAGGGATCTTCCTGACCCAGGGACCAAATCTGTCTCCTGCATTGGCAGGTAGATTCTTTACCACTGAACCACCTGGGAAGCCCAGGTCTTATTTAGGTCTTGTGTTTTAGCAAGCCTCTTCTGACACTGCTCTGGTGAGTAAAGGGGGCAGGGATTGCTATCTCATCACTGCCAGGTGCGGGTGGAAGTCTGGGTTCTCCTCTCTTCTTCCCTGGAGGAAGGGGCCTTTTGTTACTGTTGAATGAGGGTGGGAGTTCTGGCTCCCTCCATGGCCTCTGCCAGCTCTGTGGAGGAGTGCACTGTTACCAAGAAAGTGGTGAAAGTCCTGACTCTCTACTAGGCTTACTCTGACATCACTGGGCAAGGAGGAGGAGGTGTGCCTGGGTGCGGATAAATGTCCTGGTTCCCCATATGGTCTCCGTTGACACCTGGAGTTGGAGGATCCAGTGCTCTTCCCCACTGAGCAGAGATGAAAGTCATGGCTCTCCATTTGGTTTTCTCTGTTACTACCCTGACAAGGACTTTGGGATGACTCATTACAGTCTGGAAAGAGTGGAAGTCTTGGCTCCCCATCAGGCCTTTGTGGGAGATTGTGTGGGTGGAGCCACAGTGTTTTTTCTGTGATATTTGCCTAAAGTAGAGAAGTAATTGTTTAAAGGTTTTTGTCTTGCTAGACTGCCCCTTTCCTAGTCCTTTGGCTAGAGAGAGCAAGTTTTTCCTGGGGCCTTTTTTTTTCTGTCTGTAATCATTGGTGTGTCGAAGCTGCTGGCTTCTCCAGTATTCAGTCTGGAATACATTCGGTGAAAATGAAACCCAAGGAGCTTACCATTATATTCCTCCCTGGGTCCTGACATCTTTAGTTGGTTTGCTGAGCTTCCCTGGTGGCTCAGACGGTAAAGCGTCTGCCTACAATGCGGGAGACCTGGGTTTAATCCCTGGGTCGGGAAGATCTCCTGGATGAAGGAAATGTCAACCCACTCCAGTATGCTTGCCTGGAAAATCCCATGGATGGAGGAACCTGGTAGGCTACAGTCCATGGGGTTACAAAGAGTCGGACACAACTGAACGACTTCACACACACACACACACACACACACACTCCTCTATACTTCTTAGAATCTCCTTATATTTTGTTTTATATAGAATATCCAGAGATTTTGGTTGCATTTAGTGGAAGGAATAAGTACATCTGTTCCATTCTCCTTGGAAGTAGAAGTTTGTGCTAGATTTTAAATTTTCACAACAATCCTATAAGGTAACTACAGTTATAGCCATTTCAGATGAGGGAGCTGAAATATAGAGAGGTTAAGTCATTTGTCCAAGATCACACAGATGCTAAGTGGGGAGGTGAGGCTCAAACTGTAGTAATCTTGTTTCAGAGCCCATGACCATGTGAGTTTATGACAGCCATTTATTTATTCATCACTTCATTCACAGACTGTTCACAGTATGACACTGTAATGGTGGTTTCAGTGCAGTGTGAAAATATATAGACCATAAATACAAACATGTTTATATCCAAGATAAAGAGGAAGTTGTGTGAGATCCACTTGCTGGAACGTGAATGCCAATTGGGCAGTTTAAAATGTCTGGGCACTTTAATTAGATTTCCCTGGTTGTACTAAATGGGACAAGTGAGTTAGGCACTTTTTGTAGCCTTGTTAATGTTTTCCTATCAATGCTGATTCAAGAAGATTATCATTCTGTCAGTAGACCAATGATTTAACTCATGTACAGTGGTGAGGAGTGGGAATTTTATTCAGATAGGGCTGGGTTGCTATTTGATCCAAACCTGAGCTTTTTCTTTTTATCAAACCAACAATTTTTGAATTTCCAATAATGTTTTTCCTTTTCTGAGGTCAATTGTTTGGACCTTCCCTAGCTAGTTTTTCTAAGTTTTCATTTGAGGAAATATCCTTGCAGACAGTGACAGGGATCTGGCTGCTGCTGGTCCCTTCAAGGGCAGCATTCCTTGAGGAAATAACAGCAAGGTGATTTTCCTTAGCTTCCAGAGAATCAAGGTTAGAATTCTCTGAAACGTTAGTAATTAGTATTTACAATCCTATTAGGTAACTACAAGTTAAAGAGGCAGGTAAAAGTATTGCATCTGATAATTCCTGAACATAGAGGTCATTTTAATTTTTGTTAGTAGGTATTTTGAAAGTAAGGAAGCCAATTGCTTCCAGCTTATTCCAAAATCATGAGCTCTGAAAACATATCAATATATATACTGGCAGTTTTATTCTTTGCTAAAGTTCAAGTCCATGTAAGAGCCTACAGTTCATCATGTTGGGTTGAAGTAGCCATAGGTAAAAATGCTGCCTCAGAAACATCGAAGGAGTTTCAACAGCAAACCCGGCATAATATTTGCCATCAGATCAGATCAGATCAGTCGCTCAGTCGTGTCTGACTCTTTGTGACCCCATGAATGGCAGCAGGCCAGGCCTCCCTGTCCCTCACCAACTCCCGGAGTTCATTCAGACTCACGTCCATCGAGTCAGTGATGCCATCCAGCCATCTCATCCTCTGTCATCCCCTTCTCCTCTTGCCCCCAATCCCTCCCAGCATCAGAGTCTTTTCCAATGAGTCAACTCTTCGCATGAGGTGGCCAAAGTATTGGAGTTTCAGCTTTAGCACCATTCCTTCCAAAGAAATCCCAGGGCTGATCTCCTTCAGAATGGACTGGTTGGATCTCCTTGCAGTTCAAGGGACTCTCAAGAGTCTTCTCCAACACCAGTTCAAAAGCATCAATTCTTTGGTTCTCAGCCTTCTTCACAGGCCAACTCTCACATCCATACATGACCACAGGAAAAACCATAGCCTTGACTAGATGAACCTTTGTTGGCAAAGTAATGTCTCTGCTTTTGAATATGCTATCTAGGTTGGTCATAACTTTCCTTCCAAGGAGTAAGCGTCTTTTAATTTCATGGCTGCAGTCACCATCTGCAGTGATTTTGGAGCCCCAAAAAATAAAGTCTGACACTGTTCCCACTGTTTCCCCATCTATTTCCCATGGATAGTTTAAACAAGAACCATCAGTGAACCATGATGTTAAAGTCAGCTTTAACTACAGGAGTTTCTTATAGATCATTATGAGGAGTCAGGAGGTGCTCCATCAGCATTAAGCAATTCTTCACAACTGTTTAATCAGGACAAAGGGGAAAGTAGTAGCAAGGTAAAGGTTGCTAAAAGATCTATGTGAGGAGTGGTTAACAAAAGGACTTCACAGGAGGTAATGTGGTTGACTGCAAATTGTTGAGTGAAGACAGTTCAGTAGAACTTCTATAGCATTTGGTACAAAACTGGTTAAAGGGAATCCCACAATGTTTTTCTAGGTCTTAAATCAAAAGAGCAGTGGCTGAAATCATTCCAAGGTAATGGGGGAGGTATCTGCGTGTTCCCTCTGGCTACCTATAATATACCCTATGGGTTGAGACTTTCCTGGTGGTACAATGAATAAGAATCGGTCTGCCAAAGCAGGGGACAGGGGTTTGATCTCTGGTCTGGGAAGATTCCACATGCCTTGAAGTAACGAAGCCCATTGGCCACACAAAGACGCCACAACTAGAGAAAGTCCATGCATAGCAACTAAGACTCAGCACAGCCAATAAGTAAATATTTTTAAAATAAATTAGTTGTGATGATTAAAAATATAAAAAAAAATTTTTAATACCCTATGGGTTAATGATGGTCCCTATATTTTTGGGTGAGTACCCCAAGTTTACAAAAGGAAAAGAGGACTCTGATATTTAGGTTACCCAGAGCAGGTGGGTTCATCAAGCTCTCCTTTAAGGTCTTGAAGGTAATATTGTCCCATTCTTTCCATAAAATGGGGTCCATGTTGTTATTGTTTAGTAAAATATACAGAGGGTTCACCATAAGGCAGAAATTTGAAATGCAATTTCATCAATAACCAAATAGCTCAAGAAAACCTTGCAGTTGGCATTTAGTTTTGAGTTTTAGGACACTTAGAACACCATGAAGTCTATCTGGATCTAGATATAGTCCTTGTTTTGATCAGATACCCTCACTTTCAAACTGTGTTTGGGCAAAATGTGGTTTTTGGCGATCTTATGTCCCTTTAAAGCTAAAAATTGTATATTATTTTTTTAAGGCTAAAGATGTTAGTATATGAATGCTGCCTTCCTGTGAGGAGGCTTGCGAAGAAGAGCTAATTACCCACATACTACAACAAAGCATGGCCTCTTGAGAATTTTGTATCATTCAAATCAGGCTTCATGATTTTGGGGACATAACAACTTTCAGTATAACCCTGAGGCATCCTCTTCAGGTGAATTGTTTTTCTTCCTAAGCAAAAGCAAAAGGGTATTGGCTAGCTTCATCAACTGAAATACTAAAGAATGTACTCCATAAATCAATTACAGTACAGAATTTACTTCCCATGGGAATGGAAGTTAGTAACTTATCAGGCTTATAAACAATGGGGTGTCAATAATGATGCTGTTTATTGCTTGAAGGTCCTGGACAAACCTCTACCCTCAGCGCTTAGGTTTTCTCACTGGTAAATTGAAAGTGTTAGCCTAGTACAAGGAATTATGAGGTCTTGAGCATTCAAATATTCTATTATGGGTTTTGTGCCTGGATCAGATTAGATCAGATCAGATCAGTTGCTCAGTCATGTCCGACTCTTTGCGACCCCGTGAATCTCAGTACGCCAGGCCTCCCTGTCCATCACCAACTCCCAGAGTTCACTCAGACTCATGTCCATTGAGTCAGTGATGCCATCCAGCCATCTCATCCTCTGTCATCCCCTTCTCCTCCTGCCCCCAATCCCTCCCAGCATCAGAGTCTTTTTTAATGAGTCAACACTTCACATGAGGTGGCCAAGGTACTGGAGTTTCAGCTTCAGCATCATTCCTTCCAAAGAAATCCCAGGGCTGGTCTCCTTCAGAATGGACTGGTTGGATCTCCTTGCAGTCCAAGGGACTCTCAAGAGTCTTCTCCAACACCAGTTCAAAAGCATCAATTCTTCGGTGCTCAGCCTTCTTCACAGGCCAACTCTCACATCCATACATGACCACAGGAAAAACCATAGCCTTGACTAGATGAACCTTTGTTGGCAAAGTAATGTCTCTGCTTTTGAATATGCTATCTAGGTTGGTCATAACTTTCCTTCCAAGGAGTAAGTGTCTTTTAATTTCATGGCTGCAGTCACCATCTGCAGTGATTTTGGAGCCCCAAAAAATAAAGTCTGCCACTGTTTCCCCTGTTTCCCCATCTATTTGCCATGAAGTGATGGGGCCGGATGCCATGATCTTCATTTTCTGAATGTTGAGCTTAAAGCCAACTTTTTCACTCTCCACTTTCACTTTCATCAAGAGGCTTTTGAGTTCCTCTTCACTTTCTGCCATAAGGGTGGTGTCATCTGCATATCTGAGGTTATTGATATTTCTCCTGGCAATCTTGATTCCAGCTTGTGTTTCTTCCAGTCCAGCATTTCTCATGATGTACTCTGCATATAAGTTAAATAAACAGGGTGACAATATACAGCCTTGACGTACTCCTTTTCCTATTTGGAACCAGTCTGTTGTTCCATGTCCAGTTCGAACTGTTGCTTCCTGACCTGCATACAAATTTCTCAAGAGGCAGATCAGGTGGTCTGATATTCCCATCTCTTTCAGAATTTTCCATAGTTTATTGTGATCCACACAGTCAAAGGCTTTGGCATAGTCAAGAAAGCAGAAATAGATGTTTTTCTGGAACTCTCTTGCTTTTTCCATGATCCAGCGGATGTTGGCAATTTGATCTCTGGTTCCTCTGCCTTTTCTAAAACCAGCTTGAACATCAGGAAGTTCACGGTTCACATATTGCTGAAGCCTGGCTTGGAGAATTTTGAGCATTACTTTACTAGCATGTGAGATGAGTGCAATTGTGTGGTAGTTTGAGCGTTCTTTGGCATTACCTTTCTTTGGGATTGGAATGAAAATGACCTTTTCCAGTCCTGTGGCCACTGCTGAGTTTTCCAAATTTTCTGGCATATTGAGTGCAGGAAGTGCTCATTTACACATAAAGTATTAATTCTGGGAAGAGGTTTTGAGGGATCTATTTGAATCTTGATGAGAGGGGAGCTATGTAAATTTTGCCAACAGCAGCTAGAAAATTTGCCCATTAGGAATGGGTTTCCAGAATCTGTTCTAGTGTCATCAGAGATGGAGCAAATAAAAAATGTCAAAATATGGTTTGATTCACCTACTGGGTTATTTTGACAACTACTGTCGAATTCTAGAGTTAGTTTACCCTTTCAGGAGAGAGAAAATTCTGGCACAATATTTCTCTAAGAAGTCTCAGCCTAATAAATGGGTAAGGGTGGAGAAGGTAGGAGAAAAGGGTGTGTATCTCACAAAGGGGCTAAACAAATTGGAACGGATTCAGAGGCAGGAAGCTCTTGAGAAGAGATCCCCACTATTTGAACTGTTTTAGTACTCTGAGGCAGGGGCTGTTTTATAGCGGTGGGGTCAAGCATCCAAAGTGTGGCTCCAGGGTCAGTTAGGACTGGGAGAGATTAATTCCCAGTCTGGAGAAATGTTTCTCCAAGCTAATTAAAAGTGAGGATTGAGAAGAGCCCCTGCTGTTCCTCAGAACTCCATCATGGAGAACTGGGAGGATGTCAGAAATTCTGGTTAGAGGACTGAAGGCCATTAGAGTGCTTATATTTGTACTACCCTCTTTTCCAATGTCCTGGCTCTTTGCAGCAACAGAAACCAGAAGGGTTCTGGTTTCATTCAGAAGCAAGCCTTCATTTGCTGGAGTTGAAGATAATGAAGTTTGGTGGTCTTTCTTTCAGGTGACTCATCTAGAGTGTAAGAGAGCTGCTTTGACAGATTAACAAAATATGGAGTGGATGTAGTTTCCCATTCCATCCTGGTCATTTTTACTACAAGTAAAGGTCCTATGCTAAGTTGCTCAGTCATGTCCAACTCTTTGTGACCCCAGGGACTGTAGCCCGCCAGGCTCCTCTGTCCACGGAATTCTCCAGGCAAGAATACTTGAGTGGGTTGCCATTTCTTACTCCAGGGGATCTTCCCAACCCAGGGATCGAACCCAGGTCTCCTGCTTTGCAGGCAAATTCTTTACTGACTGAGCCACCAGGGAAGCCCAAAGATCCTGGTTTAGCTAACTGATAAACAGAGTTAAAAGCCACCCACATGGAATCAACATCTGGCAGAAGACCAGACTTTTCTTTAAAAATAATCTGAAATCAATTATAATAGTCATGAACAGACTCATCAGATTTTTGCATACGAGCCTGAATTTTGGTCCAGTCAACAGGCTTTGGAAAATTTCTAGGACTTGCTTGGTGAAGTTGCCTAGAAATTGCCCAAACCTGATTATATAATAAGTTAGCAGACCGTTCTCCTCTCTGTAATTCTAGAGAGCTTCCAGAATTTTCCTAATTAGCAGTTTTTATCTAATTGCTGGGCCTGGCTTTCACAGGAAAGCATATGAACTAGCTCCTATAAGTCAGAGAAATCAGGTCAATAAGTTTGAATGTCTATGTTAAATTTCTTAACAAATATGTGAGAATCTTCAGTTACTTTGCCAGAATCTTTGTGGGTTGCAGTTCAGTTTTGTCTAGGGAATACAAGAAATTAAGGATTTGGCACTTGGATCCTCAGAAGGCTTAATTTTAAAGTGACAAGTTCAAAGGAAAGGGGAGTAGGAAGAGTTTCAGAGAAAAGTGAAAGTTTGGTGAAAGAATCTGTGCCGGGGAATTTGAGGGAATAGACAAGGTATAGGTGGCATAGCAGAGAAGGCGATGGCACCCCACTCCAGTACTCTTGCCTGGAAAATCCCATGGACGGAGGAGCCCGGTAGGCTGCAGTCCATGGGGTTGCTAGGAGTCGGACACGACTGAGCTGCTTCATTTTCACTTTTCACTTTCATGCATTGGAGAAGGAAATGTCAACCCACTCCAGTATTCTCGCCTGGAGAATCCCAGGGATGGGAGAGCCTGGTGGGCTGCTGTCCATGGGGTTGCACAGAGTCAGACACGACTGAAGTGACTTAGCAGCAGCAGCAGCAGGTGGCATAGAAATGTTGCAGGAAAGGGAACTCCCTTCCAGGGCCCAAAAGTGGGCTCAACTAACACTTGGAAATGAATTGTCTGAGGAGAAACATGTGTTGACAAAGCAAGCGATTTTATTGGGAAAGGGCGCCTGGGCGGAGAGCAGGAGGGTAAGGGAACCCAGGAGAACTGCTCTGCCATGTGGCTTGAAGTCTCAGGTTTTATGACGGTGACTCTGAGTCAATCATTCTGACTCAGAGTCCTTCCTGGTGGGCATGCATTGTTCAGCCAAGATGGATGCCATCGAGAAGGATTCTGGGAGGTGGTTGGACACTTGGTGTCACCTTTTGACCTTTCCCAAATTCTTTCAGTTGGTGGTGGCTTATTAGTTCCATGTTCCTTACCAGGGCCTCCTGATGTAAAATAACTCATGCAAATGGTTACTATGGTGCCTGGCCAGGGTGGGCGGTTTCAGTCAGTGTGCTTCCCCTAACAACTCCTCCTTGAGAGACTTTATACTCAAGATACTTTTTGGGAATTGGGTTGGAGTTCTCTTTCTTCTGTAACTTCTTTCTGGTCTATATGGGTGGAGGCCTGCCTACCAGAGCAGAAGTCTCTCTTTGCCTGATCTAACTCGAGGTATTCTGTGCCTGAAACCAGCATTTACCCTTGTGAAAACAGCAATTTAGGTTGAAATTGTTGGCCCCTCACAGAGATTGAACAGACAGGGCCAAACAGGAGGCCTAAAAGGATGGTCATCAGTTCAGTTCAGTTGTTCAGTCATGTTCAACTCTTTGTGGCCCCACGGACTGCAGCACGCCAGGCTTTCCTGTCCATCATCAATTCCTGGATCCTACTCAAACCATGCCTATTGAGTCAGGGATGCCATCCAACCATCTAATCTTCTGTCGTCCCCTTCTCCTCCTGCCTTCAATCTTTCCCATGGCCATCACTGGGCCTTAGAAAGAGAAGGCAACATTTGGGGAAAGGGCTGCAGGGTGTATGACTTTCTTCCGATTGGTTGTTGGTTGTGAGGCAACAGAGGGGTGCTCCAGGAATCTTGTGCTCAGCCTGAAGTTACCATCCTCCACTTGGGTGGGGGCCCCAGTTCTGCAAAAGAACTCAAAGACACTGTTAAGTGTATTTCTTGAGTAGAAATCAGGACCCTGCCTCGAGGGTGTACCATTATTTGATTGCTCCTCCTCTGTTTCCGTATTCCCTCCCTTCCCTGATCAGCAATTGTGTGAATCTGCCCTTTGGGACTCAGGAAAGGTCAAGGAAGCTGAATGAAGCCTACATCCTACAAACAAGAAACGGAGAACATAGAATGGATCCATACTCCAGAGCCCCACAGAATCCTGCTCAGTTTTAACTCAGGGAACTGGGCAACTATGACTTTGATAACTTCCTGGCAAAATGGGGCATAGGACTGTCTCAATTTGGCGAACAGAAACTGAATTAGAAGTATTCCTGAGTTCCAAGTCCTAGATCTGAGTCTTGTATGATTAAAATCTCAATCCCTTGGTCTGGCATTTTGGTGTAACAGACCCAATTAGAAATAATTGGAGAAGTGACAACTAGAATTTAAATAGACAAAACAAATCTCATTTCTTTTCAGAAGAATAGACCTGAAACCCAGTCTGGACGTGGCACTTCAGGGAGACTTGGAGCCAGGTAGCCAGCTGCCTAGTTTTATAAAAAGTAAGATTGTAGTTACTAGCTGCCAGCAGACATTGTTCTGAGAATGTCTGGTGGTATCCAAGCCTGACACAACTCAGAAAACTCAAGTATTTAGCAATACAAGGTCTAGTCTGAAATTACACCCACAGTATCACCTAGTTATTTCCTTGGATGTCTGAACCATAGCTACTCTATTTTGACTTTTAATTGTAAAATTTTCCTTAATAGCCAAAGCAGATGTCACTATTAACGATGTCATTGTTTCTCTAGGTATGAGAAGACACAAGAACTGTGACCCATAAAATCTTATTCTGAAAAGATCTAACTATCTAAAGGCCTGTTCTGCAGTTTTTCCCAGAGCACAGAGTGCCTCATTCCTGATTTTCACCCTAAACTCTTTTCAGGGGTCTTGAAGGTCAGCAGCTGCAGTGGCCATGATTTAACCTTTCTGGAAGTAGATGGCAAGTGTCCCTTTTCAGTTGGCAGGGCCCTTTCTTGGTCATAAACTTGACCATGATTTTGCTGCTAAGCTGCTAAGTCACTTCAGTCGTGTCCGACTCTGTGTGACCCCATAGACAGCAGCCCACCAGGCTCCCTCATCCCTGGGATTTTCCAGGCAAAAACACTGGAGTGGGTTGCCATTTCCTTCTCCAATGCATGAAAGTGAAAAGTGAAGTCACTCAGTCATGTCAGACTCTTTGCGACCCCATGGACTGCAGCCTACCAGGCTCCTCCGTCCATGGGGTTTTCCAGGCAAGCGTACTGGAGTGGGGTGCCATTGCCTTCTCCAGACCATGATTTTGAGCTGGGGGCATTTCATGACCATGTCATCCCATGGTGCTGAGAATGTTCATTCTCAGGTCTCAAGCAAAGATTCTGTTGACAGGCCACTCAATGTGTTACTGGACTGGGCCATAAAACAGTATCCAAAGTTCTCTGGACCACCTGTCTTACTAGCTTCTTGGTCCAAGAAAACGTTTCCTCTTGTTCTTTCTTCCTGTATCTAGAGTTATACTGTTATCATCATTGATCTCATATGGAACTACATATTATTTTGTCAGAGGCCTCAGTCACACATTTGGCAGTGTAAGAAATAGCAATTTTGTAAAACAGGCAAAATACAAATAATATCAGCTCAGTTCAGTCACTCTGTCGTGTCCAACTCTTTGTGATCCCATGGACTGCAGTATGCCAGGCTTCCCTGTCGAAATAACATAGCCCAGCAGTATTAGTAAAGTCGTAAGTAAGACTTAAGAACTTCCATTAGATGTAGCCCAGTATATCCCAGGTCATCTGACTTAGTCTATTCTGCACTAAGAATTTTTATCTTCCAGGGAAATTATATACTGGCACTGTCTATAAGGCATATAACCCAGTTTCCTAGTGTTACTAAACTGATTATCCTTCAGTTCAGTTCAGTCTCTCAGTCGTGTCTGACTCTTCACAACCCCATGAATCGCAGCACCCCAGGCCTCCCTGTCCATCACCAACTCCAGGAGTTCACTCAGACTCACGTCCATCGAGTCAGTGATGCCATCCAGCCATCTCATCCTCTGTCGTCCCCTTCTCCTCCTGCCCCCAATCCCTCCCAGCATCAGAGTCTTTTCCAATGAGTCAACTCTTTGCATGAGGTGGCCAAAGTACTGGAGTTTCAGCTTCAGCACCATTCCCTCAAAAGAAATCCCAGGGCTGATCTCCTTCAGAATGGACTGGTTGGATCTCCTCGCAGTCCAAGGGACTCTCAAGAGTCTTCTCCAACACCACAGTTCAAAAGCATCAATTCTTGGGCGCTCAGCCTTCTTCACAGTCCAACTCTCACATCTATACATGACCACAGGAAAAACCATAGCCTTGACTAGATGGACTTTTGTTGGCAAAGTAATGTCTCTGCTTTTGAATACGCTATCTAGGTTGGTCATAACTTTCCTTCCAAGGAGTCAGCGTCTTTTAATTTCATGGCTGCAGTCACCATCTGCAGTGATTTTGGAGCCCAGAAAAATAAAGTTTGACACTGTTTCCCCTGGTTCCCCATCTATTTCCCATGAAGTGATGGGGACTGGCTGCCATGATCTTCATTTTCTGAATGTTGAGCTTTAAGCCAACTTTTTCACTCTCCACTTTCACTTTCAGCAAGAGGCTTTTGAGTTCCTCTTCACTTTCTGCCATAAGGGTGGTGTCATCTGCATATCTGAGGTTATTGATATTTCTCCTGGCAATCTTGATTCCAGCTTGTGTTTCTTCCAGTCCAGCGTTTCTCATGATGTACTCTGCATATAAGTTAAATAAGCAGGGTGACAATATACAGCCTTGATGTACTCCTTTTCCTATTTGGAACCAGTCTGTTGTTCCATGACGTACTCCTTTTCCTATTTGGAACCAGTCTGTTGTTCCATGTCCAGTTCGAACCCTTGCTTCCTGACCTGCATACAGATTTCTCAAGAGGCAGGTCAGGAGGTCTGGCATTCCCATCTGTTTCAGAATTTTCCACAGTTTATTGTGATCCACACAGTCAAAGGCTTTGGCATAGTCAATAAAGCAGAAATAGATGTTTTTCTAGAACTCTCTTGCTTTTTCCATGATCCAGCAGATGTTGGCAATTTGATCTCTGGTTCCTCTGCCTTTTCTAAAACCAGCTTGAATATCAGGCAGTTCACGGTTCACATATTGCTAAAGCCTAGCTTGGAGAATTTTGAGCATTACTTTACTAGCATGTGAGATAAGTGCAATTGTGCGGTAGTTTGAGCATTCTTTGGCATTGCCTTTCTTTGGGATTGGAATGAAAACTGACCTTTTCCAGTCCTGAGGACACTGCTGAGTCTTCCAAATTTGCTGGCATATTGAGTGCAGCACTTTCACAGCATCATCTTTCAAGATTTGAAGGAGCTCAACTGGAATTCCATCACCTCCACTAGCTTTGTTCGTAGTGATGCTTTCTAAGGCCCACTTGACTTCACATTCCAGGATGTCTGGCTCTAGATGAGTGATCATATCATTGTGATTATCTGGGTCGTGAAGATCTTTTTTGTACAGTTCTTTTGTGTATTCTTGCCACCTCTTAATATCTTCTGCTTCTGTTAGGTCCATACCATTTCTGTCCTTTATTGAGCCCATCTTTGCATGAAATGTTCCCTTGGTATCTCTAATTTTCTTGAAGAGATCGCTAGTCTTTCCCATTTTGTTGTTTTCCTCTATTTCTTTGCATTGATCACTGAGGAAGGCTTTCCTAACTCTTCTTGCTATTCTTTGGAACTCTGCATTCAGATGCTTATATCTTTCCTTTTCTCCTTTGCTTTTCACTTCTCTTCTTTTCACAGCTATTGTAAGGCCTCCCCAGACAGCCATTTTGCTTTTTTGCATTTCTTTTCCATGGGGATGGTCTTGATCCCTGTCTCCTGTACAATGTCACAAACCTCATTCCATAGTTCATCAGGCACTCTATCTATCAGATCTAGGCCCTTAAATCTATTTCTCACTTCCACTGTATAATCATAAGGAATTTGATTTAGGTTATACCTGAATGGTCTAGAGGTTTTCCCTACTTTTCAATTTAAGTCTGAATTTGGTAATAAGGAGTTCATGATCTGAGCCACAGTCAGCTCCTGGTCTTGTTTTGTTGACTGTATAGAGCTTCTCCATCTTTGGCTGCAAAGAATATAATCAATCTGATTTCGGTGTTGACCATCTGGTGATGTCCATGTATAGAGTCTTCTCTTGTGTTGTTGGAAGAGGGTGTTTGCTATGACCAGTGCATTTTCTTGGCAAAACTCTATTAGTCTGCCCTGCTTCATTCCGTATCCAAGGCCAAATTTGCCTGTTACTCCATTTGTTTCTTGACTTCCTACTTTTGCATTTTGAGTATCCTTAGCATGATTTAATTGTTTCCAATATAGAGGAGACTTTCAACCTAAATTACCATAGCCTGGTGTTATCTATATAAATCTATCCCATAATTGAGGGAGATTTTTTTCCTTTGTTGAAACTTTGTTTGTTGTTCTGATTGAGCTTGAGTAGTAGGAGAAAACTCAAATTTATGGCCAGGGTCAGGAGCAGGCATTATTAATTGGCCAGGGTATCTCATCTAGTAATATCCATAGTGATCTGAATATGACTATAATCATTCTAAGTAAATTTTTTCATGGCCAACTAGTTAGAGCCTTGGAGTAGAGAAATTCACCAAGGTAACCCTAAACTAGACTCAGGTAATTGGTCACAAACCCAACAATTAGATTGATTTCTAAGACAAGCATAGGATCAGACCTATGATAGAAAAGCATTTGATTTATATGCAAATGTATAAAAAGTCAAGAAAACATTATAAATGATTATATGAATCAGGTCCAGCATCTTGGGCAAGCTGTCTATCTCTGATGTTGTCATCTTCTTGTCCTGGTGTAGTGTAGTTTCTCTTCTGTTTGAGAGTTATTTTAAGGGGCGATCAGGTCAGCTGTCCTCTCTATAGACCAGTCCAGTGTAGGGGCCTTTGGAAGTGGAATTAATCTAAGAGTCAATTTCCTTTCAATTTCACTGTGCATTAGCTAGTTAAGAGTATTTGATAAAAGGTCCTTCCATCCAGGTTGGAAACAGTCCCTTAAATTATGTCTTTTTTCAGTCCTGGTTGTAAGTCATGAGGCATCTGATCTTTATCCAAAGATAGATTACTGAGATAAGCTTCAGAAACAAACTTAGGGTGGTTTTAAATAATTTAGTTAAATTTTACATTAATACCACACAACAGCAAAGAACTATCCAGGAAATGAATCTTACTAGATACAGACCTCCATTAACAAACTTGGATTTAACATTTATTGAAACATCTTTTTCTCCCTAAAATTACCCTTATTTTTATCAAATATAACCAAATTAAGACTAAATTGTTTGCGAAATAGTTCTGCTCTCAATAAATTTGGCCTGATAATTTATATAATCATAACTTATCATAGACTTTTTGCTTTGTTGAAACTTTTATAGAGTCTCAGACTGACCTTTTAAAATAAAACAGGGGTGGGAAAGTCATGCCAAAGGCTTATCACAGATTTCACCTAACAATCCTAGGTGAATTTTTCCCTTTTCAAGGTCTCAAAAATTCCATGAGATTTCTGTACCTGTTGGTGAGATAACCTTCCTAACTCATCTGATAAAGTTACTGGAAACCTAAGAATTTTCAATCTCTGGAGGAGTCAAATAGAGAGAAAATATGATTTTAAAAATTTGTTTATAATGTATAATTTTACCAAATTATGGTCATAATTAGTTTGAGGGGACGGTTTCCCCTACTTCTGGAAAACACAGATTCAAACCTGTAATTTTTTCAGATAGAAACCATAAAAGTTACAAGCATATTTGCTGGTTCACTCAGTCCCTTTGTTAACTTTTGTGAAGTCATCAGCTTTCCCATTAGAATACCAGGACATATCAGAATATTAGGAACTCCATATAATTTCTAGGATATCTATGTTAGTAACATTTACCATACATTTTAACCTGAGAGGATTTATTACTCATTTGATAATATTTCCCATGTAATTTAACAAACCAAATAAACACAATTAGCTTAATAACTCTCTTTGGGATGTTTCAGGGGCCCTCTGAAGCATTCCAAAGTTAGCTAGAGGTCAAAAGAACTTCAACAGAATTCGATTTAGGAAGTTGTGTCCAAAAAAAATCAATCAAAAGAGTTTAGAACATTCCATCAGATTTAGTCAATGCTGATGGGTGGATCATTTAGCTTGCTGATATGTCTCAATGGGTGTGTATATACCGGAGGCTCAAGGTCTAATGAAAGTCAACTTTGCCACCTTGGACCTAGTTGGCTCTAACCAGTTTTCCTATGGTCATGTCATTCCTAACAAAATCTATTTATCTAACTAATTGTAATCCAATCCTGATCATGTATAACTTTTTAGTATTTTTTATATATGTCTTCTACTGAAAACACATGTTAGTTTCCCTGTTTTCCACAATGAGGTATGTTTCTTGTTGACAAATTTGTAACAGAATACAGGCTTATTTGACCTCTAGAAAACCTAGGTACAACAGAAGTATTATACTTACTGATAGTTCTGAAGACATGTCTATGTTACCAGGTATCAATTTAATATTGAATATTTCCCAGTTCACATGAACCTGGAATTCATTTAGTTTAATTTAGAAGTATTTGATTTGTAAACACTTAATATAGCTCATTTACCAATTAATCTTAAAAATAATATCCAGAGACAAAGACATACCAAGACATACGCATTTTCAGACAGACAAAACGCAAGGTCTAGCTTCATTTTCTAAACATTTCTAAGTTTAGAAATTATATTGTAATTTTATATTAAAATATAAAATTCACTAGTTTATAAATAACAGTTGGAATAAATAAAAATTTTAAAGGCTTCTTCCCATTTTTTCTCAGTCTCAGGAATTAGAGATGGTCTAGATAAGTGAGCCTGAGAGCGGTGGTCTCAAGGCACAGGGAAAGAAAATAAAATCAACTTCGAACAAAATTGCAGCAGGTCTAAACCAAATGGTGACCACACAAAGCAAAATGGCCATTACAAATCACAACACAGAACACACAGACCTGGCAGTCCTAATCAGACACTCCCTTAAATACAAGATTAGTCTCTCAAAAAACCTGCTATAGAGACACAGAACTTCAGATGCAAGTACTAACAGAATAAAAGAAAATATCTCAGGTCCTCAAAGATTTCAAAGAGAGGAAAGGAAGCCAGGTTGAAAGAAGAGGGAGGTGGAGGCAGGAGAGGAGGGTAAAAGGGATGGCCTTACAGGCATCTCCTGCCACCTGCAGACAACCAGGTGTTATGGAACTTTACACTGAACCTCCAGAGAAGGGAGGATTGGAACTTGGCCCTACCAGAAACCAGACCAGACTGGAACAGAACCAGAATTCAAACCAGAAACCAGACCAGAACAGAACCAGAATTTGAGTTCTCTGCCAATAGGAGGTGATCAGCCTCCAATCCTCAACTCAGGCTGAGACCCTTTAACCAGATTTCTGTGTCCAGGACCGGGGGACTAGAAGAAAAGGGTAGGATAGGAAAGGTTAAGGAGAGGATCTGCTGGATTATTGAAAAAGCAAGAGAGTTCCAGAAAAACATCTATTTCTGCTGTATTGACGATGTCAAATCTTTGAGTGTGGATCACAATAAACTGTGGAAAATTTTGAAAGAGATGGGAATATCAGACTACCTGACGTGCCTCTTGAGAAATCTGTATGCAAGTCAAGAAGCAACAGTTAGAACTGGACACGGAAAAACAGACTGGTTCCAAATAGGAAAAGGAGTACATCAAAGCTGTATATTGTCACCCTGCTTATTTAAGTTATATGCAAAGTACAGTTCAGTTCAGTTCAGTTGCTCAGTCATGTCTGACTCTTTGTGACCCCATGAATCGCAGCACCCCAGGCCTCCCTGTCCATCACCAACTCCAGGAGTTCACTCAGACTCACGTCCATTGAGTCAGTGATGCCATCCAACCATCTCATCCTCTGTCGTCCGCTTCACCTCCTGCCCCCAATCCCTCCCAGCATCAGAGTCTTTTCCAATGAGTCAACTCATCATAGGAGGTAGCCAAAGTACTGGAGTTTCAGCTTCAGCATCATTCCTTCCAAAGAAATCCCAGGGCTGATCTCCTTCAGAATGGACTGGTTGGATCTCCTCGCAGTCCAAGGGACTCTCAAGTCTTCTCCAACACCACAGTTCAAAAGCATCAATTCTTTGGCGCTCAGCCTTCTTCACAGTCCAACTCTCACATCCATACATGACCACAGGAAAAACCATTGCCTTGACTAGACGGACCTTTGTTGGCAAAGTAATGTCTCTGCTTTTGAATATGCTATCTAGGTTGGTCATAACTTTCCTTCCAAGGAGTAAGCGTCTTTTAATTTCATGGCTGCAGTCACCATCTGCAGTGATTTTGGAGCCCCCAAAAATAAAGTCTGCCACTGTTTCCCCTGTTTCCCCATCTATTTCCCATGAAGTGATGGGACCAGATGTCATGATCTTCGTTTTCTGAATGTTGAGCTTTAAGCCAACTTTTTCACTCTCCACTTTCACTTTCATCAAGAGGCTTTTGAGTTCCTCTTCACTTTCTGCCATAAGGGTGGTGTCATCTGCATATCTGAGGTTATTGATATTTCTCCTGGCAATCTTGATTCTAGCTTGTGCCTCTTCCAGCCCGGCGTTTCTCATGATGTACTCTGCATATAAGTTAAATAAGCAGGATGACAATATACAGCCTTGACGTACTCCTTTTCCTATTTGGAACCAGTCTGTTGGTCCATGTCCAGTTCGAACTGTTGCTTCCTGACCTGCATACAGATTTCTCAAGAGGCAGATCAGGTGGTCTGGTACTCCCATCTCTTTCAGAATTTTCCACAGTTTATTGTGATCCACACAGTCAAAGGCTTTGGCATAGTCAATAAAGCAGAAATAGATGTTTTTTTCTGGAACTCTCTTGCTTTTTCCATGATCCAGCGGATGTTGGCAATTTGATCTCTGGTTCCTCTGCCTTTTCTAAAACCAGCTTGAACATCAGGAAGTTCACGGTTCACATATTGCTGAAGCCTGTAAAGTACATGGGCTCCAAAATCACTGCAGATGGTGATTGCAGCCATGAAATTAAAAGACTCCTTGGAAGGAAAGTTATGACCAACCTAGACAGCATATTTAAAAGCAGAGACATTACTTTGCCAACAAAGGTCCTTCTAGCCAAGACTATGGTTTTTCCAGTAGTCATGTATGGATGTGAGAGTTGGACTGTGAAGAAAGCTGAGCGATGAAGAATTGATGCTTTTGAACTGTGGTGTTGGAGAAAACTCTTGAGAGTCCCTTGGACTGCAAGAAGATCCAACCAGTCCATCCTAAAGGAGATCAGTCCTGGGTGTTCATTGGAAGGACTGATGTTGAAGCTGAAACTCCAATACTTTGGCCACCTCATGTGGACAGTTGACTTCATTGGAAAAGACCCTAATGCTGGGAAGGATTGGGGGCAGGAGAAGGGGACAACAGAGGATGAGGTGGCTGGATGGCATCACCAACTCGATGGACACGGGTTTGGGTAGGCTCTGGGAGATGGTGATGGACAGGGAGGCCTGGTGTGCTGTGATTCATGGGGTTGCAAAGAGTCGGACACAACTGAGTGAATTAATTGAACTGAACTGAACATCATGAGAAACGCTGGACTGGAAGAAACACAAGTTGGAATCAAGATTGCCAGGAGAAATATCAATAACCTCAGATATGCTGATGACACCACCCTTATGGCAGAAAGTGAAGAGGAACTCAAAAGCCTCTTGATGAAAGTGAAAGTGGAGAGTGAAAAAGTTGGCTTAAAGCTCAACATTCAGATAACGAAGATCATGGCATCCAGTCCCATCACTTCATGGCAAATAGATGGGGAAACAGGGGAAACAGTGGCAGACTTTATTTTGGGGGGCTCCAAAATCACTGCAGATGGTGACTGCAGCCATGAAATTAAAAGACGCTGACTCCTTGGAAGGAAAGTTATGTCCAACCTAGATAGCATATTCAAAAGCAGAGACATTACTTTGCCAACAAAGGTTCGTCTAGTCAAGACTATGGTTTTTCCTGTGGTCATGTATGGATGTGAGAGTTGGCCTGTGAAGAAGGCGGAGCGCCGAAGAATTGATGCTTTTGAACTGTGGTGTTGGAGAAGACTCTTGAGAGTCCCTTGGACTGCGAGGAGATCCAACCAGTCCATTCTGAAGGAGATCAGCCCTGGGATTTCTTTGGAAGGAATGATGCTGAAGCTGAAACTCCAGTGCTTTGGCTACCTCCTGTGATGAGTTGACTCATTGGAAAAGACTCTGATGCTGGGAGGGATTGGGGGCAGGAGGAGAAGGGGACGACAGAGGATGAGATGGCTGGATGGCATCACCGACTCGATGGACACGAGTCTGGGTGAACTCCGGGAGTTAGTGATGGACAGGGAGGCCTGGCGTGCTGCAATTCATGGGGTCGCAAAGAGTCGGACATGACTGAGCGACTGAACTGAACTGTTTTATTCTTCCAGTCCCTCTCCATTCCAGTCCAGCCTAATGAGGGGCACCAGTATCAGTGTTCCTAAAACATATTAGTGTATCATTACCTTAAAAACATTCAATAATTGCCCACTGTCTCAGATATTACAAATTCATACTCTTGCATTGCTTCAGATAGGATTCTATAAACCTAAGAGAAACAGGTCATCTGGCCCAGACTATAGCTCTTTCTGGATTACTTATTGGAATCTTGGTATGTTTTCTTTTTAATTTTTTTGCCTCGCTGTGCAGGATCTTAGTTCCCCAACCAGGGATTGAACCTGTGCCCCCTGTATTGGACGACCAGAGTCTTAACCATTGGACTGCCAGGGAAGTCCTCTTTTCTTCCATTTGTAATAACTGCTTTGTTGAGATGTAGTTCACATATGATAAAATTCACATTTTTACCTGGACAGATGGAATTGGTGAGGCTATTTTTAAAATAACATCTTTATTGGAATATAACTTGCATACCATACAATTCAACCATTTACAGAGTTGCATAATGATCTTCATAATCAGTTTCAAAATACTCTCATCAGCCCCAAAACAAATTCTATGCCCATTAGCAGTCACTTTCCATTCCTCCCTCCTCCCTTCCTCCCCTTCCATCCAGACCTAGGGAACCAGTAATTTACTGTTTGCATGGATTTCCTTATAGTTCATAAAAATGGAGTAACACAATATGTGATCCTTTGTGACTGGTTTCTTCCACTTAGCATAATGTTTTTAAGGTTCATCCATGTGGCAGTCACCACTTTCTTTTAACTGCTGAATAATATTTCATTATTCAATATGATCACATATGGTTTACCCACTCATCAGCTGATGGACATTTGCATAACTTCCTTTTTTTTTTTTTTTTTTTTTGCTGTTATAGATAATGTGCTTAGTCGCTCAGTTCTGTCTGACTCTTTGTGACCCCACAGACTGAAGCCCGCCAGGCTCCTCTGTCCATGGAATTTTCCAGGCAAAAATACTGGACTGGGTTTCCATTTCCTACTCGAGGGGATCTTCTCGACCCCAGGAACCGATCCAACCTGCGTCTCTTGCATCTCCTGCATTGGCAGGTGGGTTCTTCACCACTGCGCCACTTGGGAAGCCCAATATGAATAACATTGCTGTGAATATTTGTGCACATACTGGTATTTTAATGCTTAAAATCCATTTCTAAAACCACAAGCTCTGAACTCTCAAGACATGTAATTTCTGTGCTATTTATTTTAAAATTAGCATGTGCTATCGTATATTTGTAGTAATTTTTCAATGAGATATTCTATCTCCCCCAATAAATAGGTAGTTTCATAACCAGAGTCCATATCTTTTTTCTCCATGTATTCCTTGCATCTAATTTGATCTCTTGCATCATAGTTACTTGAACATTCATAAATGTTGATAATTATAGTGGCATTTATTCAAATTTAAAATTCTGCCTGGAAAGAAAGATAAGAATAACCTTCTGTGGTTAAAAGCTTGAGATGATTCCTCAAATAAACTGTCAAGTGATTCTGACAAGGCTAAGACCCTTCAAGAGAGAAAAGATAGTCTCTTCAACAGATAATGCTGGGAAAACTAGATATCCACATGCAAAAGAATGTAGTAGGACTCTTACACCAAATGCAAAATTAACTAAAAGTGGATCAAAGACAGCTAAACAACTAAAACTATAAAACAGCTAAAACTGTAAAAGCCTTGGAATAAAATATAGAGGAAAATCTTATGACAGTGGGTTTGACAATGATTTTTTAGATACAACACCAAAAGCATGGGTGACAAAATAATTGGACTTCATCAAAATGTAATACTTTTTTGCATCAAAGGACACTATCAAGTTAGAGAAAAGTTAATGCACAAAATAGGAGAAAATATTTGCAAATCATCTATCTGAATAAGGGATTAATATTGAGAATATATATATATTTTTAAATCTCCAACAACTCAACAACAAAACAAACAACTTGATTCAAAAATGAGCAAAGGACATGAATAGACACTTACTTCTCTAAATAAGATATACAAATGCCAATAAGCACGTGAAAAGATGCTTGACATCATTAATCACTAGGGAAACGCATATCAAAACCACAATGAGATATCACCTCACACCCATTATGATAGCTATTGTTTAAAATACAAAAACAAAGTAATAAAGTATTGACAAAGATGTAGAGAAGCTGGAAGAAATGTAAGATGGTGCAACCACTGTGGATAATGGTATGATGGTTCCTCAAAAAATTAAACAGAATTACCAAATGAGCCACCAAATTCACTTCCGGGTATATATTCAAAAGAACTGAAGCAGAGTCTCAAAGAGAATTTGTAGACCCATGTTCATAGCAGCATTATTCACAGTAGCTAAAAGACCAAAAAAAATCCATTTGTCCTTTGATGATGAACAAATAAACTAAATGTGGCATATATGTACAACGGAATCTTAAATTACTGTTTTGAAAAGGAAGAAAAGTCTGGTAACATGCTACAGCGTGGATGGACTTTGAAAATATTGTTACGTGAAATGAGACAGACACAGAAGGACAAATACTGTCTGATGCTACTTACACAAGGTAACTAGAATAGTCAAATTCATAGATACAAAAATTATAATACGGTTACTGGAGGCTGAAAAGAGGGAGGAATGGAGAGTTATTTTTTAATGGATGTGAGTTTCAACTCGGGATGATGAAAAAGTTTCAGAGATGGATGGTGGTGATAGTTACACAACAACAATGTGAATGTACTTAATGCCACTGAAAAGTACACTTAAAAATGAGTAATAGTAAATTTTATGGTTTTTTTTTTTTTACCAAAATTTCAAAACAAAAAAAAAAGCTGTAATGAAGTGTTGCAAAGAAATCTAATGAGAGCCTTTATAGAAACCCTTGGTACTTAGTTTTATATAATGGCAGAAATCTAAAAATCTAATTATCCAGTGTCAAGAATAAGGCATTGTGGAGACTCCTGTGGTGGTCCAGTGGCTAAGATTCGGTGCTCCTGGCTCAGGCTGGATCCTTGGTCAGGGAACCAGATCCTACATGTTGCAACTAGGAGTTCACATGCCTCAATGAAGATGGAAGATCCAACATGCTGCAACTAGAGTAGCCAAATAAATACATATTAAAATATCGAACAAGCCTTTTTTTAAAAAAAAAAAAAAATTGCATTCAGCAGTGAATGTGTTTAGTCTACACACTAATCTAGACATATCTGAAACTCTAATTGGTGTAGTCAGTTCAGTTTATAGTCACTCAGTCGTGTCTGACCCTTTGTGACCCCATGGACTGCGGCACGCCATGCTTCCCTGCCCATCACCAACTTTCGGAGCTTGCTTAAACTCATGTCCATAGAGTCAGTGACGCCATCTAACCATTTCATCTTCTGTTGTTCCCTTCTCCTGCAGCCTTCAATCTTTCCTAGCATCAGGGTTTTTCCAATGAGTTTGTTCTTCGCATCAGGTGGCCAAAGTATTGGAGTTTCAGCATCAGTCCTTCCAATGAATATTCAGGACTGATTTCCTTTAGGATGGACTGGTTTGATCTCCCTGAAGTCCAAGGGACTCTCCAAGAGTCTTCTCCAACACCACAGTTAAATAGCATCAATTCTTCCGTGCTCAGTTTTCTTTATGGTCCAACTCTTACATCCATACATGACTACAGAAAAAACCATAGCTTTAACTAGGTGGACCTTCTGTCAGCAAAGTGATGTCTCTGTTTTTTAATATACTGTCTAGGTTGGTCGTAGCTTTTCTTCCAAGGAGCAAACATCTTTTAATTTCATGGCTGCAGTCACCATCTGCAGTGATTTTGGAGCCCAAGAAAATAAAGTCTCTCACTGTTTCCATTGTTTCCCCATCTATTTGCAGTGAAGCGATCTTCGTTTTTTGAATGTTGAGTTTTAAGCTAGCTTCTTCACTCTCCTCTGTCACTTTCATCAGGAGGCTCTTTAGTTCCTCTTCACTTTCTGCCATTAGAGTGGTATCATCTGCATATCTTGATTCCAGCTTGTAACTCATCCAGCCTGGCATTTCTCACAATGTGCTCAGATATAGGTTATATAAACAGGGTGACAGCAGACAGCCCTGCCATACTCCTATCTTGATCTTGAACCAATCAGTTGTTCCATACAGGGTTCTAACTGTAGCTTCTTGACCCACATACAGGTTTCTCAGAAGACAGGTAAGATGATCTGGTATTCCTATCCAAGAGCTTTCACAGTTTGTCATGATCCACACAAAGGCTTTAGCGTAGTTGATAAAAACAGAGATAGATGTTTTTCTGAAACTCCCTTGTTTTCTCTATAATCCAGTGAATGTGGTAATTTGATCTCTAGTTCCTCTTCCTTTTGTAAACCCAGTTTGGATATCTGGAAGTTTTTGGTTCGCATAATGCTGAAGCCTAGCATGCAAGACTTTAAGCATGACTTTACTAGCATGGGAGATGAGTGTAATTTTCCAATGGTTAGCACATTATTTTAGTACTACCCTTCTTGGGGACTGGGATGAGGATTGACCTTTTCCAGTCCTGTGGCCACTACTAGCCCTTCCAGATTTGCTGACATACTGACTGCAAAACCCCTTCATGGATCACTGCCTTGTTGTGGTGAAGGGGCTTGCGTAATTCAATGAAGCTATGAGCCATGCTGTGAGGGCCACCCAATACTGATGGGTCACAGCAGAGCTCCGACAAAACATGATCCACTGGAGGAGGGAAAGCAAACCACCTCAGTATACTTGCCGTAAGACCCTCATGAATTGTATAAAAGGCCAAAAAGATATGACACCCAAAGATGAGTCCCCCATCTTTGCAAGTGTCCAATACACTACTGGGGAAGAGCAGAGGAGAATTGCCAATAGCCCCAGAATGAATGAAGCGGCTGGGCCAAAGTGGATAAGAATTCATACTACTGGCTAATACATCAAAATCATTTTAAAAAGAGTAAAATATAGTTTTTACTGAGCACAGTGCTTTTGCTGAGATGTTTATATAATAAACATGTCTTCTGCTACTTTAAATTATGATTTTCCTTATGTTTCTTTAATGTGTCTAAGTCGTGGGGCTTGCTAACTTCAGGACCTAAGAGGGAATTCTTTTGAGTTGTTAACCCTGGAAAGGAGTCATTTCTTAGGTTAGTACAGCTGAATGCTCAGCTATAGAGAGGGGAAAGCGGGTGTGAATCTCCACTCCAGGGAGCATCAATTAAGGGAAAGATACTGATCTACTGCTCGAAAGGCAATGCCTCAGCTGACCCTTCAGAGTTTCACCTTAGTGGGGAGAACTGTAACTTTGAGTTCCTCAAAATAATTCTGATTTAGAGACTGTAGAGCAGGAGAGATTGATTGGTAATTTTTCTAAATAGCAACCACATTCAGGAGAGTAGGGAATTATGGTTGTACCTTAGTCTATCAGACAGGGTCCTGGCAGGAAGTCAGTGGTTAATGAGAAGAATCTGTTGAAGAGACTGTTTACAAATGTTAAAGGAAGCTGCTGCTGCTGCTGCTAAATCACTTCAGTCATGTCCGACTCTGTGTGACCCCATAGACGGCAGCCCACCAGGATCCAACGTCCTTGGGATTCTCCAGGCAAGAACACTGGAGTGGTTTGCCATTTCCTTCTCCAATGCATGAAGGTGAAAAGTGAAAGTGAAGTCGCCCCGTCCTGTCTGACTCTTAGCAACCCCATGGACTGCAGCCCATCAGGCCAAGGAAGCTAGCAAAGGCTAACAATAGCAGGGAGGTCTTGGTGCCTCTGGGCTTGAAAGGATAGGAGCCCATAATTCCTGGAATTTTGAAAGAACTATAGCAGTAGCTGTAGCTGCAGCTGAAGGAAAGAGCTACTGAAATTGTGGCCTTTGGGAGGGAAAGGTAGCATTGTTAACCCATGGCCTCATCTCCTGCCAGAGCATTCCACTGGCTGCATTCAACTGCAATCCAGAAAGTAAGAAAGCTTTGTACATGTAGTGAACTCCTTGGCAGTCCATACTTCCAGCATCCAGGGGCACAGAGTAGAGAATACTGGAGAGTGGATTTAGAGGAGCAAACAAAGAATATCTGGCCAATTTAATGAGGCTTATATGATTTGTCAAAATCTGTATTCTAAATGAATGATAGGTAATTGACAATCAAGGGACTAGGTAGGTAGAAGTTAGTTGTGGATTTTAGTTAGCAGGAAGTCCCATGTTGACTAGTTCATGGTCTTTGAGACAACTAAAAGTAGAGGAATTTGAAGAGTGGCCTTTGGAGGACTGGGATCTTTCACTGGAGCCCCAGTGATTCTAGGGTCTAAAAGAGAGGACTCTGGTTTAGAGGACAGAAAGGAATTCACGAACTCAACAAAAATAATTGGGATGATCAGCAGAGGGCAGTCTACCGGAAAGGTGGCTGATACCTTGACTATGACTTATGAAGGTCCTATAGAGAAGGCAATGGCACCCCACTCCAGTACTCTTGCCTGGAAAATCCCATGGACGGAGGAGCCTGGTGGGCCGCAGTCCATGGGGTTGCTAAGAGTCAGACATGACTGAGTGACTTCACTTTCACTTCTCACTTTTATGCACTGGAGAAAGAAATGGCAACCCACTCCAGTGTTTTTGCCTGGAGAATCCCAGGGACGGGGGAGCCTGGTGGGCTGCCGTCTATGGGGCTGCACAGAGTCGGCCACGACTGAAGCGACTTAGCAGCAGCAGCAGCATAGCCCTGTCCCAGCTGTAGTTGCATATTCCTTGGATGGAGTGGAATTATGAGGTCCTTTCCTAAAAAGCTCCCACCTAAACAGCCTGTGTGTCTGACAGGAAGAAAAGGTAATTTAAGGCAAGGAAACATTATTCTGTGCTATTGAAACCGCTTTCCCCACCATGCTACAGATATTCAGAAAGCCACAATGGTGGGGGTTCTGATCTATTCTCTATATTTGAAATAATACAGTGTGCATTACAATCAATACTGTGGTGCCCACTGGCCTGGAGTTGAGTTCAGCAGTTCAACTGTGGATCTGAATGCTGGTTTCCACTCTTGCTGCTAGAGTTCCTCATCCCATCTGGGGTGGGTAGGGGAGAGGAGCTAACAAGATGGGAAGGGTAGGACTCAGTGAAAGCGGGGAAAAAAAAATGCAAACTGACCTTGGAATTATGACTGGGTGTTTCAAAAGGAGAGTTAAGTGAGAGGCTTGGATAGAATAGGCAGTGGTGAGGGACAAAGGAAAAAAGTCTCAGAAAACTGACAAAACACAAGGTCAGGAAAGGACTTTGGAAAAAAAAAAAATTCCTCTACATATAAAACAGGATATTTGAGTCTGTAGAGCAGTCATAGTAACTAGCAGGAGCTACAAAAAGGAAGACTTACTTGTTTCCAATGTAGGGGAGTATTATCAATGGCCAGCAAAGCACGATTATGCCTTGCCACATTTCTTTTTATGTGAATCAACATATCAAAACACATTGTTCTGTTAGAGACAACAGAGAGTTAGCAGATGAACTTTCCTCCATCCGTCTAAAACCAATTTCACACACTTCAAATAAATAATGTTTATATACTTTATATATTCTGAAAGTGGAGAACTTTTTAGATCTAAATCTCATGCTTAAGTAGTACATTTAAACAGTCACAGGCACCAGGTACCGAGTGGTGGTGTGCGCTCAGTCGTGTCCAACTCTTTTGTGACCCCATGGACTGTAGCCCACCAGGTTTCTCTGACCACAGAATTTTGCAGGCAAGTACACTGGAGTGGCTTGCCATTTCCTACTCCAGGGGATCTTCCTGACCCAGGGATCAAACCAGCGTCTCTTGAGTCTCCTACATTGGCAGGTGGATTCTTTACCAACTGTGACACCTGGGAAGTAGTACAGTATGCTCAAATGTACTCCATTATACTCTTAAAGAATATGTTGAGGATTCCAAAAAGCATTTGTTTACATGGGTTAAAGAGCATTGTGTTAGAAATTAAAACTAAGAAATTACTGAAATATTTACTAATAAATAACTATAATAAAATCCATTATATACTTATATAAATAGTATAACTTCAGTGAAAAATAACTATTTTCTAAAACAAAATCTCTTTAATGCTGGCTTAATGGAACACAGCTGCATTTTAATATATGCCTTTGCATTCAATATGTTGCACATGTTGCTCTGATTGAAGTACATAAAGAAAATCTAGCCTTATGCAGATTGGAAAGGGAAGGAATATTTTAATAACCTTTTCAGATAACTGCGGATATTATTAACACTACACTAAATCTAGACAAGGGGTAATTTCTCAAAGGTTAGCTGAAATGTTATGAATGAACTTTTTGTACTGTTACATTAAAATTCATCAGTCTGTCTTGATCCTTTTTGTTTTGTCTTGATCTTTGAATGAATGTTTTCCCCATGATGATTTTGTAACACTATGCATTGGTATTTGGATCAGTTATTACCTCACTAATTTATGCAGATCTTCCAAATGTTGACATACTCCATTGTGTAATTTCTAGTAATCACATTTGTCAATATCACCCAATTTAATCAGAAAGGTCTTTAAGTATATTGGGAAGCTATCAAGTCACAGTGGGAGACACGTTTTGTAAAACTTTAATTTTCAGTTGAAAGCTTGAATTTATCATGTTTAACAAATTCTGTCAGTTATTTTCCTTGATGTGATAGCTTACATTGTTCATTTTTGATAAATCACCTGCCAAATAGCCAACTCTTAAGAAAAGTTGTTTGTCTCAATCATTAAGTGAAATGGTGTTCCATGAAAAAAAGATTAAGTTCAGCTTGCAGCTCAACCATTTTGTATAAGTGCTTTACCATGAGCTTTGGTATACAGAAGTCCTTTATGTATCCTTTGCCTGTGTGTATGTGAGAGAGTTGCTCAGTCATATCTGACTCCTTGCCACCCCATGGACTGTAGCCCGCCAGGCCCCTCTGTCCATGGAATTCTCCAGGCAAGAATACTGGAGTGGGTCACCCATTCCCTTCTCCAGGGGATCTTCCCAATCCAAGGATCAAACCCAGGTCTCTTGCATTGCAGGCAGATTTTTCACTGTCTTGGCCACCAGAGAAACTCCTTTTCCATGTATCATACAAAACATTAAGACTTTACTTGAAAGTTGAGGTTTAATATAATTAATAATCCCGACTGCTTCAGTGAAGACATTCTAACGTGAAACAGACAGTTTTAAATAGTGAGTGGATGACTTTAGTAACATTATTACTAGCACAGTAATTTTTTTGCTCACTACTGCTTTTACAGCACCATTACACCATTTTTTAAAAAAGACTTCCCTGTAGCCCAAACGGTAAAGAGTCTGCCTGCAATGCAGCAGACCAGGGCTCGATTCCTGAGTTGGGAAGATCCTCTGGGGGTTGCAAAGGGTCGGATGTGACTAACACACACACTGCTTTTACATCATCAGTGCATGTGTGAACACAGTAAAAAGGAAAACAATATCTTAGTTTTATTTTGATAATAGTTTAGGCATTGCAGACATCTCAGGGATCCCTCTTCCCAGGTGACTGCAGACTATACTCTGAGATGAGTATTTCCTTATCCTTGCTAGAATGTAAATCCTATGATTGGAAGGTTTTTTTGATCTTGTTCACTGGTATGCCTCCAGGGATTAGATCATGCTTGGCACACAGTAGGCATTCAATAATTATTTATTTAATTAATTATTTAATGAAACAATCAGCACTAACTTATAACAGCGAAGAGATTATAACATGCATTCTGGAAATTCATTGTTAAAAATTTAGTTTTCAATAGGTAAAATATACAATAGGATACATGATGAAAAGTCTCCCACTTTGCCTTCCCCAAGGAACTTAAATTGCTATCTCAGAGATTACCACTGCTGTCAGTTTCTGATGTATTTTTCCAGTGATACTTTATGGATTCACAAGCATATACACATATTCCTTTCTTCCCTCACACAAATGGTGGTATATTATACACAATCTGGACAGAATCGTAATTTTTAAAAAACAGCAATTTATTTATTTGGCTGCACTGGGTCTTAGTTGCAGCATGCAAGACGTTCAGTTGTGGCATATGAACTCTTAGTTGAGGCATGTGTGATCTAGTTCCCCAACCAGGGATCGAACCTGGGCCCCCTGTATTGGGAGCATGCAGCCTTAGCCACTGGACCACCAGGAAAGTCCCAATAATGATTTTTAAGTAAACTTTTCCTTTCGGAATAATTTTGGATTTACAGAAATGTTTCAGAGAATCTTGTATACCCTATACTAACGTCTATTAATGTTAGCATCTTACATAATCATAGTATCATGTCAAAACTAAGAAATTAACAGTGTTACACTATTAACTAAATTACAAAATTTTTTCAGATTTCACTAATTATGTCCTTTTGGTTCCAGGGTCCAATCCAGGAAACCACATCACTTTCAGCATAGTGTTCTTTTTCTCCCTAAAATGTATTTTGAGGATTGCCTCATGTCAGTTAATTGGCAGTTGCCTCATATTCTGTAAATACGAAGGACTTTAATAGGACTGTAAATAGGAAGGACTGTAAAAATGGAGTGAAAGTGGAATTTCAGGGCCAGTGATTATGTGCATTTAAAAATTACCAAACTTCTCTTCCCCAAAGAAATTAGCATACCCTTCTAATTAGTTCCCCTGTGATTTGAGTGTTTTAAATTTCTTTTGAAGCGCCAAGATTAATATTGGGGACTGAATTAAAGTGATAAAGGTAAAGTATTCAAAAAGTTTTTTCACACATTGAAATAATTATTTGTAACGTACTGGCACAAATACACATAGCATTGCAACACATACATTATACCACATTTTATTGTGCCAATGACCCACATGTATAGTTGGCTCGCCTTAGGACCACTAGGGGGCTCTGCTGGAAGGGTTTTTATAGTTCTTCCGTTTAGGGGAATGTTTCCAGACGATGCTTTAGAATTCTAAACTCTTAAAACTTGGAAGAGATCATCTCATCCAGCTTCCTTATCTTGCAGAAAAGGAAACCAAGGTTGAAAGAGAGAGAGCTGGTATGGAAGAGGGCCGGAATTTAAAATCCCCTCTTGGTTCCTGCGGCAGTTCAAGAAATTCTTTTTTTGCCATGTTCCTCCACTGAATGACTCATACATACCCAGGGGCTTATTTTTTTTTACCGCCACAATTTTGGTAATTTTTGCTAAGATGGTGTATTTGTGATATTTTCCTAACAGGATGCTTTACTGATTAGTTAGGTGAAAGAAATGCATGAAATATAAACTTCTAAATAAATATTATTACAAAATGTTTTCTACTCAAAGCATCCCTTAGTATCAAAACCATATTACTGGCAGCCTTAACAACCACTTTTAAATTGCCTTTAAATTTACTTCCCACTTAAAACATTTACTCTTTACTCATTTATTCATTCAATATTCATTGAGTGCCTACTAGCACCAGCCACTGTTGTAGACTCCAGGCTTACATAAGTAAAGCTGCCCTTCCTTCCCAAGAAGCATAGGTTTCTCCAGTTTTCCCTGTATGTTCAGATACCTTAGTTCAGTGGTTTTCATACTGTGGTCTCTGAACCAGCAGCTCGAGCAGCAGCACCTGGGAACTTGCTAAAAATGCAAATTAGGCCCACCTTGCACTCTTTGTTTTTTCTTAAGCTCTCCAGGGATCCTGATGTACACTCAAGTTTTAAAGCTATAGTTTTAGTTCCACGGCTTGTTATTAATTATCTAAGTAGGCCAAAGATCAACATCTGGCTTCTAAACCCATCTCAGGCATCTCCACTGAGACCCGGTCTCAATTACAACTGAGATACAACAATGACCATACTTAATGATTTGTTGTACCTGGAAAGATCCTGGGATGACTGCAGTAATAGAACTGTAACGGCTGCAGGACAAGAACGAACCGCAGTGCCTTTTCAGAACCAATAGAAAATGGGCCAGACCGAGTTCCCGGACAGTGTTTTCCGACACTAGACACAGCCGGATACACTAAGCCCGCGGTCTGGCTGAGTCAGGGCGGCGCTCCAAGCCTAGAGGGGCCGCGTGAACCCATCAGGTTGGACTCGAACCTTTGGTTAGAGGCGAAGGTCTGGAAGCCTCCACCATACCACCTACATTCGTACAGGGGCGGAGGCGCCGGAGACGACCCGTGAGGCCCGGGAAGCCCTGGCCCGCGCGGAAGCCGCACCCTCCTGGCTTCAGACGCCGACGGGGCGGAGCCACGCGGCCGCAGCTCAGGCAGAGACGCGCCGCACAGCGCGGCGCAGGTTCGCGGCTAAGGCGTATGGGGCTACAACGGGAGCGGCTGCGCCGCCCGGCCGGGTCAGCGTCGTGCGCATGCGCGGACCCGGCGCCATTTTGGTGGCCGGGCGCGGAGGTGATTCCACATTGAAGATAGTGCGGCGGTCGGGGTGGCAGTGGCAGCGTTCGTGTGCTCGGGTGTGAATCGCCGGGGGAGGAGGCGGTGGAGGAAGAGGTGGCGGCGGTGGCGGTGGTCGTAGCGGTGGCGGAGGAGGCGGGTACGAATCAGCTGCGGGCGGAGACATGGCCAACATCGCGGTGCAGCGAATCAAGCGGGAGTTCAAGGAGGTGCTGAAGAGCGAGGAGGTCAGAAATGAACTCCCGGACGTCCCCCACATCAGCCCAGGGCGGGAGGGCCCTTCCGGTGGCAATCCCAATATCCCTGGTAACCCCCGGTTGGCCTTCTTTGCGGCCGCCCTTCTGCCTGTGGGGAAGCAGCAGTCTTCCCCCTCCTTCCGCCGCCTTTCCCTCCCCTCCCCGGGCCCTGGGATGGACGGTCTCGCGGGCGGGGGTTCTGGGGAGGAATAAGGTTTAGGGGGCAGATGGAGGAAGGGCGCTTATCGGCGGGTGTGAGCTCTAGAGAGCGCCCCACGGCAGTGGCAACAGCTGGAAGTGTGACTGTAGGGTGGGGAGGTAGCAGGCCGAGCCTGAGAAAACCCGGGAAGTGGGTTGGGGGAAGGGGAAAGGTGGTAACTGGATCCGGAGAGCCGCGCCGCTCAAAGGCCCACACTTTTCAGGGTATTCTGGGTTATAGCCGGTCTGGCGGCCACCCTCTTTTCCTTACGAAAGGAGTGATTGATGAAAGAAGGAGGTTCGGAGTTAACTCCCTCTCGGTTGGGTGTTGGGAGAAATGAGAAGACATAATAGGATACTAGCTTATTTGAGTGGGCGATAAGGGAATTTTCACCTGAGATAGAAAATTAATTCCTTATTAGACTATTATCTCATTTCCACTTACTCCGACATTCTAGGCCTCTTTTTCGATTGATATCTGAAGCTTTTTGACTAGGTACAGGCACGTTCGGTATACTAGAGACGTTTAAATATTTTTAGCTAGGATTAGGAAAAAATAGTGGAGTGTGTGAGTAGCTTATTTCAAAAAAACTGTTTACAAGTTACAGACGAGAGAGTCTGTCCTAAGACAATGCCTCTCTGACACTGCTGTGTTGTGCCATGAAACTTCATTATGATGTCCCCATAGTTCTTACTTTTGAAAAACTGTCCTACTTAAAAACATGAGATTTCAGATTAATATATTGTTATGTTTCTTTATTAAGTAGGTTTATTCCAACATATATCTGAAATGATTAAAATTTTTTTTTTTTTGTCTCAAGCTACTCTTGAACCCTGTAGAAATTTTAGATACGCTGATATTGGCCACATTTGTTAATGTATTTTAAATGTTTGGGTAATTTGACTCAAAATTATGAAAGTATAGTACAGTTTTTCACACCCAAAATCATCAGGAATGCTAGTTTGTTTTTCCTCCTTGGACTCAACAAAGATTAAAAATACTGAATGGTTATTTTCAAGATGTCAAATATCATTATCGAATATATTATTGCTATTTGTGTTTTTCTCTTACGTTGGTACTTTAATGATCTCAATGATTTGTGAAATTTAGCATTCTAAGTATGTGATGAGTTATCGACAAGTCTGATAGCAAGCACTTGAACTTTATTTGTGCCACTGAATCTGAAGTGTGTCTTTACAGTTAGACGTGGAGAAGATTCTTTAAAATTATTTAAAAATGCCAAATCCTAGGAGATTTATTGAATATAATAGTATATAAGTAATGATCGGTTTTACAGAGCATGTGTATGAACTCTGACCTCTGTATTTGTTCAAGTGCCAAAACTCTGAATGGAAGGATGACTTTGTGTTTTTGTGGTACAGTGCAGAAAAAGAATCATAAATACCTGCACTGTGATATATAGTGAGACAGTGATTCTTAATTTTTCTTTAGTAAGAAAATATTTTCCAGGATACTTAACGTATATCTTCCTAATGAAAGTTTGCAGCTAATATTATTGCCAGTAGCCTAGAACATTCCTTCTGTAATACGTTTGTACAAGCCTGAAACTTAATATAAGACTTTAATGCTTTATTTTCTATTACTTAAAAGTGGTCACTGCTCTCGTAATTCGTATAGTCTCTGCGTTATGTGAGGTGACTTTTCACCATGATATTCTTAGTACTTGAAGTTTAAAAGAAACCTGTATTGCTCTAGTAATGCATATTGTTAAAATAATACAGCTTTTTATATATAAGCAATGATGAAACCTTGTTTCAAGTAAGTGACATGGTGTTTCAGAGGAAGAAAACAAAATCCAAACAGGAAAATTATTTTTTTAAGAATAGTGCCTTTATAAATCTGGAATGAAACTTCTTCCAGAAAGAACATTTAGGAAAGGGTCAGATAATTTAATATTGGAATATATAACCAATAAATAGCTTTATTTTCACCAATATATTTTATTTCATTGATACTTAAGTCCAGTTCTATAGGTGGATTATGTTGATTATTTTCAGTACATTGAAGTACAGTCCACATGTTTCCTTTTTATGTATGTAAATGCAGTGTTTGAGTGGCTGGTATAATAAGTATTTCCTCATGTTTTCTATGTAAATTTTCATTTTACCAAAGTTTATTTCGTATTTTTGTGTTTACTAAGAATCTTGATTGATTTTAAGGATTTTCCCTCTCTCTTTTTAAGTGTCTTTGTAAAGATAGCTTACATCTGGCCTAAGAAGTTGTAAATGGCCACTGTTGGAGTGTGTTGTTAATTAAAATACAGCCTCAAGATAAATTAAATGTGAAAAGTACAGGGTAGAATCAGAATAGTGAGAGGAGGCCACCATTAGTGTCAGAAGTAGGGGAGTATGTGTATTTGTATAGGTCAAAGGATTAATGAGAACTTGGTAACATTGTTTCTCTGTAGGAGAATTGGGTGTCTGGGGCCACAGGCATCAAAAGACTCCTTTTGAATTTTGAGTCGTGCTAATATGTTATTTACTAAAAATAAACAAACCATGTAGGCCTTTTTTCCATGAGACTGTGTTTGGAAATCTGTCACTTGTCTGAGATATTAATTTATTTAAATCTGTGTAAGTTTAAGTAATATTTCAAAGTTGCAAGGAATAGAAAATTGATTTAAAGTACACTTAATAGGTGTTTTTTTAATTGAATTATGTAAGTGAATTGTAGCTTATGAGCACAGAGTAAAGCTATAATCTGTACTCATAGGTTATATTATTATTTATTATAAATTGTTACTGGTATTAACAACCACCATTTGTAAAGGAACTAGCAGCTCCATTTGTTTATATACATTACTGCGAATTCTCAAGAACAGGTTGTTGAATTAGATTTTTTATTAGATGAGAAAATTGAGATTCAGAGAAGTTAAATTGTCTGCAAACATACACCTTTGGGATTTAGATCTAAGTTTGCTTATGTTTATATTATACCATGCTGTCCTGACTTGTCAAGTGTAGGCATACTTTTAATTATTTAAAAATAATTGAACCTGGTTTGTATTACTGATTAAAAGATTTAAATGCAGCCTAATTTAATTGTTTAAACATTAAGCATTACCTGTAATTAAAGGTTTGCTTGCATTTCAGTATGCAAAATATTTTTAAATTTGAAGTTCACTGAAGTAAAATGCCCGTAAATCAGTCCACATACCCTTGTTTGTTCTCGTCCTGTGTGGTACCTGTAGTTTTTTTTTCATATTGTAACTGCACTTTGCTAACATTTTCTAGGATTCTCATAGAGAATATTTAAATATGTGGCATTAACAAATTGGTTTCATGAAAACTACTCTTGTATAAATTTCCCTTGAGTATTTAAATGGATTTTTGTACCTGTTGTCATTTTAAATTTTATATATTTGACTATTCTGTATAGAACTAGTTACAGATCTTTAAAGGGAAGTCTTTTAATTTCTGTTGACCATGGTGTCCAACCTTGGCACTGTTGACATGTGGGGCAGGTAATGGCTTTGTTGTGGGTGGTTCTCCTGTGCATTGTAGGATGTTCAGCACCATCGCTGACTAAGAGCACTAGATGCCAATGGCACAGGCAGTCTTCCTCCCACCTCCCTACCATTTCCCTGCCATTGTATCAACTAAAAATGTCTCCATACTTTGTCAGACGTTGAGAACCACTGCTGTAGACAGAACTCTTTAGAAGAACATTTAAGACTGTTAACTATATAGAGTTTGTAGTATAATTTATCTAAAAGATGAATGGACAGTAACTGTGCAAAAAAATTAATATAGCATGACTACTACTAGCTTTGAGTGTTTTGTTTTTAAGACTTTGCCCCTGGTTTATCAATTATTATCTTTTTCTTTTAAACTTTTTCCTTTCTAGTTTAAAGACAAAGGTGAAATTTCCTGCTATAAACTAATGTAACTAGAATTTGAACAATTTTTTACGAGTAGAAAAGCGATTTGTTTTTACAGCTATGTAAGTTTTTAGTTCAGTGTAGCTTAGCCTTATGAGGTTCTGGGTGTGTTATTGACTGAGTTAAAAAAATTAAAAGCCTTTCCAAATAATGCTCTTGGGGTGCATTTCTTTTTTTAATTTTTTAAAGACTTTGATCTATCCATCAGTCATCTGGGATTCCTTTGCAGATCATCCCTTTGTAAAGAATGTGTTTTCTTATTTCTCAGTAAATATGTTACCAGCATTTATTGAGGATATTTGCAAACAGCCCTGAAAGACTTACCTGGTTGGAGACAGATAAAAATGATAGATGGAGAGAATCAGAGCTGTGGGAATTCTGAGGGTGTGTGTATGTAGGAAGAGAGGTTGTTGAGCTCGGTTCCAAAGGAAAGTTAAGACTGAATTTCAGGAGACAGTCTTAAAAGAATTACAAGAATACTGTATAATTTATAAGTAAATGATCTCTTATGTAGACTCCTGAATTGGAATTAGGGAGCAGGAGTTGTGGACAAAATTAAGCTAGAAACATTTATATATTAATAACAGAAAGGTTGCACAGCTCTAATATACACAAACACAGTTGTGGAGTTAGAACACAAAAGTTATCTTTGGGGGAAAACCACCTTTTCCAGATCAAAATAATAAAAGGTAATATACAAAGCACATATGATAAAAGTGTGACCAACACCCAAAACAAACAGAATGTTAACATTACCAGCATCATCAGAATCCCCACACCCCTTTCCAATCAATTTACTGATTTTTAATAACACAGGTTAGCTTTGGATATGTTTGAGTAAAAGGATAGACATAAGAGCATATACTATATGATTTAATTTTAAATATTTTTCAAAAGCTGCCTTTCAAAGTCTTTGTTCAGAAAATACATTAACAGTGTCTAGAGAATGTGTTAAAATGCATTGACTGTTTTAGTTGAAAGAGACGTTAGATCTAGGTGAAAAACCTCATCTGTAAGTTCAGGAAACTGAAGCTTAGAGAGATTGATTGTTGCTCAGTGACACAAAGATCTGGTTAATGGTGAACTTCACCTGGGTTGTATTTTCTTTTTTAAGATTTTTGGTTTTTTGGTTGTGAGTCTTCATTACTCAATGTGGGCTTTCTCTAGTTGTAGCGAGCGGGGGCTACTCTTCCTTTTGGGGCCCAGGCTTCTCATTGCAGTGGCTTGTCTTGGTGAGGAGCACAGATTCTGGGCACACAGGCTTCCGTAGTTACGGCACATGGGCACATTGCCCCATAGCATGTGGGATCTTCCCTGACTGGGGATCGAACCTGTGTACCGTGCTTCAGCAGGCAGATACTTAACCACTGTGCCACCAGGGAAGCCCCCTCGTCCAGGTTTTTTGTATACCAATTTACTCCAGCTGTTATATGTGGTTGCTTTATGAGATGATATTTTTCATAAACAATGCTATAAAAGTTGAATGCTAATAAAATGATATATCATTACAACAATGTATGACATGTCATTCAGTATTGAGAATTACATTAATCTTTAAATATGTTCCGCTTTTCTATCTTGGTGTGAGAACTTAAGTTTGCCAGGAGGCAGAGATACTTATTTCCCAAGCATAATGTAGTACGTGTAGCTTAGTGATTAAGAGTGTGGTCATTGGAATTTCAGTCCTGGCTTTTCAGCTTAATACCTACAGCACTGACTATTTCAGTTTTCTTCTCTGAAAATAGGAGATCAAGAGAGTCTTTTCAGTGCTTAGAACAGTGCTAGGAATATTCAGTAAGTGGATACTTGTGAAGATGTCTGAATTAATAATACTTTCATATTCTGCTTATTGTTGTCCTTGGATCATAAAAGTTTCCTTCAATGGTTCAGTGATAGCTCTATGTGAATGTGACTCCAGAAGAGGCTTAAGATGATGAGGGACTTTAGTATTGATGCTTCTGATAATGTTTCTTTGTGTGTAAATAACCTATGGGGACTGGTGGCCAAGGGGAATACAGAAGTATATTTAGACTTAGTTCTGAAAATGGTTAGTCTTTCTTAAGGAGACAGTGGTATTATTTTGGATTTCTTCACATGACTCTGGTCTCCTTTAACTGGACCATGGAATCCAGATTCTAATCCTCTGGTGTGTAATTTTGAATTCGTTTGGAAAATCCCTATTTTAAAATTGGGTCTTGGAAGCTAAAAAGTGGTAGTCACACACATCTGACATCAGTGGTAAGTTCTGCTACATAATTCTGAAAAGGTGAGGCAAGTTCATCGCATTCAAAACCCTTGCCATTTCCCTCCATTTAGTTCTTTTCTTTTACTGCAAATTTAAAATAATAACTACCTAAAGTTGAATGCCTACTGTCTGGTATTTTATATCTATGACAGCCTTATGAGATGGGTTGCTTTTATTACAGATTAGAAAGTTGTAGCTCTGAGGAAATGAACTTTCCACAGTGTCAAGTAACTTGTTGGTGGTTCAGTTGCTAAGAGGTGTCCAACTCTTTCTAACCCTGTCGACTGCAGCGCTCCAGGTTTTTTGTCCGAGCAGGGATTTAAAACCAGGTCTCTGACTCCATTTAACTTATTATGATGGAAAGAATAATCATATGCTGCTTGCTTCCAATCCATTATTTCTAAAGATGCTTTTAAAAATTACATTTTAGACTTAGAAGTTTAGAAATAATATATGAACTTTTATATCCATGGTCCAGATTTAATAGATCTTAATCCTCATACTGGCTTTAGCCCCTCCTCAACCCCCCAAGAAATAAAACCTCCAGAGGAAGCTCACTTTCCAACCTTTTCTCTATTCTGTACTCTCCTTCTTGGAAGTAACCATTATGCTGAAGTTGAGTATATCCCTCCCATACATATTTTTTACTGCTGATAAACATAGTATTTTTTGAGTGTAAGGTCACTTTTTAGTGTTTTAAAAATTTTTAGAAGAACTTCATAGATGGTTATAATATTCTGCATCTCCTGCAACTTTTCTGAATTTTCAGTGTTGTTTTTTAAGGTTTATCTGTGACAACGCATATATTGCTCAAGTTCTTCAATTTTAAACTGCAGTTGACCAACATGAGTTTGAACTGCATGAATCTACTTATATGTGGATTTTTTTCAATAGTAAATACTGCAGTCCACAATGATTCACTGTTGGTTGAATGTGTAGATGCAGAGAAACTGTATATGGAGGGCCATCTATAAGTTATACTTCGATTTTTGTCTGAGCAGAGGTTTGGCATCCCTAACCCCCTTGGTTTAAAGGTCAACTGTATAGATTCATTCACCTGTTGATGGCATATAGTTATAAAAAAGACACATTGAACATTATTATAAATGTTTTCTTGGGTATTTTTTAGGAAGTAGATTTTCAGGATCTGAGTGTATTTGCATCTTCTGCATGATTGGATAATGCATTATTGTTCTCCCAATGATTGTATCAATTTACACTCGCTCTAGAAATCTGTAAGAATTCTAGTGACATCTGCAAAATTTAGGTTTTTGTCAATCTGATGGATATGAAATGGTAGCTTATTTTAATTTTTCTTTGTCAGTAGAGATATTAAGCATATTTTTGTGTCTATTGGCTGTGGGCTTTCTTTTGTAAATTTAGTGTTCCCATTATTGACCCATTTTTAAGAATTTTTGTGGTTTGTATTTTTCTTACTGATTTGTAAGAATTCTTTATAATTTTGTCTAATTCTATTATGTGGCTTAATTTCTAACTTTTGTCTTACTTTTTTAAATGCTCTTTTTAAAAATTGTGTTAAATAACTCATATAAAACTTTACACCTTGTGTATTTTTAAGCAGACAATTTCAGTGGTGTTAAGTACATTCACATTGTTGTACAATCAATACCACCATCCATCTCCAAGACTCTGCATTTTGTAAAATTGAAACTGTATCCATTAAACACTTAACTCCTTACTTCTCCCATGCCCAGCTTCTGTAGTCAGCACTCTACTTTTTGTCTCTGTGAATTTGATTACTGTATTATACATTGTTTGTTTTACTGGCTTATTTCACTTAACGTTATCACATCTTTGATCTTACTGAGTTTACCTTTAAAGTAGTCAAATTTGTCTGCCTTTTCCTGTGTGGTGTGCTTTTTTTTTGTATTGGATTGGCTAAAAAGTTCTTTCGAGTTTTCCCATAGCATCTTTTGGAAAAACTTGAAGGAACATTTTGGCCAACCCAATATTTTGTTTAAGGAATATTTTCCTACTCTGGTTATCAGAAAGATACTCTCATGTATTTGGTTCTTAAAAGTTAATTCATTCTTTTTTGTTTTTGGTTGTGCTGGGTCTTCCTTCGTGGGCACGGGCTCTCTCTCGTGATGAGCAGGGGCTGTGCTTCCTTATGGTGCTCGGGGTTCTCAGTATGGTGGCGTCTCTTGTTGCGGAGCATAGGTTCTAGGGCATGTGGGTTTTAGTAGTTGCTGCGTGCAGGTTCATTGGCCGTGGCTTGTGGGCCCTAGAGCCTGTGCGTTGTGCACAGGCTTTGGTTGCCTGCAGCATGTGGAGTCTTTCGGACCAGGGATTGAATCCGAGTCTCTGCATTGGCAGGTGGATTCTTATGCTCTGTACCATTAGCAAAGTCCTAGTTCATTCTTTAACATCTGTACTCAGGCTTCTTCAGTTTCTTGTCATACTGAAATTACTTTTTCAGGCATTACTAACATCTTCTAAATTGTTAAATGCATATACCTTTTTTCAGCATTTCCATTTGTCTTAGAGCTTTCCTCTTTCAGTTGCTCTGATGCTAAATTTTGTTTTTTCTTTAACTTCTGTTATTACCCTTTATAAGTCTGATTTCATCTCTTCATCATCCGTATATCTGCTGAATCCATGTTTCCTCTTTTATGTTCTTTTTGTCAATTGTCTTAGATCAGGCTTTCTTAGATAAACTCTTTATATTAAGATAGTTTGCTAATTTACATTTAGTTCTCTGCCTTTAGTCTGTCCTAACTTTTAATTCAACCCCCCTGGTGCCGTGCTACTGGGTTATTTATTTATTTTTTTAAAATATTTTTTAGTCCCTCCCTTGAGGCACGTGGAATCTTAGTTCCCTGACCACAGATCAAACCTGTGCCCCTTTGCATTGGAAACATGGAGGATAAACCGCTGGACCACTGGGGAAGTCCCTGGATTTAATTTTTAAAACATGATCTTGTCATTTTCTTTTAGATTGTCTACCCCTTATTGCGTGAAGTCACAACCTTTTCATTTCTAGCCTACCTCTCCTGACCTGCTTCCTGTCAAGTCTCAACTCAGCTGCATGCCTAAACATACCTCAGACCCTCACTCTCCCTCCAACCTTTAGCTAACTAAATTAATTTCTTGCTGTTGAGTTGTTTTGTCTGCATGGAATAAGCCCTTCTTACTTTCGAAAAACTCATTCTAAAATGCCATTCCTAATAAGCTTTTCTTGAACGCAGATTACCTCTTTTTTCTAGTTATCACTTTGTCATGATCTTTTTAGAGCAGTTACTGTATTGTTAATGATTATATATATGTCTTTCTGCTCCTGCTAGATCATTGAGCTCTTTGAGGGTTCTTATATTTTTCTCTTCAGCATCCAGCATGGTGCCTGAATTGTAGTAAGCTTAGTAACATTTAAAGTATGCCCCAAATCTTCAAAAGGTGTCTAATCTTTTAGAGCTGTTGCTTAAAGTGCTGTTTACCTAGGTTTAGAACGGGTTTGTTTACTCTGTTCATTATTTTTAGCCTTTGTGTGATTATGAATTTTTCTAGTAATTACAAATGCAGGGCTAGCTAGCATGTGTAGTATTTTCTCTCAAGTGACCGTGTGATGCTTTACTTTCAAGTTTTGTTGTTTTATGTGAACCATCCTGTTTGGGATTGGTGTACTTAATTGTGGATTGTCTGAGACTGGTGATTTTCAGCAGTGATATAAAATATTTTGTGCTTCATTTTTCTTAAATTTTTCTGTAGTTCAGTTCAGTTCATTTGCTCAGTCTTGTCCCAGTCTTTGCGACCCCATGAATTGCAGCACGCCAGGCCTCCCTGTCCATCACCAACTCCCGGAGTTCACTCAAACTCATGTCCATCGAGTCAGTGATGCCATCCAGCCATCTCATCCTCTGTCGTCCCCTTCTCCTCCTGCCCCCAATCCCTCCCAGCATCAGAGTCTTTTCCAGTGAGTCAACTCTTCCCATGAGGTAGCCAAAGTATTGGAGTTTCAGCTTTAGCGTCAGTCCTTCCATTGAACACCCAGGACTGATCTCCTTCAGAATGGACTGGTTGGATCTCCTTGCAGTCCAAGGGACTCTCAAGAGTCTTCTCCAACACCACAGTTCAAAAGCATCAATTCTTTGGCACTCAGCTTTCTTCACAGTCCAACTCTCACACCCATACATGACCACTGGAAAAACCATAGCCTTGACTAGACGGACCTTTGTTGGCAAAGTAATGTCTCTGCTATTGAATATGCTATCTAGGTTGGTCATAACTTTCCTTCCAAGGAGTAAGCGTCTTATAATTTCATGGCTGCAATCAACACCTGCAGTGATTTTGGAGTAGTTCCTTTATTTTTAAAATGTGTGTGTGTGTTTATAGTATACTACAATTTATGCATTGGATATTTGGTTTGCTTCCAGTTTCTTGCTATTGTGTATGTGCAAGAGTTTAGGGTATATGGGTATTTGGATGAAATTTTAAGTGGGTATGTCACACTTTTTAAAAAATATCTCTTGGCTTGGTCATATTTTGATTATATCCTTAGGTGTTTACTTAGGTGCTTTGTCTCCATCTGCCTGATGAAACTAAGTGTGAGTCATTGAGGACAGAGACCTATAGTCCTGATATTCTGTTCTCCATTGCTTAACACATTGCCTGGTAAGCAAGAGGCATTTGTTTTCCTGAATGAGTTTAAGGGTTTCTTAAGGTCCAGGAAGCTAATCCCCAAGCCGTATGAAAGTAATACCTTTCATCCTACTTCTGGTACTGCTGCTGTTGCTGCTAAGTCTCTTCAGTCGTGTCCGACTCTGTGCGACACCATAGACGGCAGCCCATTAGGCTCCTCTGTCCCTGGGATTCTCCAAGCAAGAATATTGGAGTGGGTTGCCATTTCCTTCTCCAATGCATGAAAGTGAAAAGTGAAAGTGAAAAGGCTCAGTCGTGCCCGACTCTTAGCGACCCCATGGACTGCAGCCTTCCAGGCTCCTCTGTCCATGGGATTTTCCAGGCAAGAGTACTGGAGTGGGTTGCCTTTGCCTTCTCCGAAACTTTTGGTACTAGGAAGAGTTGAATATGCTGATAAAGATGGCCTCCAGTGAAGTTGAGTTTCTTTTGATAATGTAATTAGGTTCTGAGTTGGGGTAATATCAGGTCTAAGTCTAAAACTTAGAAATAAGGTGGTGGGAAGGGAATCTTTTCTGCCTTTTTTTTTTTGTAGTTCTCCTTTGATGATCTCAGGGGCATCTATTTAGTATTATATATGACATCATCTGTACTTAAATTGTTTAAGCTTTTTTTGGTGCACTTCATGGCACACAGAACTTCCTGACCAGGGATCAAACCTGTGTCCCCTGCAGTAGAAGCAGAGCATCTTAACCATTGGACCACTGGGGAAGTCTGATGGTTTAAACTCTTTAGTAATTCTACATTTTCTTCATTTATTCAACAAATATTTATTAAAAGCCACCTATGTTTGTTAATAAGATAGACATGGTCCATGCCCTTATGGAGTAAATTATGGTCCAGTAAGATAGTAAAACATTGAAAAGGTAGTTGTGTGTGCTTGATGAGTTTAAGGAGAACTGTGAGGATGAGGTAACCTAAACTCAGGGGAAGAGTTTCTTGGAGATAACCCTTAAACTACTTGGGAAGATAAATTAAAATTAACTAACTTAGTCATACATTAGGATGATCAACTCTTACATGCACATAGAAAGCTAATAGTCATTATATAGTGAAGAATGTAAACAATATAATTGCTTTTCTCTTTTAAATAAATGGTCAAACTCTGTGAATGTAAAAGTAACAAACATTAAACTTTGATAAATATGGGGAACCATATTCAAGTAAAAATAATCTGTAATTTCACTCCTAGAGATAATTCTTTTTTTTAAAGCAAAATTTGTTTTGTTTATGAAATATTTCATATATACAGAAATACATCTTAATTTTGATATTCCTTTCATTTTATCTGTGTATGTACATATGTATGCGTATTTTGAATTTGGTGTTGGGAGAAGCTTTGAATACAGTTCCCATGGGACTTTAAACCCAAATCTGTAATTTTTAAAATTATTTGAAGCTGTTTTTCCCTATGAGACTCCAAGCTTCTCACAGGTAGGCATCATGTCTCATCCATTTTTGTATTATCAGTACCAAGAGCTCTTTAAAAGATACTTGAGGGCTCCCTCTGTGCTAGGCATCATGATATGTGTTGGGGATATAGCAATGAATGGGGCAAGGGAAGACAGACAAGTAAGTAATAAATGCAGTGCAGAGTAGTATAATAATATTGTACAGCTATAATAATAATATTGATGAAAATAAAATTAATAAAATAATATTGATGAAATTAATTAGTTGGTTTTGATTGGGTGTTCAGAAAAGGCCTCTCCTAGAATTGTAAACTTAAATTGAGATCTGAATGATAACAGCATGTCTCTAGGGGCAGAACAGTCTGAATCAGAGGAAACTGTTAAAGTCTCTAAAGTTGAGAATGAATTTGCAATGTCTCAGCAGCCAAAAAGGTTGAGACTGAGTATTGTGGGTAAAGGTGGAGAATGGTGTAAGATGAATTTGGAGATGTAGGCAGGAGCCAGATCACATACAACTTTATAAGCCCAAAGTAAGGAGTTTGGATTTTAAGTGACTCTGAAAGCCATTTGAGGATTTAAAGCAACAGACAGAATTTAGAATTTGTGTCTTTTTAAAGATCACTTTGGCTGCTGTGGAGAATGAATTGACACTGAAGATGTGAGGAAAGGTTTAGTATTTAAAGGTTGAGTTTTGCTGGATATAACAAAAGAAACGGTAGTGATTTAAATAAATAGGAGTGGGGAAAGCACACTGGAGGTTGAGGAAGAAGAGAACTTTGTTTTGTTCTTGTTAGGTTTCAAGGCTAGAAAGTAACAAGCAGTTGATTATGTGAATCTGGAGGTTAGAGCTGAAGAGAGATCAGGGCATTATAGGTATAGAGATGGTATAGTTTAAAACTTAGGCTGGATGACTTAACTCTAGTAGGAGAATTTGATTAGAAAGGGAGGGGTCTAGGACAAAGTCTGAACTTGTCTTGGGTCCCTGGCATATGTTGAATTGATGAGAACCTACAAAGGAGAGTGTGATGTCATTGAGGCTAAGAGAAGACCAAATTCCAAGAATAGACTGATCAACTTTGTAATGCTGCTGAATAGGGGAAATGACCGTTGAGTTTGCAATGTGATTGTTGGTGACCTTGACTGGAGTATTTTCATTGGAACGGTGTGCATGTCTCACCGGAGTGGATTGTGAGAGGAATGAGATGAGGAACTAATTGGCAACCATAGATGGTCAGGTTTTTAAAGGAGTTTTGCTTTGATAGGAAAGGAGAGAAGATAGGGAGCTGGAGAAGACCATGACTTCAGAGATCTTTAAAACAATTTTCTATTAGTTTATCAGAGTATGTTTGTATATTAATGAATGGGAGAAATTGATTATGCTAGAGAGAGGAGGAGTAATTGAGGGTGCAAAGTCCTGGAGAAGAACAGGGAGCGGTGTTCCAAATATAAGTGGAAGGATTAATCTTTAGTATAAGCAGAGGTACTTAGGGCAGTGTTAAGTTTCCACTTGGGATTTGTGGTTTTCACTTGAACAGGAGACTTATTAATGCTGGTTGTTCCTTGGCCCTCCCCAACAAAGCTGCTAGGGGTAGATGCAAGGAGTTTTTTTTGTTTTTTAGTTAATTGGGGGAATGAGCTTAATTAGCATTAGGACTTTGCCATGAGTACACTAAAGGAAGGAAAGTATCGTTTGTCAAGAGTATTTGCAAAGGATTGATTATAATGAATGTCCAAGGAATCAAAACTGGTTAAGGAGGGAAGTGAGGACAGGAAAGATGATTGATAATAAGGGAGAGTGGTTCTGTTTTGATGAAGTGAGCTAATAGCTGGGTTTGAAGTATCAAAGTGAATTTATTTAATCCACAGAAGTTGGGAATCTGAGGAACTTAAAATGAGTTTTGGAGAAGGTGCAGGTTTAGGTGATGGCAAACGCAAATAGATGGGGAAACAGTGACTGACTTTATTTTTCTGGGCTCCAAAATCACTGCAGATGGTGATTACAGCCATGAAATTAAAAGATGCTTACTCCTTGGAAGGAAAGTTATGACCGTAACCTAGATAGCATATTTAAAAGCAGAGACATTACTTTGCCAACAAAGGTCCGTCTAGTGAAGGCTATGGTTTTTCCATTGGTCACATATGGATGTGAGAGTTGGACTATGAAGAAAGCTGAGCACTGAAAAATTGATGCATTTGAACTGTGGTGTTGGAGAGTCCCTTGGACTTCAAGGAGATCCAGCCAGTCCATCCTAAAGGAGATCAGTCCTGGGTGTTCATTGGAAGGACTGCTGTTGAAGCTGAAACTCCCAATATTTTGGTCACCTGATGTGAAGAGCTGACTCATTTGAAAAGACCCTGATGTTGGGAAAGATTGAGGGCAAGAGGAGAAGGGGATGACAGAGGATGAGGTGGTTGGATGGCATCACTGACTCAATGGACATGAGTTTGGGTAGGCTCCAGGAGTTGGTGATGGACAGGGAGGCCTGGTGTGCTGTGGTTCATGGGGTCGCAAAGAGTCGGACACGACTGAGCAACTGAACCGAAATGCAAAAAGGCCAAATGTCTGTCTGAGGAGGCCTTACAAAGAGCTAAGGAAAAAAAGAAGAGAAGTGAAAGGCAAAAAGAAAATGAAAAAGAGAAAAGGAAAGATACAACCATCTGAATGCAGAGTTCCAAAGGAAAGCAAGGAGAGATGAGAGCCTTCTTCAGTGATCATTGCAAAGAAATTGAGGAAAACAATAGAATGGGAAAGCCTAGAGATCTCTTCAAGAAAATTAGAGATACCAAGGGAACACTTCATGCAAAGATGGGCACAACAAAGGATAGAAACAGTATGGACCTAACTGAAGCAGAAGATATTAAGAAGAGGTGACAAAAAGGCACAGAAGAACTATACAAAAAAGATACTAATGACCCAGATAGCCATGATAGTGTGATCACTCACCTAGAGCCAGTGTGAAGTCAAGTGGGCCTTAGGAAGCATGGCTATGAACAAAGCTAGTGGAGGTGATGGAATTCCAGCTGAGCTATTTCAAATCCTACAAGATGGATGCTGTTAAAATACTGCACTCAATATGATAGGAAATTTGGACAACTCAGCAGTGGCCACAGGACTGGAAAAGGTCAGTTTTCATTCCAGTCCCAAAGAAAGGCAATGCCAAAGAATGTTCAAACTACCGCACAGTTGCACTCATTTCGCATGCTAGCAAGTTCAGTTGCTCAGTCATGTCCAACTTCAAAGTAGTGCTCAAAATTCTCCAAACCAAGAACGTCTAGATGTTCAAACTGGATTTAGAAAAGGCAGAGGAACCAGAGATGAAATGGGCAACATCCGTTGGATCATAGAAAAAGCAAGAGAATTACAGAAAAACAATTACTACTGCTTCATTGACTACGCTAAAGCCTTTGACCGTGTGGATCACAACAAACTGTGGGAAATTCGTAAAGAGATGGGAATACCAGACCACCTTACTTGCCTCCTGAGAAACCTGTATGCAGGTCAAGAAGCAACAGTTGGGAACCAGACATATAACAATGGACTGGATCAAAATTGGCAAAGGAGTACATCAAGGCTGTATATTTGTCACCCTGCTTATTTAACTTCTATGCAGAGTACATCGTGAGAAATGCTGTGCTGGATGAAGCAGAAGCTGGAATCAGGATTGCTGGGGGAAATATCAATAACCTCACATATGCAGATGACACCATCCTTAGGACAGAAAGTGAAGAGGAACTAAATAGCCTCTTGATGAAGGTGAAAGCGGAGAGTGAAAAAGTTGGCTTAAAACTCAACATTCAAAAAATGAAGATCATGACATCTGGTCCTGTCACTTCATGGCAAATAGATGGGGAAACAATGGAAACAGTGACAGGCTTTGTTTTCTTGGGTTCCAAAATCACTGCAGATGGTGACTGCAACTACAAAATTAAGACACTTGCTCCTTGAAAGAAAAGCTATGACAAACCTAGAGAGTGTTAAAAAGCAAAGACATTGCCGACAAAGGTCTGTCTAGTCAAAGCTATGGTTTTTCCAGTAGTCATGTATGGATGTGAGAGTTGGACCATAAAGAAGGCTGAACATAAAGAATTGATGCTTTTAAACTGTGGTGTTGGAGAAGATTCTTGAGAGTCCCTGGGACTACAAGGAGATCACACTGGTCAGTCCTAAATCAATCCTGAACATTCTTTGGAAGGACTGATGCTGAAGCTGAAACTGCAATACTTTGGCCACCTTATGCAAAGAACCAACTTAAAGACTCTGATGCTGGGAAGGATTGAAGGTAAAGGCGATGACAGAGGATGAAATAGTTGGATGGCTGAACAACAACAAAATGAAGGGTATGATTATGTGGAGATAAGAGCTTACAGTCTATCAGTATTTGGAACCCACTCAGTGCTAATCCTGTCTCCTTGCTCTTCTGTGAGAATTGAGAAGAAATGTACAAAGATGACAAAGTAGGCAGCAGTGTCTTTTAACTATAGATAGCTGTTGATATTAACATCCTTCTGTTTTTTAATCAAATCAGAATCTTAATATATTTTTTTTTCCTGTTAATACATTTGTGTTTTTTCTTTGATACATTAAGTATTCTTTTTAAGTATATAGTGTTTAACTTGAACATTAGAATTAAATAGTATTTATATATTTAATATTTAGTACTACGTAGTGAACCATCTTTTTGTTGCACATTTATATGTTGTTTCTATTTTTTCCCACTGAAAGGAATATATTTACATAATACTTTTTATCTGAGTTTATTTCCCTAAGATAGATTCCTGGAAAGACATTACTAGATCACAGAATCTGAACTTATGACCAAGGTGCTTTCTAGAAAGGTTGTTGTAAATTGCTCCAGCACTGGCAGTGCGTGAGGCAGCCCATTTCATCATATTCTCAACATTTAATGTGACCTTTTTTTATAAGTCAGAAAAATTACCTGTCCACTTTTATCTGTTTAACTTTTTTCCCCTTGGAAAAACATTGAGTTTACTTATATAAACATTTGACCAAGCCCTCATTTATCCAGTCAACTTGAGCAAGTTCTGTGTACTAGACATTGTATGGACAAGTGGTGGGAAGAATTTTTTTTTAACTTTTTATTTGACTTTTTATTAAGAAAACTTTCAGTACGCTTCTGTCATCACTGCCTAGATTCAACAACTGTTAAAGCTGCTGTCATGAAGATAATTTCCTACTGAAAGACTACTGAAAGCTGAGCATGTAGCTTCTCTGAATGACATTCTTTTACATAACCACAGTATTATTATTCTACCTAGGAAAATTGTTAATTCCTTAGTATCTAATATTCATATTTTCCCGTATCTCCCCAGTTACTTAAAAAATGTCTTCTGTAGTTTTTTTTCTTCTCTTTTAGTAGGATCCACTTAAGGTTTCAGTTCAGTTCAGTTCAGTTCAGTCGCTCAGTCGTGTCCGACTCTTTGCGACCCCATAAATCGCAGCATGCCAGGCGTCCTTGTCCACCAACTCCCGGAGTTCACTCAGACTCACGTCCATCAAGTTGGTGATGCCGTCCAGCCATCTCATCCTCTGTGGTCCCCTTATCGTCCTGCCCCCAATCCCTCCCAGCATCAGAGTCTTTTCCAATGAATCAACTCTTCGCAGGAGGTGGCCAAAGTACTGGAGTTTCAGCTTTAGCATCAGTCCTTCCAAAGAAATCCCAGAGCTGATCTCCTTCAGAATGGACTGGTTGGATCTCCTTGCAGTCCAAGGGACTCTCAAGAGTCTTCTCCAACACCACAGTTCAAAAGCATCTATTCTTCGGCACTCAGCTTTCTTCACAGTCCAACTCTCACACCCATACATGACCACAGGAAAAACCATAGCCTTGACTAGACGGACCTTTGTTGGCAAAGTAATGTCTCTGCTTTTGAATATGCTATCTAGGTTGGTCATAACTTTCCTTCCAAGGAGTAAGCGTCTTTTAATTTCATGGCTGCAGTCACCATCTGCAGTGATTTTGAAGCCCCAAAAAATAAAGTCTGACACTGTTCCCACTGTTTCCCCATCTATTTGCCATGAAGTGATGGGACCGGATGCCATGATCTTCGTTTTCTGAATGTTGAGCTTTAAGCCAACTTTTTCACTTTCCACTTTCACTTTAATCAAGAGGCTTTTGAGTTCCTTTTCACTTTCTGCCATAAGGGTGGTGTTATCTGAATATCTGAGATTATTGATATTTCTCCCCGCAATCTTGATTCCAGCTTGTGCTTCTTCCAGCCCAGCACTTCTTATGATGTACTCTGCATATAAGTTAAATAAGCAGGGTGACAATATACAGCCTAGGTGCTGCTGCTAAGTCGCTTCAGTCGTGTCTGGCTCTGTGTGACCCCAGAGACGGCAGCCCACCAGGCTCCCCCGTCCCTGGGATTCTCCAGGCAAGAACACTGGAGTGGGTTGCCATTTCCTTCTCCAGTGCATGAAAATGAAAACTGAAAGTGAAGTCGCTCAGTCGTGTCCTATTCTCAGCGACCTCATGGACTTCAGCCCACTAGGCTCCTCCATCCATGGGATTTTCCAGGCAAGAGTACTGGAGTGGGGTGCCATTGCTTTCTCCGATACAGCCTTGACGTACTCCTTTTCCTATTTGGAACCAGTCTGTTGTTCCATGTCCAGTTCCAACTGTTGCTTCCTGACCTGCATACAGATGTCTCAAGAGGCAGGTCAGGTGGTCTGGTACTCCCATCTCTTGAAGAATTTTCCAGTTTATTGTGATCCACACAGTCAAAGGCTTTGGCATAGTCAAGAAAGCAGAAATAGATGTTTTTCTGGAACTCTCTTCCTTTTACATGATCCAGCGGATGTTGGCAATTTGATCTTTGGTTCCTCTGCCTTTTCTAAAACCAGCTTGAACATCTGGAAGTTCATGGTTCACGTATTTCTGAAGCCTGGCTTGGAGAATTTTGAGCATTACTTTACTAGTTTACACCTTGCGTATTGAACCCTGGTAATGGCCTCTTGATGAAAGTGAAAGAGGAGAGTGAAAAAGTTGGCTTAAAGCTCAACATCCAGAAAACTAAGATCATGGCATCTGGTCCCATCACTTCATGGGAAATAGACGGGGGAACAGTGGAAACAGTGTCAGACTTTATTTTTTTGAGCTCCAAAATCACTGCAGATGGTGACTGCAGCCATGAAGTTAAAAGACACTCCTTGGAAGGAGAGTTATGACCAACCTAGATAGCATATTTAAAAGCAGAGACATTACTTTGCCAACAAAGGTCCGTCTAGTCAAGGCTATGGTTTTTCCAGCGGTCATGTGTGGATGTGAGAGTGGACTGTGAAGAAAGCTGAGCAGCAAAGAATTGATGCTTTGAACTGTGGTGTTGGAGAAGACTCTTGAGAGTCCCTTGGACTGCAAGGAGATGCTACCAGTCCATCTTAAAGACCAGTCCTGGGTATTCATTGGAAGGACTGATGCTGAGGCTGAAACTCCAGTACTTTGGCCACCTTATGCGAAGGGTTGACTCAGTGGAAAAGACTCTGATCCTGGGAGGGATTGGGGGCAGGAGGAGAAGGGGACGACAGAGGATGATATGGCTGGATGACATCACTGACTCGATGCCCATGAGTTTGGGCGGACTCTGGGAGTTGGTGATGGACAGGGAGGCCTGGCGTGTTGCGATTCACAGGGTTGCAGAGTTGGAAACAACTGAACTGAACTGAATGGCAGTGAAAGCGCTGAGTTCTAGCCAGGGAATTCCCTGAATATAGTTTTTTTAGTCTTTTAAACTTATGATGGTTCTCCTGCATATCTCTCCATTTTTAATCCTGGAGATTTCCTCATGGTGGTGTTTTAACTTGTATTTCTTATAAACTGGGAATTAAGGTATAAAGGTTTGACTAGATTATCACATTAAACATTTTTGTCAGGACTCCAATTGTAATGTGTAATTCATGTTGAATCATGTTAATATATATGTGTAATACTGGGCTTTCTCATTGTTAGTGATGTTAGGTCACTTGGGTAATAACTTGATTAAGGTGGGAGCCACAAGACCTGTTTGTGAAGAGATATGTTTTATTCCTTTTACAGTTAGCAAGTAAACTGAAGTGAGTCAAGATATGATATAATAGTCACCTCCAGAGGCAACAGAGGATTTTCTTCTCTTTTTAATCAGGGTGTGGATGTGTTAGCCGATGCTGCCCCAGCAAAATACCGTAGACTGGGTGGCATAAACAACAGAAATTAATTTTCTCACAGTTCTAAAGGATAGGTACTTAAAGTTACAGCTTTGAAAGTAATTTAAGATTGGTGTCTGTTTGAAAATTCTTGTGGTTAAAATAAATTTTATGCAAAATAAATTTGTGTTTGATTTTATAAAAGAGTTTGTGTTTAAGTGGAAGGATTGCTGTAAGTGGTAGCAGTACTGGCAGATATTCTTATCTTTTCCCTTTTTTAAAGAAAATATAATTTTACCTCAACTTTAGATATATATTCTTTTTCAAATTAAGACTTGTATTTGTCAAATTAAGGCATTTTCAAATACCTTTCTGATAAAAATTTTCACGTAACTATATTCTTGAATTCTTGGAGCAAAACCCTCTTGGTCATAGTGAACAGTACTTTACATTTGTTATGGTGTGCTAACCAAGAGTTTGTTGAGCATTGTGTATATTTTTATGGCTTCCCTGGTGGCTCAGATGGTAAAGAATCTGCCTGCAGTGTGGAGATACAGGTTTGATCCTTGAGTCAGGAAGATTCCCTGGAGAAGGGCATGGCAATACACTCCAGTATTAATGCCTGGAGAATTCTGTGGACAGAGGAGCCTGGTGGGCTATATATGGGGTTACAAAGAGTCAGACACGACTAAGTGACGAACACACAAATGAGACTAGCGAATATTTGTTCAGAATTGTGCTGGCTAAGTTTGGGGGATCAAAACTATTATTCATCCTATAAAATGTGTTTGTAATCATTCTATCTCTTTCTTTTTTTTTTTTTGAAACTGTGAGATCTTTGGTGGTTTTTTTTTTTTTTTTTTTTTTTTTGGTAAAGTGTGATGTATGTTTGAGGACCAGGTGGCTTTTTATAATGTGGCTGCTAAATTTTTGTCAGTTGAGGCTTTAAAAACTCTCTTATTTAATATGTACTAGATTTCATTTCGGAGAAGGCGATGGCACCCCACTCCAGTACTCTTGCCTGGAAAATCCCATGGACGGAGGAGCCTGGTAGGCTGCAGTCCATGGGGTCGCAAAGAGTCGGACACGACTGAGCGACTTCACTTTCACTTTTCACTTTCATGCATTGGAGAAGGAAATGGCAACCCACTCGGGTGTTCTTGCCTGGAGAATCCCAGGGACGGGGAGCCTGGCGGGCTGCCGTCTATCGTGTTGCACAGAGCCGGACACGACTGAAGCGACTTAGCAGCAGCAGATTTCATTTATTAGTTATGGTCTGTTTTTAATATGTGATAAACACAGGATATGGTTTAGCTTTTTTTTTTTTTTTTTGCTTTATCTCTTTTTTTGTTTCTTTTCTTTCTCCTGCCTTTACTTCACATATTCTCTATTTTATCAGTTGAGCCTATGACTTTGGTTTCATTTTATTGAGTCACAGTTTCATTGTTTTTCTTCATTTTTGTTTGGTTCAGTTCTCTTTTTTAATTTTTTTACGGTCAGTACTTTGAACCCTTTAAACTTTTTAAATGATACAGAGGTTTGGAAGGTTAAAAAAAAGTTTTTTTATGGCTACAGGATTTCATTGTTAAAAATTTTCAATTATAGAAATAAAGAGTAAAAGTTCTCATTACCCATTCATTCTTTCCTTCCTTCCCTCTCTTTCAGAGGGAACCTGACAACTTTTTCTATGTGTTTACATATTCAGAAAACATAGGAACTTCTAGTTTGTCGACTGAAAGAAAAAGCACAACCTAAAAGTTGAGAATTCGGTTTTATTTGGTGGGTTTTCTGAGGATTTAAGCATGGAAGACTCTCGGATTGGGCTAAGGAACTGACTCGAAGTAAGGGAGGAGCCAGGGCTTATAGGAGTTTTGCAGATAGAACATGAAATGGTTACTATCAATTAAAGAAAACCAGACATCTCAAGCACTATTCTGTGTATGGGAAGATGTGAGAGTCTAGACTAAATGAAATAATTCCTTTGTTATGTACCTTAACTATCTAGGGGCTTCTCTGGTGGCTCAGAGAGGAAAGAGTCTGCCTGCACTGCAGGAGTCCCGGGTTCTATTCCTGGGTCAGGAAGATCCCCTGGAGAAGGAAATGGCAACCCACTCCAGTATTCTTGCCTAGAAAAATGCCGTGGACGGTGGAGCTTGGCTGGCTACAGTCCATGAAGTTGCAGAGAGTCTGACACGACTGAGTGGCTGACACTTTTAACTATCTAGGGCCTGTATCCTCCTTTTTCCATCCTGTATTTATTATTTATGAAAGTTGCTGGATGTTTATAAATACAGACAAGAGTACAGACAACATTAGAAGTATTTTACGGCTTCACTGGTGGCTCAGTGGTAAAGAATCTGCCTGCCAATGCAGGAGACTCAGGTTCGATACCTAGGTCGAGAAGATTCCCTGGAGAAGGAAATGGCAACCCACTCCAGTGTTCTTGCTTGGGAAATCCCATGGACAGAGGAACCTGGCAGGTTACAGTCCATGTGGGTAGGGTAGCACAAGAGCTGTATAACAACTTAGTGACTAAACAACAGCAGCAATATATTTGATGAGTTTTTTTTAATTCGTTTACCTGCAAGGAAATGTTGAGTCTATGATTAAAATTATATTTATTTACTTTTTGTATTTCTGCTTGTTTTTTTGATGCTAGCCAAATAAATATTACAGTATTTTTGATGTGCTTGTTGTTTCTCAGTGCTTTTTAGATGATAGATAATGACTACTGGGTTTTGTTTTTAATATATATATATAGTGACACATTTGAAATTTCTCGTTGTTTAGATATATTAATATCTTATTTATCAGTTAATATTCTAGTATTCTTGTCTCTCAGACTTTGTATTTGAAGCCTATTGTGTCTGCATATATGATAATTGTTTGATAGTTTCAGATCCTTCAAGTCTTGGAAATACTTTAGTGACCCAAGGATAATTTTCATCTTGCATTTTCTTTATTCAGGAATTTTAAAGCATATGCAGGTTATCTTATCTTTTTACCCTCGTGTATAAATGTCTTCCATATTCTCAGCTTATGTTAATATCTTTTTTGTTTTAATATATTTAGAAACATTTTCTTACACAGAAGTACCAGTATTACTTCTAACAAATAACCAAAACATCTTGATATCATGTAATAAAGTCCATATTCAGATTTCTTCAGTTGTCTCAAAAACATGCAAAGACTCTTTTTCATTTTTGCTACCTTTTTAGTTTTTATTCTGCAAATTTTTGTAGTTGGTAATCACAATTCTGCTTCTGTTTTTTTTTTCTTTACATATCACAAACACTTTTGAATGTTTATTTAGTATTCATTTTTTTTAAAGATTTTTTAAAAATAGCAGTTTTAGGTTCACACAAAATAGAAACATACAGAGATTTCACATAAACCTCCTGCCTCCACATGTGCATAGCCTCCCTTATTATCAACATCCCCCGCCAACATGTACGTACATTTGTTATAATGGATGAATCTATGTTGATACATCATAATCACCCAAAGTTCATAGTTTACCTTTGGGTTCACTGTTAGTGGTGTTTACTCTGTTTGGACAAATGTATAATGACATGTATTTATCATTATAGTATCATACAGTATATTTTCACTTCCCTAAAAATCCTCTATGCTCTGCCTATTCGTCCCTCCCTTCCCAAAATCCTACTAGCCACTGATTTTTCAACTGTCTCCATACGTTTGATTTTCCAAAATGTTAAAGAGTTGGGATTTTACAATATATAGCCTTTTCAGATTGGCTTGTTTGAGTTAGTTATACGTGTTTTAAGTTTTCTCCATTTACGTGTTTAAGTTTTTTCCATATCTCCTTTTGGCTTGATAACGATTTTTATTGCTGTATAATGTCTTATTGTCTGGTTGTAATACTTACTCATTCAGTTGCTAATGAACATCTCATTGGCTTCCACATTTTGGCAATCATGACTAAACCTGCTATAAACATCTGCTTACAGGTTTTTGTGTGGACATAAGTTTTCAGATCCTTTTGGTAAATACCAAGTAGTGTTATTACCAGATCATATGTTAAGACTATGTTTAGTTTTTTGAGAAACTGCCAAACTCTTTTCCAAAGTATCTGCATAATTTTGTATTCCTACTAGCAGTGGATGAGAGTACCTGTTGCTCCACAAGCCTTGTTAGCATTTGCTCTTGCCCGTGTGTTGGATGTGGGCCATTCTGATAAGTGTATAGTGATATCCCGTTTTAGTTTGCATTTCCCTGTGACTTGACTGGCATGTCTTTTCGTATGCTTGTCATCTGTGTGTCATCTTTGCTGAGGTGTCTGTTTAGGTCTTTGGTCCATTTTAAAATTTTTTTTAAAATTGAAGTATAGGCATTCTTTGTGTATTTTGGAGAACAGTCCTTTCAGTCAGTTCAGTTGCTCAGCTGTGTCCACCTCTGCGATCCCATGAACTGCAGCTCTCCAGGCTTCCCTGTCCATCACCAACTCCCAGAGCTTGCTCAAACAGTCCTTTTTACCAGATACTTTTTGTGCAGATATTGTCTCCCAGTCTAGTCTTCACTTCCTTGATCTTTTCTTATGCTGAAAAGTTTTTTTTTTTTTTCTTATGCTGAAAAGTTTTAGTTTTTTACTTTAATGAAGTCTTACTTATTAGTTATTTCTTTCATGAATTGTGCCTTTGGTGTTGTATCCTAAAAAACCCCAGTCACTCCCATGGTTTTTAGATCTTCTCCCATGTTATCTTTTTGGGAGCTTTTATATCTTTTATATCTTGCATTTCTATTTGTAATCCACTTTGAGTTAATTTTTATGTAGGATGTAAGGTCTGTGTCTAGGGTGCTTTGTTTTGTTTGTTTTGGGCACGTGGCTAGCAGGATTTCAGTTCCCAGACCAGGGTTTGAACCCCAGTCTCAGCAGTGAAAGCCTGGAATCCTAACCTCTTAGCCACCAGAGAACTCCCTGTGTTTGTGTATCATAATTGTTTCAGCGTTGTTATTGAAGACTGCCTTTGCTCCATTGTATTGCCTTTGCTCTTTTGTCAAAGATCAGTTGAGTGTATTTACATTGGTCTATTTCTGTGTTATTCTGTTCTGTTGATTTATTTGTTAATTCTTTGGTCAATACTTCTTTGTCTTGAGGTCTGTAGCTTTATAGTAAGTCTTGAAATTGAGTAGTATTAGTCCTTCACTTTTTTAGTTTTTTTTAATATCATTCATCAGAGTTTTGTAGTTTTCCTCATACAGTTCTTTTTCATATTTTGTTAGTTTTATATGTATTTATTTTTTTTTGGTGTTAATATAAGTGGTATTATGTTTTTAATTTCAAATTCTGTTTGTTCACTCCCCATATATAGGATAGCTATTGACTTTTGTATGTTAACCTTGTGTCCTGCAACTTTGCTATCATTACTAACTTGTTCTAGGAATTATTTTGTCAGTTTTTTTCAGATGATTTCACCCACAAACAGTGTATTTTTTTCCTTCCCAATATGTACACTATTTATTGTCTTATTGCACTGGACTGAACTTCAAGGAGAATGCTGACAAGTGATGAGACGGCATATCCTCATCCTAGTGGGAAAGTGTTGAGTTTCTCACCAAATCAGTATGTTAGCTGTAGGTTTTTTGTAGATGTTGTTTATCAAGTTGAAAAAGTTCCACTCTATTTTTTACTTATTGAGAGTTTTTATTGTGAATGAGTGTTGAATTTTATCAGATGATTTTCCTGCGGCTTTTGATATGGTCATCTGGTTTTTCTTTTTTAGCCTGTTAAATGGGATGGGTTACACTAACTGATTTTTGAATGTTGAACCAGGCTTGTATGCCTGGATTAAGTCTCACTTGGTTGTGTATAATTATTTTTATATATTGTTGGAGTCAGTTTGCTAATATTTTGTTGACAGTTTTTACATCCTTGTTCATGAGAGGTGCTGGCCTGTAGCTTTCCTTTTGTCTGTGTTTGTCTCCTCTTAGTATTAGGGTAATGCTGGCCTCACAGAATGAATTAGGAATGGTCCTTTTACCACTCGTCTGTGAAAGAGACTGTAGAGAATCTCTTCCTTAAATGTTTGGTAGAATTCATCATTGACACATCTGGGGCTGGTGTTGTTTGTTTTGAAAAATTATTATTAATTCAGCCTTCTTAATCTATATAGTCCTATTCAGAGTGTCTATTTGTCTTTGCGAGTTTTAACAGATTGTGTTTTAGGGAATCAATCCACTACATCTAGGTTATCAAATTTGTGAGCATAGTCATTTGTAATACTCTTTTATTCCTTTGATGTCCATGGGATTAGTAGAGGTGGCTTCTTTAATTTCTTACATTTAATAATTTGTGTCTTGTCTTTTGCTGTTTTTAAACCTGTGTAGAGACCTATCTCTAGTACTCTTGCCTGGAAAATCCCATGGACGGAGGAGCCCGGTAGGCTGCAGTCCATGGGGTTGCTAGGAGTCGGACACGACTGAGCGACTTCACTTTCACTTTTCACTTTCATGCATTGGAGAAGGAAATGGCAACCCATTCCAGTGTTCTTGCCTGGAGAATCCCAGGGACAGGGGAGCAAGCCTGTGGGCTGCAGTCTATGGTGTCACACAGAGTCGTACACGATTGAAGCAACTTAGCAGCAACAGTAGCAGAGACCTATCAATTTACTTGATTTTTCAAAGGACCTGCTTTTGATTTGGTTGGTTTTCCTTTGTTTATTTTGTTTTCTCAGTTTCATTGATTTCTGCTCTAAATTTTAAATTGTTTTTTCTTTTGCCTACTTTGTATTTAATTTTTTCTTTTTTTAGTTCCATAAGGTAGAATCTTAGATTAATGATTTTTTTTTCTTTTCTAATATATGCATTCAGTGTAAAGTTTGCTCTAAGCACTAATTCACCAAATCCCACAAATTTTGTTGTATTTTTGTTTTCAAATTTCAAAATATTTTAAAATTTATTTTAGTTTGTCTTATTTCACCCATGTATTATTTGGAACTGTCTAGTATTTTGAGGTTTTCTTGCTATCTTTCTGTCATTGATTTCTAGTTTATTTCTACTGTGTTCTGAAAGCAATTTTTGTATAGTTTCTGTTCTTTTGAATTTGTAAGTGTGTTTTATGGCACCAGATATGTCTCCCTGGTGAATATTGTATGTGACCTTGAGAAGAGTGTGAATCTTGCTCTTTGTTGGATGAAACAGTCTATAGATATCAATTATAACATATCCAATTTGATTGTTGGTGTTGATTCATTCAGCTCTGTTTTTGTTTTTCTGCCTGCTGGATCTGTCAAATACTGATGCTGGAATGTTAAAGTCTCTGGCTATAACACTGGACTCATCTATTTTTCCTTGTAGTTCTATTGCTTTTGCCTTATGTATTTTGAAATTCTCTTGTGCTCATACAGCTTAAGTTTTTTATTTTTATTTTATTTTTTTGCCACACTTTGAGTTTTACAGAATCTTAGTTCCCTGATCAGATTTCAAACCTGGGGTCTGGCAGTGAATACACCAAGTCCTAACCAGTGGGCTACCAGAGAATTTCCCAGTTTAAGTATTTTTAACATTATCTTGGATAATTGACCTGTTTATCATTATGTGATGTCCCTCTAGTAATTTTCCTTGCTTTGAATTTATCTGAAATTAAAATGACTACAGCTTTCTTTGATTAGAAATGCAAAAAAGCAAAATGGCTGTTTGGGGAGGCCTTACAAATAGCTGTGAAAAGGAGAGAAGCAAAAGCAAAGGAGAAAAGGAAAGATATAAACATCTGAATGCAGAGTTCCAAAGAATAGCAAGAAGAGATAAGAAAGCCTTCTTCAGCGATCAATGCAAAGAAATAGAGGAAAACAACAGAATGGGAAAGACTAGGGATCTCTTCAAGAAAATCAGAGATACCAAAGGAACATTTCATGCAAAGATGGGCTCGATAAAGGACAGAAATGGTATGGACCTAACAGAAGCAGAAGATATTAAAAGATGTACACAGAAAAACTGTACAAAAAAGATCTTCACGACCCAGATAATCACGATGGTGTGATCACTGACCTAGAGCCAGACATCCTGGAATGTGAAGTCAAGTGGGCCTTAGAAAGCATCACTACGAACAAAGCTAGGGGAGGTGATGGAATTCCAGTTGAGCTATTCCAAATCCTGAAAGATGATGCTGTGAAAGTGCTGCACTCAATATGCCAGCAAATTTGGAAGACTCAGCAGTGGCCACAGGACTGGAAAAGGTCAGTTTTCATTCCAATCCCAAAGAAAGGCAATGCCAAAGAATGCTCAAACTACCGCACAATTGCACTCATCTCACACGCTAGTAAAGTAATGCTCAAAATTCTCCAAGCCAGGCTTCAGCAATATGTAAACCGTGAACTTCCTGATGTTCAAGCTGGTTTTAGAAAAGGCAGAGGAACCAGAGATCAAATTGCCAACATCCGCCGGATCATGGAAAAAGCAAGAGAGTTCCAGAAAAACATCTATTTCTGCTTTCTTGACTATGCCAAAGCCTTTGACTGTGTGGATCACAATAAACTGTGGAAAATTCTGAAAGAGATGGGAATACCAGACCACCTGATCTGCCTCTTGAGAAATTTGTATGCAGGTCAGGAAGCAACAGTTCGAACTGGACATGGAACAACAGACTGGTTCCAAATAGGAAAAGGAGTCCGTCAAGGCTGTATATTTTCACCCTGTTTATTTAACTTATATGCAGAGTATATCATGAGAAACACTGGACTGGAAGAAGCACAAGCTGGAATCAAGATTGCCAGGAGAAATATCAATAACCTCAGATATGCGGCTGACACCACCCTTATGGCAGAAAGTGAAGAGGAACTCAAAAGCCTCTTGATGAAAGTGGAGAGTGAAAAAGTTGGCTTAAAGCTCAACATTCAGAAAACGAAGATCATGGCATCTGGTCCCATCCCTTCATGGCAAATAGATGGGCAAACAGTGGAAACAGTGGCAGACTTTATTTTTTTGGGCTCCAAAATCACTGCAGATGGTGACTGCAGCCATGAAATTAAAAGACGCTTACTCCTTGGAAGGAAAGTTATCTGCAACCTAGATAGCATATTCAAAAGCAGAACATTACTTTGCCAACAAAGATTCGTCTAGTCAAGGCTATGGTTTTTCCTGTGGTCATCATGTATGGATGTGAGAGTTGGCCTGTGAAGAAGGCTGAGCGCCGAAGAATTGATGCTTTTGAACTGTGGTGTTGGAGAAGACTCTTGAGAGTCCCTTGGACTGCAAGGAGATCCAACCAGTCCATTCTGAAGGAGATCAGCTCTGGGATTTCTTTGGAAGGACTGATGCTAAAGCTGAAACTCCAGTACTTTGGCCACCTCCTGCGAAGAGTTGACTCATTGGAAAAGACTCTGATGCTGGGAGGGATTGGGGGCAGGAGGAGAAGGGGATGACAGAGGATGAGATGGCTGGATGGCATCACTGACTCGATGGGCTTGAGTCTGGGTGAACTCCCAGTACTTCTGGTACTGTCCATTACTCCTGGTAATGGACAGGGAGGCCTGGCGTGCTGCGATTTATGGGGTCGCAAAGAGTCGGACATGACTGAGCAACTTATCTGATCTGAACATAGTATACTTTTCTCCATCCTTCTATTTTTTTCCCCAAAATTGTGATAAAATACACACAAACTTTACTGTCTTAACCATTCACATTGCTGTGTATCCAATTTTTAGAATATTTTCATCTAGCAAAACTGAAACTCTGTACCCAGTGGACAATAACTCCTTTTTCTTCTCTGTCCCTAGCCTGGGCAATTACCATTTTACTTTCTGACTCTAAGTAAAGTCATACAATATTTATCTTTCTGTGATGGATTTCACTTAGTATGATGTCCTCAAGTTGCATCCATGCTGTAGCACATGTCAGATTTCCTTCCTTTTTTAGAGCTGGATAATATTCCATTGTATGTATAGACCACATTTTGTTTATTCATCTGCCAGTAGACAGGTAGCTTCTCCCTTTTGGTTTTTTGAATAATGCAGTCGTGAACAAGAGTGTGCAGATTTTCTTATTTGAGACCCTGGCTCATTTCTCATGAGTATATACCCAAAAGTGGAATTGCTGGATCACATGGCAATTTTGTTTTCAATTTTTTGATGAACCATACTGTTTTCCATTGTGGCTGCACCATTTTTTGTTACTGCCAGCAGTACTCAGGGTTCTAATTTCTCCACATCCTTGCAAACTCTTGTTATTTCCATTTTTTTTCCATAGTGGCCATCTCAGTGGATGTGAAGTAGTATCTTGTGGTTTTGATTTGCATTTTCCTCATGGTAGTTATGTAGTGATGTTGAGCCTCTTTTTATTTGCTTGATGACCATTTGTATATTGTGTGGAGAAATAATCTGTTTGAGTTCTTTGCCCATTTTTAAAATAGGTGGTTTGTTTTTGGTTGTTGAGTTCAAGAGCTCTTTATGTATTTTGGATACTAATGACTTGTCATTTATATGATTTGCAAATATTTTCTCTCATTCTATAGTTTGCCTTTTCACTCTGTTGATTGTATCCTTTGATACACAGAAGTTTTTCATCTTGATGTAATCCATTTTATTTTTACTTTTGTTGCCCATGTTTTGGTGTCATATTCAAGAGGTCGTTGACAATTCTGTGTCGCAAAGCTTTTCTTTTGTGTTTTGTTTTTCGACTTTCAGTTTTTTTCGTTCCTTTATTGCTATTGTATCTGTGTCTTTGTATTTAAAGTGTGATTTTTACGGACAACATAAAGTTGAATCTTTTTTTACCCACTTCAGTAGTATATTGTATTATTATATTTATACCATTGACATTTAAGATTATCATTGATTCAATTTGATTAGTGCTTCCCGTATTTTTTAAATGGTTTTCTGTTCCTTACCTTGTTCTTTCACCTTCCATTCTTTTCTACCTTATCTTGCTGTAATTGATTATTTTATATGATTCTGGCTTTTTTCTTCTTAGCATAGCAATTGTGCTTTTTAAAAAAAGCTTTTCTAGTAGTTAGCCTTGAATGTGCCATATACACTTACTTTAAAGTGCTCTCCTGGAAAATCCCTGGTGGTCCAGTGATTAGGACTCCATGCTTCCATTGCCAGGGGCCTGGGTTCCATCCCTGGTGGGGAACTTAAGATCCCACAAGCTGTGTGGTGTAGCCAAAAAAAAACGTGCTCTTCCAAATAATGTTACATTACTTCATAGGTAGTACATGTTTTATTTTATCTTCATTTATTCTTTTCATAATGCTGTTCCTTTCTTTATATACATTTAAAGTTTCTAATCTATATCATTACCCTTCTTTCTGAAAAATATCTTGTAACATTTCTTGCAAAGCAGGTCTGCTGGCAACAGATTCCCTGAATTTTTTGTTTGTCTGAAATGTCTTTATTCTTGATTTCTGAGGGATAATTTTATTGTATATTAAAATCTAGGTTTGTGGGCCTTTTTTCTTTTTTAAAATTTATTTTTAATTGAAGGATAATTGCTTCACAATATTGTGTTGGCCTCCCTATACATCAACATGAGCCAGTCATAAGTATATATATGTCCCCCGCCTTGGAACTGCCCTCCCACCTCCCACACCTTCCCACCTCTAGGTTGTTACAGAGCCCTAGTTTGACTTCCCTGAGTAGTATAGCAAATTCTCATTAGTTGTCTATTTTGCATATGGAAGTGTACATGCTTCCATGTGGGTATCTTCATTCCTCCCGCCCTCTCCTCCTCCCCGCCCCTCCTGTCTCCCTAAGTCTGCTTTCTGTCCTGCGTCTCCACTGCTGCCCTATGCACAGGTTCATTGGTGCCATCTTTCTAGATTCCCTGTATATGATATTTGTGGGTTTTCCCCCTCTATCTTACTTCAGTCTGTGTAATAGGCTCTAGGTTCATCCACCTCATTAGAACTGATTCAAATGTGTTCTTTTTTATGACTAATATTCCATTGTACGTATGTACAACAGTTTCTTTATCCATTCACCTGTTGACGGACATCTAGGTTGCTTCCTTGTCCTAGCTGTTACCCTAGTACTGCAGTGAACATTGGGGTACATGTGCCCTTTTGGAGTTTGACTTCCTCAAGGTATATGCCTGGTAGTGGGCTTGCTGAGTCATATGGTAGTTCTACTCCCAGTTTTTGAGGAATCTACATCCTGTCTTCCATGGTGGCTTATCAGTTTACATGCCCACCAACAGTGCAAGAGGGTTCCCTTTTCTCCACACCCTCTCCAGCATTTATTGTTTGTGAATTTTTTGATGACGGTCATTCTGACCAGGGTGAGGTAATAATATCTCATTGTAGTTTTGATTTGCATTTCTCTGAGTGATGAGCGATGTTGAGTATCTTTTCATGTGTCTATTAGCCATGTGTATGTCTTCTTTGGAGAAATATCTGTTTAGGTCTTTGGCCTGATTTTTTTTTTTTTTTTTTTTTTTTGCCTGATTTTTGATTGAGTTGTTTGTTTATCTGGTATTGAGTTGTATGAGCTGCTTGTATAATTTGGAAATTAATCCTTTGTCAGTTGTTTCATTTGCTGTTATTTTCTCCCAGTCTGAGGGTTGTCTTTTCACCTTGTTTATAGTTTCCTTTGCTGTGCAAAAGCTTTTATGTTTAATTCTGTCCCACTTGTTTATTTTTGTTTTTATTTCCATTACTCTGTTAGGTGGGTCATAGAGGATCTTGCTGTGGTTTTTGTCATACCGTGTTCTGCCTATGGGGTTTATAGTTTCTGGTCTTAAATTTAGGTCTTTAGTCCATTTTGAGTTTATCTTTGTGTATGGTGTTAGGAAGTGTTCTAGTTTCATTCTTTTACCTGTAACTGTCCAGTTCTCCCAGCACCACTTATTGAAGAGCCTGTCTTTTCCCCATCGTATATTTTTGCCTCCTTTGTCAAAGATAAGGTACCCATAAGTGAATGGGTTTATCTCTGGGCTTTCTCTCTTGTTCCATTGGTCTGTATTTCTGTTTTTGTGCCAGTACCATACTGCCTGGATGATTATAGCTTTGTAGTATAGTCTGAAGTTGGGAAAATTGATTCCTCCAGTTCCATTCTTTTTTCTCAAGATTGCTTTGGCTATTTGGGGTTTGTGTTTCCATACGAATTGTGAAATTTTTTGTTCTGATTCTGTGAAAAATGCCATTGGTAGTTTGATAGGAATTGCATTAAATCTGTAGGGTACATCTGGTAGTATAGTCATGTCCACAGTATTGATTCTTCCTACCCAGGAAGGTGGAATATCTCCACCTGTTACAGTCATCTTTGATTTCTTTCATCATTGTCTTACAGTTTTCTGTATACAGCACTTTTGTCTCATTAGGTAGGTTTATTCCTAGGTATTTTATTCTTTTTGTTGTGATGGTAAATGGGATTGATTCCTTAATTTCTCTTTCTGATTTTTTATTGTTAATGTATAGAAATGCAAGTACTTACTATGTATTGGTTTTGTAACCTGTGACTTTACTGAAGTCACTGATTAGCTCTAATAAATTTGTGATAGTATCTTTAGGGTTTTCTATGTATAGTATCATGTCATCTGCGTACAGTGAGAATTTTACTTGTTCTTTTCCAATCTGGATTCCTTGTAATTCTTTTTCTTCTCTGATTGCCGTAGCTAGGACTTCCAAACCTATGTTGAATAATAGTGGAGAGAGTCAACACCCTTGTCTTGTTCCTGATCTTAGAGGGAATGCTTTCAGTTTTTCACTGTTGAGAATAATAGCTTGCTTGCTGTGGGTTTGTTGTATAGGGCCTTTATTATGTTGAGGTAAGTTTCTTCTATGCCCATTTTTGGAAGAGTTTTTATCATAAATGGGTGCTGAATTTTAGGGGGCTTTTTTTTTAACATTTGAAATATATCAGTGTTTTCATGTAGTTTTCATGAATTCTAAAGAGAACTCTAATGTAGAGCAGTCCTCTGTAGGCAAGGTGCCTTTTTTCCTTTCGCTTCTTTCAAGATGTTTTCTTTGTTTTGATTTTCTTCAGTTTGAATGTTATTCTTGCCTTGGAAATCCCATGGACAGAGGAGCCTGGTGGGCTACAGTCCATGGGGTCTCAGAGTTGGACACGACTTAGCGACTAAACAACAACAACAGTACACTTTGGTATCGATTTTGGGGAGATTTAGCTTGGTTTGAACTCTTTGTTTCCTGAATCTGTGATTTGGTATCTATCATTAATTTAGGGGAATTCTCAGTTTATTATTGCTTCAAATATTTCTTCTTTTCTTCTCCTTCTGGTATTCCCATTACTCGTATTTCAGCTTTGGACATTTATTGACATTTCTTCTAGCTCACTGTTTCTTTCTCCATGTTTAGGTACTAACGAGTTTATCAAAAGCATTTTTTTATTGGTTAGACAATGTTTTTGATTTCTAGCATTTACTTTTAATCCTTAGAGTTTCCATCTGTCTCCTTACATTATCTGTTTTGGATGTTGTCAGCTCTTGCTTGGAGAAGGCAATGGCACCCCACTCTAGTACTCTTGCCTAGAAAATCCCATGGACGGAGGAGCCTGCTAGGCTGCAGTCCATGAGGTCGCTGAGGGTCAGACACGACTGAGGGACTTCACTTTCACGCATTGGAGAAGGAACTGGCAACCCACTCCAGTTTTCTTGCCTGGAGAATCCCAGGGACGGGGGAACCTGGTGGGCTGCTGTCGATGGGGTCGCACAGTCGGACACGACTGAAGCGACTTAGCAGCAGCAGCAGCAGCTCTTTCTGTTAGAGCGCTTAGCATGTTAGTCATAGTTTTAAATTTCAAGTCTAATTCCCACACTTCTGCCATATCTGAGTCTGGTTCTGATGCTTGCTCAGCCTTTTTAAACTGTGTTTTTTGTTTTAGTGTACCTTGTAATTTTCTTCTTGAAAGTGAGGCACGTGTATCTGATAAAAGAATTATGTAAGTAGGCCTTGAGTGTGAGCTTTTATGTTTATCTGGCTAGCAGTTGGGCTGTATTTACTATTTGCAGTAGCTGTAGGTGTCAGGCTAGAGGGGGCTGGAGGATATTGCCCCTCTCTCAGATGGGTTGGATCTGTTAAAACCCCAGTTGATGTTACGCTCTGGCAAAATAGTTTCTCTTGAGGAGGGCAGGCCTTGTTAGGAAGAACCGAATACTCTGGGTTTATTTCTAAATGAGAAAAATGGCTTCTTTCTCCCTTCCCTTGCCAGAATCTTGAAAGGAGTTTTCTCTGATCTTCTCTCAGAAAACCCTGTAGGAATCCTGGAGGTAAAACTTCAAAAAAGTGGTAGAGTCTTCTGGAAGTTTTTCACTCTTAAACTTATCCCCACTGTGCCTCCAGCAACATCAACTATAATTTAGGTTTTCATTCTTTGGTAATGGTTCAAGCAGAGATGCTTGTGATCTTTTGTTCTGGTTTGATTCTCCTTTTCTGCCCATTTGTCTCAGTTTTGGGGCCAGTGGTTGAGCCTGTAACTTCCAGTCTCTGGATTTAAGAGTAGTTGATTATCAATTTGGATATTTATTATTCTCATTCAGGATTTCACCCATTCTAGCCATCCCACCTTCTTCATTACATTATCTGTCGTCCTTATTTTTAATTTCTCAGCCCTCTACCTTAGCTGTCCTATGAGCATTTAAACATACTGCCTCATGGCTGTGTTGTGAAGAAAATCAACCTTCTGCCTCTTTCTCTGTCCAAACTCCTGCCTTGTTTCTCACTCCCCCTTTACGGTCAGTGTTTGGAAGAGTTCTCTCTAATCACTGCCCTTCACTCCTTCACCTTTCATGTACGACCAGGTATAATGGGTGCTTTCATCTTTTCACTTTCCTGTTGCTGTCCCTCAGGCTTTTAAAAGTGTTCTGTAACAAAAGTTATATGTGTGTGTCTTTAAAATAATTTTCATACAGCACCATAGCCTCTCATTTATCTCAGATTCATAGTTCTTTGTTTTCATACCCTAAGGGATTCCTACCCCTCATTGCCAGTTTCTTGTGTGTGTTTTCAGAATTGTGTGTGTACATGTTTAGGCTTTCACTGCGAAGAAAATAATGTTTGCTTATTTTTCTTTATGTAGCCTTAAGAGTGATGTATGTAAAATCTAAAGTCTCTTTGAATTTGTGTAAAATAAAAATTCTAAATGATAAAAATCGTGTCATAGTATAAATTTTTTTTTAATTGGCAAACAGCAGGGCATCATGTAATTGATGATAATGAAATAGTATATGCCGTGGCTCCTACGTCACTTTTGGAACCAGCCTTTGCTGATTATTAGCTTTGTGTGATCTCTTTATGTCTTAGTTTCCTTATTGGTAGACACATGAAATTATTATGAGGGTTAAATGAATTATTACAAATAAATCCGGATACAACTTATAAGGTATAGTAGCTATTATTATTATTAATCTCTCAGCAACATTAGCTACGCTTTGAAACATTTTTCTTTCTTTGGTGCCAGTGATAACAGATGATCCTGAATTTTCCTCTTGCTCACCATATCATCAGCCCAGATCACTCTGAATTTTCAGCTGTCTACTTGACATTTTGGATTTTTGTAGACATCTTTTTTCAACATGTCTAAAATGGAATTTTTTATTTTCTCTCTTGCTCTCTTCTTTTATTTTCTCTTCTCTCTTTCCCTTTTTAATTTTCTGTCTGACCCCTCAATTTCATGTTTCCTCATCTTAGTTGTTTTACCATCCACCCAGTGGAAAATCAAAACCATAAGAGCGATCCTTGTTTCCCTCTTTAAGATCATACACTTGCAATTTGTAATAGCTAAGTCCTATATATTTTATCTCCTGCCTCTCTTAATTCAGCTACTTCTCTTCATCTCAGTGAACTATCTAATAATTCTCACTGGATTCCTAACCTTTTCCTGGGTATCTACTTTAACCTCTCTCCAGGCATTTCCCTCCCAGTACAGACAAGTTGTTTTAAAAGACCCAAACCTGTTTGTCATGCCACAACTGTTTTTCTCACTGTTCTTCATGACCCTGCATAATCTGGCTATTGCCTACTTTTCCTTCCTCATTTCTGCTCTTTTTTTCCCCTGCTTTTTTATTCTGTGTATTTTAGTCACATTGGTGGCTTTTCAGTTCCTACACATGCCAAGTCCTTCTTTGCCTCTATTTTCTACAGGATGAACTTTCTGCCTGAAATGCTATCATTGGCCTTACCTAAATTAATCTTTAATGATGGTTTCCTCAGGGAATCTTCTTCATGACTCTCCTAGTATCCTACACTTCTTTTAAAAATTATATAATTTATTTTTTGACTGGATTGTGAAAATTGATAAACATCTTTTACTATTGTGATTATGTCAAAAAAATTAACTTGCTGTGTAATACCTTAGAATGAAAATTTGTTTATGGCTTTAGGTTATGTTAGAGAACGTTGCTCTTGATGCTTTTACCACCAGTACCTATTTGCTTTGTAGATAGTGGGTACTCAGTAAATATTCATGAAACTAGTAGGTTCAGAACCTTAATTATTCTGCATCTGGATTGTGTCAAGTGTGATGACAACAGTCTAGAAAGTAAAATTTGAATGGCACACTGTTGTAATTGGAGAGGCTACTACTTCCTGGTTCTCTGGAGCTGCACTGCACCCACTAGCTATGTGTGACAGTTTTTCCTTCAAATTAAAAAAAAAAGCTACTCTTTTGAATAATTCAGTGATTTTTAGTATATTCATAGGGTTGTGCATCTATTACCAGTCCAGAATATTCTCATCATCCCCAAAAGGATCATTACCCATTAATAGGTTCTTCTCATTTTCCCGTCCTTCCCCAGAAACCAATATTTTACTTCCTGTTTCTGTCAGTCTGGCTGTCACATGTGGCTTTGGAACACTTGAGGTGTGGCCATTCCAAATCTAAATGTTTTGTAATTGTAAATTAGACGCTGGATCTTGAAGACTTAGTATTATAAAATGTGAAATGTCTCCGAAATTTTAATGACATGTTAAAATGATAATTTTTAATATGTTGGAAGTAAATATTAAAGTTAATTTCTCCTGTTTCCTTTTACTCTTGTTAATATGATTACTACAAAATTTAAAAATGCGTTTATGGAACACTCTCACAGCATACACAAAAATAAACTCAAAATGGCTTAAAGACTTAAATATAAGACACGATACTATAAAACTCCTATAAGAGAACATAGGTAAAACGTTCTCTGACATAAATCATATCAGTGTTTTCTTAGGTCAGTCTCCCAAAGGCAAAAGAAGTAAGAGCAAAAATAAACAAGTGGGAACTGATCAAATTTATAAGCTTGTATAGCAAAGAAAACCATAAAGAAAGCAAAAAAACCACTTATGGACTACGAGAAAATATTTGCAAATGATGGAGCTGACAAGGGCTTAATTTCCAAAATATACAAACAGCTCACTAACAACAACAAAAACCCAATTTTGAAAAATGGGTAGAAAATCTAAAGTAGCCATTTCTGTAAAGAAAACATACAGATTACCAGTGGGCACACGGAATGGTCAACGTTGTTAATTATTAAGAGAAATACAAACTAAAACTACACTGAAGTTTAACCTCACACCAGTTAGAACTGGCCATCATTTAAAAATCTACAAATTATAAATTTGTAGGAGAGGGTGTGGAGAAAAAGGAACCCTCCTTTATATTACTAGTGTGAATGTGAATTGATACAGCCACAATGGAGAACAGTATGGAGGTTCCTTAAAAAATTGAAAATGAAAAAAAAAAAAAATTGAAAATGGAGATGCCATATGATCTAGCAATCTGATTCCTGGGCACGTATCCAGACAGAACTATCGTACAAAAAGATCAATGCACCCTAGTGTTCATAACAACACTGTTGGGTTGGCTAAAAATTTGATTCGGTTTTGGGTAAGGCGGCTCTAGTAGCGCTTAGCTGTCTTTAACTTAATTTGAAACATTTTAGATTGTATTGTGACAGTTGTCATATCAGTGTGCATTAAAAAAAATCAAAATTGGTGAATTTTTGTGTAGTCATTTTAATATTGAAGATGGAAGAAAAAAGTAACATTTTCAATATATTGTGCTTTATTATTTCAAGAAAGGTAAAAATGCAACTGAAAGAAAAAAAGATTTGTTCAGTGTATGGAGAAGGTGCTGTGACTAATCGAATATGTCAAAAGTGGCTTGTGAAGATTCTGGCTGGAGATTTCTTGCTGGCCAATGCTCAGTGGTCAGGTAGAGCAGTTGAAGTTGATAGCGATCAAATCAAGGTATTAATTGAGAATAACCAACGTTATGCCAGGCTGGAGACAGCCAGTATATTCAAAATACCCAAATCAAGCATTAAAAATCATTTACAACAGCTTGGTTATGGTATTAATCACTTTGGTTTGGGGTATAGCATAAGTTAAGCAAAAAAAAAATTTGTTGACCATATTTCCATGTGCAATTTTCTACTTGTAAGGAAAACATTCCGTTTTTAAAACAAATTGTGACGGGTGGTGAAAAGGAGATACAGTACAATAATGTGAAGCATAAATAGATTGTGGAGCAGGTGAAATGAACCACCACCAACCACAGTAAAGGCCAGTCTTCATCCAAAGAAGGTGATGTATATGCTAGGATTAGAAAGGGGGTCTTCTGTTATGAGCTCCTTCTGGAAAACCAAATGATTAATTCCAACATGTACTTCTACCATTGAGATCAACTGAAACCAGCAGTCAACAGAAGTGTCTGAAATTAGTTAACAGAAAATGCATAGTCTTTCATCAGACTAACACAAGACTGTTCGTTTATTTGTTGACCAGGCAAAAACTGTTACAGCTTGGCTGGAAAGTTCTGATTCATCTGCCATTTTCACCAGACCTTTCACCTTCAGATTTCCATTTATTTTGGTCTTTACAAAATTCTCATAATAAATATTACAGTTCCCTGAGACTGTAAAAAGCACCTGGAAGTTTTTGTTCAAAAAGAAAAAGTTTTGGGAAGATGGTATTATGAAGCTGCCTGAAAAATGGCAGAAGGTAGTGAAACAAAATGGTGAATGCGTTGTTCAATAAAGTTCTTGGTGAAGATGAAAAATGTCTTTTATTTTTACTTAAAAATTGAAGGAACTTTTTAGCCAACCCAGTATTTACAATAGGCAAGACCTGGAAGTAGCCTTGTTGTCCCATCAACAGATGAATGGATAAAAGAGATATATGTATAGCTGGATGATGTTGCTCTATACCAGAAGCTAGCACAACATTGTAAACCAACTATATACCTCAATTTAAAAAAATACAGTCACTTATGAAAAACTGGAAGAAAGTAAAGTATATTTGTGGTTTATGTTCTGTTTCTGTTGGATAGCCCTTATCTAGAATTTGTTTTTTGTAAGTACCACTAATGCATCCCCATGGCCTCAATTTCCCATTTTTCTTAGTTTCTTAGTTTTTCTAGTCTCTTAAGTTTCCATATCAGCCCTGCTTTGGAAATATGACATGTCTTAAGCTTCAGGTTTTTAATTGCTTAGAAGGTAGAAATCTGTTTTCTTGAGCCCTGGAATAGTAGGGAAAACATGTTATTTATGTTAAATTATGAGAAAATAATGGCAACTGTTAAATCTTTAAAGCCTTATTTCCAACAAATAAGGAAGCATTGAATTTTACATTTATTTACATGATAGTAATAAGCAGTGTTCCTGAATTTGGTAATTGTGATTTGTCAAGGGAACAAACTTTTAAATAGCATATGAGAATTATCAGTAACTTCAGGGGTCATTTAGAATTATATTTGCTTATCTGAAATTTGGATTTAAATTGTATTTTAGAAAACTTTCCCCAGAATAAATAGAAGAGAGGCTAATGTGATAAATTGGCCCTTTAAAGTACAGTTTTCAAAGTTTTCTGCTCCAGCATCATCATCAAAAGTCAACATATTGCAGTGTTAAGTGACTACTATACATTTAAGCATTTGTTTGGCGTTATTAGTGCTGTATTCATTAAATTCCCCTATGACTGTATATGGTAGGTCCTATTATAATCTGCAGTTGACTGAGGATGAAACTGAGGTACGTAATGGTTATTTAACTTGGCTCAGACTCAGGTAGCTAATGAGTTTTAAACAGGTTAAACAAAAGTAGCTTTATACTTTGTGCTTTTGTGATAAAATCCTTCAGTTTTTAACAGGAGAATGTAAGCTCCAAGTGGGCAGGGGCTTGGTTTTGTTACTTAGTTGTTTCACTGACATTTAAGATATAATATGTAGTAGATCCCAGGAAGTATTTGAAAGATTTTGTGATTTTGATGATGTCAGTTCATCAAGAGACTTGGTTTTAAGAATCTACCAGAATTGCTTTAAATTCTGCACTGTTGCTTGTTAGCAGTAATGTTCGTTTATATACCACTTCCAGATTAACTTCAGTATTATGTACTGTTTTGTGTACTTCATGCATGTTATATCAATAAAATAGTTTATTTTACAATTGTTTATTAGGAGCTGTGGCTCCTTTTCATCTCTTTTCCTTTTATGTGTTGGAAATGTATTGGAGCCATAAGGAAACATCAGAAAAATCAAGACAACTAGAGGTTCCACTGTGTGTTTAGATGAGTTGGGAGAAGAAAGTATAGTAAAGCACCTTCCAGCTATCCTCAGAAAAAATGTATAATGATAGTAGCATTCTTTAAGGTTTTATCCGAAAGCCTCAGCCTCTCTGGTGGTTTTGGTCATTAAAATTTAGAAACATGTAATTTTATTTTTAGAAATTACAGTTTCCATTCTTAGTTTGAAAACAGGCCTGTGAAATAAATTTTATAAAACAGGGCTTGAAATCTAAAGGTTTTTGTAATTAATATTTTTAAGGGAAGGATACGTGTGCTACTTCTATCCAGGAAATTTTCATTTAATTCTGAAGTATATTCTCATTTTATAATAAAATTGAGAGTTAGATGGTAAGTGACATGCCTGAATTAACATCACAAGTAACTGGCAGAACTGGAAATTAACCCCTTTCTGTCTGAATCCAAAAGCTATGATTTTTAAAAATATTGTCTGTCATTTTGCTATTTTCTGTCTTTCTCCGTTATAGTTCTGAGTCTTAAAGTGGGATTTTAAATTAGTTTGTGTGGGCAGTGGTCTTGGAGTTTTGGATTGTGGAATACTGGATGTTTGCATTAGAGTATGAATGTAATAAAGAATAATTGGCATGATATAAAAATTAAGCTGTGAAAAGTCTTCATCTTTAACTTTCCATAAAAACCGACTCTAGAACCAAGTACTTCTTTATAATGGGATTCATCATGGTGATGTATTTTCTTGAGCTTTTGTAGTAAATTTTTATACACAAAGTTTTCTTTCCCTGGAGTGCAAAAAATAAGACCCATTTTTCTCTGAGTTATAATTTGGGGGGAAATGAGGGCAGAAATAAGGACAGAGGTATGACAGTTTCTTTAGCATTTTACTGATCGGACAATTGGGGCAGTTTGCAGGGCAACTTTTCTAATTTGTTACTGCTTTCTACCCTCCCCCAAACTTTAGTGTAAGAGTGTTCTTTAGTATCCTGCAGTTTTAGGGTTATTTACTTCTTTGGGGGAAGCAGATACTGTGGGGTGCTATAGAGAACTTTGAAAGTATTCATGATTTGCAAGATCCACTTACTCTTGTTTTCCTTAGAAGTCTTAGGGAAGAAAAATAGATTCTGTAAGTTACACTTTTGGCTTCTTGGCCAGTGAACATCTAATACCTCTGATTTTCATTTTAACCTTCTTCATTCCTGTGCTTACTCAACAAAGTATTTTACCATTACTAAAGTTGTACGTTTCATCCTCTTCTGCAGATATCAAAGATGATAATGAATGACTTTTTTTTTTAGGGCATAGGAAGAAGTTCCCTATTACGCGTATTTATAATTAAATCTAATTTGGGGGTAAAATTATCTTCAGAAAAATATGAAATACTTTAATCTCAAATGCAGAAATGGTTGTGAATCTAATTCTAGTTAAAATGCATAAAGTAAGATTTTTAATCCTATATTATTAAAAATTAGATAAAAGTCACATAAAATCTTTAAAATTTGGGTTTGAAAGTTATATTTTTTCTGTACTTAACATTCAATACTAACTTATTTAGAAAAAGTGAAAATGATGGTATCTTCTTTTGGGATGGGGGCAGTTAAGGACTTTAATAATTCTTACATTTTTCCATCTAGTAAGCAAGATTAAGAGGTATGTTGAAAAGCAAAAATTTTCTTTTGAAATCTTATGGGGCTGTCTTTTGTAAGAGTACATGTGTCACTTAGGTATAAAGTGTAAAGTACAAAGTAAGTTGTTGTTTAGCCGCTAAGTTGTAGCTGATTCTTTGTGACCCCAGGGATTGTAGCCTGTCAGGCTTCTCTGTCCATGAGATGATTTCCCAGGCAAGAATACTGGAGTGGGTTGTTGTTTCCTTCTCTAGGGACTCTTCCTGACCCAGGGATCGAACTCGAGTCTCCTGCTTGGCAGGTGGATTCTATACCATATGGGAAGCCCCACAAAATAACTAAATGTAGATAAATATTTAAATCCTAACCAAAAAATGAAAACAAAACCTGTATTTTGAGGAATTACGGTTTTAAAAATTGAGAAAAGGGGAGGATTGTTGTGTTAGGTGAACAGACCAGTAAGATACTAATGAAGGTTACAAAATCTAAGTAGAGAGCCCATTTGCAAGCAAGTACATGTGACCACTGAAGTGAATCCCACTGGAGGGTTTTCTGAATCACAGTCATTATTTACTATGAGAATGGATTGTTAAAGATCATTGAGAGATTGAAGTGATAAGATTGATATGACAGTACTTTGAGAAATGTACAAAATATAGTAGATGTAGATAAATATAATATAAAAATCTGTTTTGAAAAGTAAGTAATTGCCACTGACGTAAACTAAGCAGAAAAACAGATAGAGGAAGGCATTGGAAATTCTAGTGAGGCATTTAGGCTTCAGGAAATTGTGTGGAAAGGGATTAACTAGACACTTAGGGCTTTCATCATCCTGCTTGATGGTGTAATATTTTCAGTTAACCTACACACCTAGAAATTTAATGAGAGTGTATAGCCTAAATGAGTTTATAATGACCCTGAATTTTCTGTTTGTTTTCGAACCCATGTATCCCAGGGTATCAAATGGCAGTGTTCATCTATAGATGAATAGAATTATCACTTTGGATCTAATACACATGAATTTGAGGTATAAAATAGGTGTTAGCTGTTTTTCTCTAAACATTCCTATAATAAAGTCAACAGGACATTGTACTATTATTCAAAATGGCATAATGTCGTTAAAAACATTGCAGTTAAATTTTGTTAGTGTTTTTGTTTTAAGTATTCTTCAGATTGGCTCATTACGTTCTTGAAAATTACAGAATATTATTTTTACTAGAGTAGATAAGCTTATGAAAGAACGGGTTTCAAAAAATTTTTATAGGTAATACTTTAATAAAAATAGGTTTTTTTCCTTGCTGATATAACTAACATTTATTTTCTGTTTATTTTTAAGACGAGCAAAAATCAAATTAAAGTAGATCTTGTAGATGAGAATTTTACAGAATTAAGAGGAGAAATAGCAGGACCTCCAGACACACCATATGAAGGCAAGTACTTTTTTCTGTATCAAAATATTGTGCGTATTAGAACTTATCTGAAACACTAAATCAGAAAAGTCTTAAGCATTTATAAACTACATGGAAGGTAACTTCATTTGGCTTAAGGATATATACAGCAGTTTTTAAATAATAAATTTAGATACTTACCTAGACCGATTTTTCTTAATGAATTTTAGCTAACTTTTTTCTTTTCCCAAAACAGATTTAGTAGAGCTAAGCTACAGGTTATATTATGTTAGAATTTAACAGTGTAAAATTAAATTTACATCTACATGTTAAACATTTAACTTACATGAACTCTCAGTTACCCTTCATATGGTATCTGTAACAAATTTTGTCTTAAATTTCTGACTTATGTTTATTTTTTAAAGCAAAGTTCCTCTTCCCTGTTTATCATTTAGCATGTAATCCACTCATGTCTTCATGCAGGCTGTATTCAAAATATTTAATTTTCTTTATTCAGGAAAGCTTTAAGTGATCATTTCAAGGCATATAGAAAAGAAAGGAGGCAGCTTTCCTGAACTCTGTTGACAAACTAAGTCTTTATACTTTAGACCATGGAATTGGGGTGGTAAGATACGGAAAGGAGCTTTGTAAGCTTTTTATTCACTCATTAGGCAGATCTTCAGTAGTGAATATTATTATATATCTGAGTTTATATGGCATAGCCAAGATTCTTGCATATAAGAGGCATTCACATATTTGATAGAAGTCATGTAATATTGTTTGTAGTAGTAGCATTTATTGAGTTCTTACTTATTTTGAGGTTTATGTGTCTTTTCTCATTCAGTCCTTAAAACATATCTAATGAGGTAAGTACAGTTATCACTGTTTCATAGATGAAGAAACTTAAGCTCAGGAAAGTTAAGTAACTGTTTAAGACATCTAAGCTGCACAGCTGGGATTTGAGTCCCTAATAGCCTATGACTCTAAAGCCTTTTTTTCTAATCTCTTTCTGCTCTTGAATAAAACAGGATTGACTGATTGATGGAAGTGGCGGTGATGTCTTTTTTGAATGTAGTGGTTCTGTAATGAACAATAACTTAAAGTTTTTCAGAAAAATTCAGTGTCCTAGACTATTTTTCTGTTTTCATTTGAATTTTTAAAGTCCCTAAAATATCCTTAGCACATTCTACCAAATCTGAAATGATATAATTTTGTTATTTGTTTTATAGTTCATATGAGCCATTTCTAGACTTACTTAAATTTTTATAGTGCCTCCTATATGCCAGGCCTCATCTGGATTCTTTCATGAATAGCTATTCATGTAGTCCTTTTGACAGTTGTTAGTTGGAGAAGAGATCTTGAGTTATCTTGCAAAAATCAAGTTCGTCCTTAGTAGCATATGTTATTTATGATATACTAGCTTCTTCTGAAGGCATACATTATAAATATTCTTGAATTACTTTTTTTAGGTTGTTTAGATGTGTTTTTAAAAGATAGTAAGACAGTAGCATTATCACCCTGCAGCTCTTCCAGTAAACTGATATTTATAAACAAGAGAGCTCCTGAACTAGACAGAGAGTTTGTTACTTTCTTAGCAACTGTTAGTAAAGGTACATGAAGTTTTTAAAAATTGGACAATACACACTTACTTGCAGGATGATTAAGTTATAACTATACCACATTCATTAGTTAGAAACAAGCTTGATAATTTTTAAGTGCTTATTTCTGCTGCTGCCACTGAGACATTAATGTTTGATAACATTAGTTTTAATATGCTTCTTGGGTATGTATTTGAAGTAGATTAATTTAAATTGTATTCTTATAAAACTATTGAACAGAAGTTCATTTTGTTTAAGAAAAGCATCATTTGAGGGCATTAGCTTAATACTTTTTTTGCAACATGAATGGAATAAAATATTTTGATTATGTGTATCTCAAGGCTCTTGATAAATTTTGAGGGTGTTTTTTTTTTAATCTCAATAGCTAAGGCAAAAGTTTACATGGGAATGTTAAATTGTTAATAGCCATCATTAAGAAATCAGGCAGCTATTTTATGTAGTGTAGAAAGTAATCAGATTGAGTTAAAATGACTATGTTATTGTATATGTTACCTCAGTTTTCTTCTTTTGCCTTAATGGCTCAGTGGCAAAGGAACAATTTAGTTCTTGAGCCTTTCTCCCTAAGAGCTGTTTTAAATTTACAGAGTCATTCTTAATGTTAAAAAAAAAAATCTCACTGCTACCCCAGCTTCCCTTTGGACTAAGTTAAATATAAAAATTAAAGATGTTTAATATTAAAAGCTATTCTTCAAGAAGTAAATATTTTATAGTGAAAGCTGTTACGATAGTAATATAGTTATTGAGTATTATAAAGCTTTCTTAGTTGTGTTGTTCTGATGTATATCAAATAATGTTCCAGTTAATGCTGTATTGATTATATATTGAAGTTGTCAAATAATGCAAGACAGAGCATACTAACAGCATATGGAGTAGAAATAGGATTTGGGGGACTCTAGGGTCCAGCATTATTTCTATAGTATTTCAGGGCTCTCATACTGCTCCTAAGAGATTGTTTTGGACATTAAAGAAGGAAAAACCTTATATGAAAGGTTATAGAGACAGTAATTTGAAATTAATGGAAAAAAGTAAAGTTCATAGGAAGGAAAAAGAAGACTGTGCATATTACTCAGGCCAAATTTATTATACCTATATTTGAAGCTGACATTTATAACTCTGAACATAAAGTTATCTCTGTGTACACAAAAATTTCCTGAGGTCCTCTTCTCTTAGCTCTTTTTCTTTTGTTTCTTTTTGGCTTCTTTCCTTCCTGTTTCACTGCTGTCACGTGCTCTGTGCTTCAGGCATCTAGTTCTACTTGTATATCAGTCAGTCTGAGATTCTATTAAAAAGAATAAGCAAGAAAAGAAGAATTGGAACCAAAAAGGGCGAAGAAAGTGGTACCAAGTGAATTAATTTTCATTCTCAGATCCGCATTCATTTATTCCTAACAGTGAAAGAAGTGAAGGATACACTGAGGATTGAGTGTATAGAATTTTGAAATCGATAGTGTTCCTAGTGCACAGTTACTATTTGTATTTTATTACTTATGGAAAATTTCAGATACATACAGAAAGCAAATGGTATAATGAAACTTCCATGTACTCATCAGCCAGCATTAATAACTATCAATTCATGGCAGTCTTTGATCTAATTCGCTTGATTATTTTGAAGCAAATCCAAGATGTAGTTTTATATATAACTATTTCACTGGCACAGTTTTGTTTGTTGTATTTTGGAATGGTAAATACTCTATGTTAATGGAACATAAAATTTTAGAATTAAAAGTTTCTTTAGAGTTAGGACTCAAATCCAGTCTGAAGTCCAGTGCAAGACACCCCCTTCAGAGTTTTCTGAGGGGCAGTTATCCTCCCTTTTAATATCTCAGTATGGAAAGCTAGATAAACTTTTTTTAAAAAATACCCTGTTTAGCTGCTAGTTGCTCAAGATAACTTCATACCAGTATGTTGCCTACTGTGTATATATTACTGTTGAGAACAATCTTTTTGTAAAGTTTTGCATTTTATATACGTATTTAGAGGAAGAGAGTAGGTTTTTGTCTTTGTGCCTACCTCTTGTCTTATTGTTGAATTTTGTTTTTTAAATTTTAACAAGAAATATTGGCATTTTATGTCCCAAATAAAAGTTTGGGACAGTTTCACATTTGAGAGAACCAGTTTGATACAGATTTTTTCAGTTTATGGCATAATCTGTGTATCTTTATTCTCTGTACCTTCTGTGCCTTTATACTTCCCTACTGTCTTTCCTTTTTTCTTTCCATTTTTTTGTCTTATTTAGCAGCTCTTATCAGTGTGGACTAAAGGAAGCAAAAGCAGATAGAACCTGTACTCCGTAATTGTTCCAGTGAAGTCTTTGGCATTGGATTGTCTATAGATTTAATGTATTCATCCATCTCTAGTCCGATTATTCACTGATAAGCTAGTATCAGTTGTATAAAATGGGTATTCTGTATGCTTTAAGTGACCTTTAAATTAAAAACTACTAATATTTTGTCTGCTTCCTTTTTGGGTTTCAACTTTAAAGTGAATCTGTTGTAATTGAATATAAAATAGTATATATTTTGAAAAGTTCTATCACTATATTTGGCTTCACATATTTGAGGCAAGCAACATTCTTAACTTTCTGTTTTCCCCATTTTTTAGGAGGAAGATATCAACTAGAGATTAAAATACCTGAAACATATCCATTTAATCCCCCTAAGGTATTGTAAGCCCATTTTTATGCATGAACTATATTTCTTGGTTCATTTAATTAATATATACTCTAGTATTTATTAAAATTACACGTTTTGTGTGTGTGTGTGTTTGCTGTGTAAATTTGGTGTGGACAAGGTTTCAGGTAATGGCAAACAATTTGCTTCTGGAATTAGAATGAAAAGCAAGCTTCCTTAGAGGCAGCTAGTAATGTATTTAGACAGAACAAGATCTATATCTGACAATGGCTTAAATTCTAGGTCTGGTAAAACTTGCAGTGTCCCAAATTTAGAGAATCTTATACAAATTTTTTTTGCTTCAAAGAAATATATATATATATATATATATATATATTTTTTTTTTTTTTTTTTTTTAGGGAATAGTGTATTCTGGATTTATTCAACATTTATTTGAATGCTTTGTGCCAGTATAGCAATAAATAAAGCTTTTACTGTCCTTGCTGTCATGGAGCTCATGTTCTAGTGGGATGAAAAAAATGAACAAACATTGCAATTGTGATAAATGTTAAAAGAGGAAACAGAATAACCTAGGATTGTGTATAACAAGTGGAACTAACCTAAACTTACATTTTGACTGAACTGCTTCCTTTACCTCTTTGCTTTTACTATCATCACTATTTTAGTTTAGGCTTTCAGCTTTACTTCCCATGTTTTGCCTGTTACTTAATCACCATTTCATTTTTACCACTACTGTTCATTGTTTGTAGTGCTGTACTGTAAATCTTCCTAAAGTGAATTTTTGATCATGTTTCGTTTCTTCTCTTTCCTTGTTAATAGTATAACTCCTTATAGCGATGGGCATTTAAAATCTCCTATAACATGCCTCTGTGGTCTTTTCCATCCTAATCTTCTGCCACTTTCACCCACAAAATTGGTTTCATTTTCCAACCTAGATTATTTTCTGTTTGTATAATGCTTATTCTTTCACACTTTCCTGTCATTTTCACTTGAATCATTATCCCTGTCATTGACAATGCTAGTTTTCTTTTGAGGTCTGGGTAAAGTATCACTTTCTCCATTAAGCTGTGCCTGTCAAAATGTTTCTCCCTTTACTCTCAATAGCATTTTATATAACTTACATAGGACTAACACAGTTATAGTATGAATTAATGTATTGTATTATTTGGGGATATGTATCTTTTACTAGCTTTTGTGTTCCTGAGGTCAAAGACCATGGCTTAATAGACCTTTGTATTTTCTCTGATTCCTAAAAGTACAGTGTCCCTTGAGCATATATTAGTCTTTCCAGAATTCATTCACTCAACTTACTGGTTGTCCTCTGTTTAAGAATAGACAGGGTAATGGAAGTTCCAGGGTAAAGTTGTGTCACCTGCCATTGTGAGGTGCCTGTTTCTCTGTTATTTATGTTCATCTATTTTCTGATAAACCTGATTGATTTTTTTAATTGTGGTAAGTAAACATAAAACTTATTACCTTAACCAGTTGTAAGTGTACAGTTTAGTGGCATTAAGCAGATTCAGTTTGTTTTTCATCTATCACTACCATCCATCTTCAGAACCTTTTTTCATCTACTAAATAATAACTTCCTGTTTCCTCATGCTGGTAACCAGTTATACTTTATGAATTTTGGTCTGCTCTAGGTACCTCATTAAAGTGGAATCACTCAATTTGTATTCTTTTATACCTGGTTTATTTCACTTAACTTAATGTCTTTCAGTTCAGTTCAGTTCAGTTGCTCAGTTGTGTCCAACTCTTTGTGACCCCATGAATCGCAGCACGCCAGGCCTCCCTGTCCATCACCAACTCCCGGAGTTCACTCAGACTCACGTCCATCGAGTCAGTGATGCCATCCAGCCATCTCATCCTTTGTCGTCCCCTTCTCCTCCTGCCCCCAATCCCTCCCAGAATCAGAGTCTTTTCCAATGAGTCAACTCTTCGCATGAAGGCTCATCTCTGTTATAATTTGTATTGGAACTTCTTTCTTTTTTAAGGCTAATAGTATTCCATAAACACTGCATTTTATTTATCTATTGATGGGCATTTTGGTTCCTACCTTTCAAGCCCGGTTGATTTTTTTGTCCCCCTCCTGTTATAAAAGTAGTTTGTATTTGTTGTAGAAATTTGAATGGTGATGTATTTCTTGAAAAAGAACATCTTTTCAGTATGACCACTTAGAGGTGACCACTATTAAACTTTCATTTTATATCTATGACATAATATTCATCCTCATCTTAGTTACCCTCTACTAGGTAATCTTGATTGTCAATATTATCATTAAAATAAAATAAGTAGTGGTCTGTTTAGTTTACATTAATTGTAGAATACTATAAATTTAAGAAAAGATTTTAAAATGTTTTGAGATAAGGATGACCTCCAAGCCAAGCAATAATTTTTTTAATGGAAACGAGGGAAGAAAAGATCTCAAGAGAGACTGCTGTGACAATACACTGTATTTTTACTATTAAGATGTCACTTGCATTGTGCTAAGAATTGTATATGCCTTCCTAAGACAGTCTTAATGAATGAGGGAACTGAGGGTTAGAAGTCAAATAGAAACTAGATTTGTAAGGCCCACCGTGCTCTACTTCCTTGATCCTAATGCGGAAGGAGTAAGGGCCGAATCTCGGAAACAGTGATTGTGGCTCTACCAAGAATAAGAATAATCACCCATAGTTCAGATCTTACAGCATTTGACAGACTTTTTGATCTTAGGCAAGTTGTCTAAGGTGTTTCCTCATTTGTAAAATCCTTTCAATGGAGTAGTCCATTTGAAAAATAGTATTTCAATTATGCTATGAAACTTTTTTTCACATTTTTAATATTTCTCAAATCAGGGTATATCTTTTAGTGGATGAGATAATTTAATTGGCCCAGTTTTTTTCTTTCTCATGGTATATAAAATAATGGTGTATTGAGTACTTGATGGTACCCGTGGTTCAGTAAAATACAGTACTTTGAACAGCGTGTTGTAAATATTAGCCAGCATTATTTTTTTACCAAAAAACATGATGGTTAGATACAGTGAAGTAGGTGGCAGTGCCTTAACCATATACATGTTGTCAGGCTCTAGAGCCTCTTCTGTCTTTATCAAGTGGAGTGCTAACCGTTCCTTTCATACAACACATAGCAGTTCTAGATATCTACTCAATAGAAGAAAATGTGCTCATACAACAACTTGTACACAAGTGTTCATACCAGCACTAATTCATAACTGCCAAAAGTGGAAGCTCTCTAATGTCCATCAACTTAATGGAAAAATTAAATGTGGTGTATTTACCACATTTGTTTATAATGATGAATGTGCTGATATGTGCTATAAGATAGATGAACTTTGAAAACATCATCCTAAATGAAAAAGCCAGGCATAAAAAGCCACACATTGTATAATGTCATTTACATGAACATTAGAAGAGGGAAATCATAGAGAAAAAAGGTAATTTGTTGGTTGCTTATGGCTGGAGGAGTATGAAGGAATGGGGAGTGACTCCTGGTGATTACATAGTTCTTTTTGAGGTGTTGAAATGGTCAAAAATTATATTTTGGTTGCGGTTGCACAACTCTGAATATACTTACCACCAAGAAGTTGTGCGTTTTAAATGAGGATGGATTATTGTCTCAATAAGTGTTTATTTCCCTCTGTTGTTTTCATTCAGTCACTAAGTCGTGTCTGACTCTTTGCAACCCCATGGACTGCAGCATTCCAGGCTTCCCTGTCCTTCACTATCTCCTGGAGTTTGGAGTTTGCTCAGACTCAAGTCAATTGAGTTGATGATGCCATCCAACCATCTCATCCTCTGCTCTTCTCTTCTCCTGCCCTCAATCTTTCTGAGTGTCAGGGTCTTTTCCATGAGTCAGTTCTTTGCATCAGGTGACCAAATATTAGAGCTTCAGCTTCAGCATCAGTCCTTTTGATGCATATTCAGTGTTGGGTTTCCTTTAGGATTAATGGGTTTCTCTGTGCTGTCCAGGGGACTCTGAAGAGTCTTCTCCAGCACCACAATTCAAAAACATTGATTCTTCAGCACTCAGCCTTCTTTATGGTCCAACTCTTCACATCCGTGCATGATTACTGGAAAAACCATAGCTTTGACTATATGGATATGGACCTTTATATACCAAAGTATTGTCTCTGCTTTTGATATGCTGTCTAGGCTTGTCCTAGCTTTTCTTCCAGGGAGCAAGAATCTTTTAATTTCATGGCTGCAGTCAACATCTGCAGTGATTTTGGAGCTCACAAAGATAAAATCTGCCACTATTTCCCCCTTTTCCACATCTGTTTACATTAAATGATGGGACCAGATGCCATGATCTTAGTTTTTTGAATGCTGAGTTTTAAGCCAGCTTTCTCACTCTCCTCTTTCACCCTCATAAAGACGCTATTTAGTTCCTTTTTGCTTTCTGCCAGTAGAGTTGAATTATCTGCATATCTGAGGTTGTTGATATTTCTCCTGGCAGTCTTAATTCCAGCTTGATTCATCCAGTCTGGCATTTTGCATGATGCGCTTTGCATGAAAGTTAAATAAGCAGGGTGGCAATCTAAAGCCTTGACAAACTCCTTTCCCAGTTTTGAACCAGTCCATTGTTCCATGTCCGGTTCTGCTGCTGCTTGAGCTGCATACAGGTTTCTCGGGAGGCAGGTAATGTGGTCTGATATTCCCATGTCTTTAAGAATTTTCCATAGTTTGTTGTGATCCACAAAGTCAAAGGCTTTGGCATAGTCAGTTAAGCAGAGATAGGTGTTTTCCTGGAATTCCCTTTCTCTGTGATCCAACAGATGCTGGGAATTTGATCTCCAGTTACTTTGCCTTTTCTAAATCCAGCTTGTGCATCTGGAAGTTTTCGGTTCATGTACTGCTGAAGCCTAGCTTGAAGGATTTTGAGAATTACCTTGCTAGCATGTGAAAGGAGTCTAGTTGTACAGTAGTTTGAACATTCTTTGGCATTGCCTTTCTTTGGGATTGGAATGAAAATTGATCTTTTCCAGTCCTGTGGCCATTGCTGAGTTTTCCAAATTTGCTGGTATATTGAGTGTGGCACTTTAATAGCATCATCTTTTCACATTTGAAGTAGTTCAGCTGGAATTTCATTACCTCCGCTAGCTTTGTTCGTAGTAATGCTTCCTAAGGCCCAATTGACTTCACACTCCAGGATGTCTGGCTATAGGTGAGTGACCACACCATAGTGTTTATCTAGGTCATTAAGACCTTTTTTGTGTAGTTCTGTGTATTCTTGCCACCTTTTTTTAATCTCTTCTGCTTGTTAGGTCCTTGTCGTTTTTGTCCTTTATTATTGTGCCTATATTTGCATGAAACGTTCTTGGAATCGCTGATTTTCTTGAAGGGATCTCTAGTCTTTCCCATTCTGTTGTTTCATATATTTCTTTGCATTGTTCTGTTAAGAATCTCTTTTTGCCATTCTCTGAAACTCTGCATTCAGTTGAATATGTCTTTCTCTTTCTCCTTTGCCTTTCACTTCTCTTCTCTTCTCAGCTATTTGTAAGGCCTCCTCAGACAACTGTTTTGTTTTCTTGCCTTTCTTTTTCTTTGGGATGGTTTTAATCACTGCCTCCTGAGCAGTATTACAAACTTCTGTCCATAGTTCTTCAGGCCCTCTGTCTACAGATCTAATTCCTGGAATCTATTTGTCACTTCCAGTGTGTAATCATAAGAGATTTGATTTAGATCATACCTTAATGGCCTGGTGGCTTCCCTATGTTCTTCAGTTTAAATCTGAATTTCGCAATAAAGGAGCTCATGATCTGAGCCACATTCAGCTCCAGGGATTGTTTTTGCTAACTGTGTAGAGCTTCTCCATCTTTGACTGCAAAGAATATAATCAATCTGATTTTGGTATTGACCCTCTGGTGATGTCCATATATAGTGTATAAATATAAATCCAGAGTGATGTCATAGTCCTAGCTCTGTTTTAGGCACTTGATACATTATTTCATTTAATCTTTAAAATCACTATTTTAACCCTTCCTCTTTCCACCAGTTTTAGAAAAATTAGAAAAATAGACTAAAAACATAACAACTGAGGTCTGTCTGATATTTTTGCTACTGTTCATAGTTCATGTTGCTTTTCAGGCCACTATGTCTTAATTCCAGTCATTCCATATTGAGGTAGTGTCAAGATTTAGAAAAGTCTTCCTCAGTCAGCCCAAATTTGCTTTCCTTTGGCTTCAACCAGTTAGTTGTAGCTGGAATTTAGTATCATTTTAAATATGGTCCTCCTCTAATTTATGGTATTAAGCTTTTGCAGTAAATGCTAATTAATGTTTGATAAATATGTTTTGGATATTTCCTATATTAAATTTGAATTTTTACTGTTTGGTAAATATAATGGAAAGAGTGGGGAATAATTGTGTAAATTTCTTGCATGATTATGTTCACATATGTTTAATATGTAGCCTCAGGTTTCATTTTTTTTTTTAATAATCATCTTATGTGTCTTGGATGCTTGCCAAACTGTTCTCCAGAAGTCTTTTTTTTAAAAAGTAATTTATTTTTGGTTGTGCTGGGTCTTTGTTGCTTTGCAAGGCCTTTCTCTAGTTGGTGAGGGGGGCTTCTCACTGTGGTGGCGTCTCTTGTGGCGCTCAGTCTTCAGTAGTTGTGGCTCACAAGCTCAGTGGGTTTAGCATGTGGCACTTGGTAGCTGCTGCTTGTGGGCTTATTTGCTCCAGGCATGTGGAATCTTCCTGGGCCTGTGTCCACTGCATTAGTAGGTAGATTCTTATCCTCTGCACCACCAAGCAAGCCCCTTAGATTTAATTTTAAACTTTATGAGGTTAAAGTATTGAAGTTTAACTGTTAAATTCTCAATGCTGTGCAGCTAAAATTGCACCACATTGAAAGCTTACATTGATTTATTTTAACATGGTCACAGAGAATTTTCTGCTCATTTTTTTTTTTGCAATAAACTATTGACCTCAAGAGCAGAAGGTTTACTTCTGGACAGAGAAGATAAATCTTTGAGTCAGCTGAATATAGTGTAGAAGGAATTTGATTCAATGCATACCTAAAAGTAAATTGTAATATATACTCTATTAATGAAAAACTCATTAAATTAGTAAAACTAGCTCAGTGATTTGTCCAGCTGATAGTTGGAGATTAGATTGTGAATTTTCTTGTTTTTCCTTGGTGTTACAAATATACTCTTATATGTGAAATTGAGTATAAATACCAAATGTAATAACCTTTAGTGAGTCTTCTTTTCTGCATATGCACATTTAAAATAGCATTTTCTTTTGTACAAGTTAGTTAAAGCAGGTTTAATATTGTAACTTCCATGAGTTCCAAGCTTGAAACTGGAAATTCCTGATGGAAATAGAGTTCATATCTACCATGAGGTAGAAGGTGAAATTTTTGTTGAATTAAAGAGTGTAAAAATAATAGGATACATCCTGTAGGAGGAGATAAGATTACTTATGATGGTACACTAATATAGAGAATGACGAATAGTCCCCTTCCTTTACTTCAGTCTGGTCACATTGCTGCTGCTGCTAAGTCAGTTCAGTCGTGTCCGACTCTGTGCGACCCCGTAGACGGCAGCCCACCAGGCTCCCCCGTCCCTGGGATTCTCCAGGCAAGAACACTGGAGTGGGTTGCCATTTCCTTCTCCAGTGCATGAAAGTGAAAAGTGAAAGTGAAGTCGCTCAGTCCTGTCAGACTCCTAGCGACCCCATGGACTGCAGCCTACCAGGCTCCTCCGTCCACGGGGCTCTCCAGGCAAGAGTACTATGTACATGGTATTAAGATTTTTGTTTCTAAATTCTTTAAGAGCGCCTCAAAATTAATGATTGTTGTCAAGTTACCCAGATGGTGCTATTATTGGTTTCATTTGTGAAAATAAGGAAGCTTGACTTGTTATTTGTGTAAGTATTTTAGTACTATTTGTTTTTGTTGTTGTTCAGTCACTCAGTCATGTCAGACTCTTTGCAGCCCCATGGACTGTACCCTGTCACGCTTCCCTGTCCTTCACTGTTTCCTGAAGTTCACTCAAACTTATGTCCATTGAGTTGGTGATGCCATCCAACCATCTCATCCTCTGTCGCCCTCTTCTCCGCCTGCCCTCAATCTTTCCCAGCATCAGGCTCTTTGCATCAGGTGGCCTAAGTATTGGAGCTTCAGCATCAGTTCTTTCAATGAATATTCAGGACTAATTTCCTTTAGGATTGACTCATTTGATCTCCTTGCTGTCCATGGCACTTTTGAAAGTCTTCTCTAGCACCACAATTCAAATCAATCAATCAGTTCTTCAGCGCTTAGCCTTCAGCACATGGTCCAACTCTCACGTTCCTACATGACTACTGGAAAAGCCATAGCTTTGATTATACGGATCTTTGTCGGAAAAATAGTGTCTTTGTCTTTTAATACGCTGTCTAGGTTTGCCATAGCTTTTCTTCCAAGGAACAAGAGTCTTTTAAGTTTCTGGCTGCAGACACAGGGAGCTCTGCCTGGTGCTCTGTAAAGACCTAGAGGGGTGGGGTGGGGTGGGAGGGAGGGTGAGTCAAGAGGGAGAGGTTATGTGTATACTTATGGCTGATTCACGTTGTTGTATAGCAGAAATCAACACAGCATAGTAAAGCAATTATCCTCCAATTAAAAAAAAAAAAACAAAGCTGTGGAAGACCACACAAAGAACTACTTACAGGACAGTTATATCTGTACTAGTAGATAATGGAGTGACTTTGAAAATTATTCTCTTTATTATTATCTCCAAATTCAGAGTTACTTGTTCCTAATTGTAGATTGTACTACAAAGAAATAAAGTTTAATAATAATATGCATATTAGTTTTCATGTAGAGTCTACTGAGAATCATGTACTGAAGATTCTTTAAAAAGCAATATACAATCCACACATCCTTAGATCATCAGCCTAAATCATAAACCTTTTGACATCTTCAGTAGTAGATTTTTAAAATTCTGTTTTCCTTGGGACTTCCCTTATGGTCCAGTGCTTAGGACTTCGAGCTCCCACTGCATGGGGCACAGGTTTTTTCCCTGGTAGGGGAACTAATGGAGAAGGCAGTGGCACCCCACTCCAGTACTCTTGCCTGGAAAACCCATGGACGGAGGAGCCTGGTAGGCTGCAGTCCATGGGGTCGCTAAGAGTTGGGTACGACTGAGCGACTTCACTTTCACTTTTCACTTTCATGCATTGGAGAAGGAAATGGCAACCCACTCCAGTGTTCTTGCCTGGAGAATCCCAGGGACGGGGAGCCTGGCGGGCTGCCGTCTATGGGGTTGCACAGAGTCGGACACGACTGAAGCGACTTAGCAGCAGCAGTAGCAGGGGAACTAAGATCCTGCATGCCTTGTGGGTGTGGCCAAAAAGGAGCAGAAATTTTCTGTTTTTTTCTAATCTTGTTGAAAATATTTAAAGTCAAAATACTTTGCTGTCCTTGTGTCACTGAAATTGTGGCTTATTGTTATCTCATCATTATAAAGCTTTGAACTCAAATGGTAAAAATTGTGATGTGAATATCATGGTTATATCTGTTACCAAGAAATGTTTTTAGTACATGAGCCCTATATGCCTGTCTTATTTGATCTTCACTATACTTGAGAAGGATAATGTTTAGCCTTTTAATAACAAGTTTGTCGTAATGTTAATTGTATATTTGTTCAGTGTGAGGCACTTCAGATGCTTGGAGTGCTCTGCTAAGCAAATAGACACCATGCATTTTAGGGAAGACTAGGCAAATGTGGGAGAGATTATAGAAGTGTGATCAGTACTGTGAAATAGGTAAGTGCAGGGTGCTATGGGATCAATCAGGTCAGGGAGAGTGGTTATGGAAGTTGAAACTTGGAGAATCAGTATGAGTTAGCCAGAAGAAGATATTAAGGTGTGTTATTGGAAGAAATGTGTGAAGGCCCTCAGGCAAATAGGACTTATTGAGAACTTACTTTGAATGTGGGATGATAGTGAGGTTTGAGAGGTAGGCTAGAACCAGTTTAAGAGTGTGGGCTTACATAAAGGAAATGAGAAGTCCTTAAGGGGCCTTAAGTGAGTAGTGTCATGAATCTGGTTTGTTTTAAAGAGCTCTCTGGTTTCATTGTAGAAAATGGATTAGAGGGAACAAAACTGAAAACAGTAAAGTCAGTAAACTGTTGCGTAAGCCAGGAGCATAATGATAGTCTCCTTTAAGGAAATGGCGTTCTGTGGATGGAAAAAGTAGGTATCAGTGAAAGCAGTAAGTGTAATTTTTTAAGAATTATAAAAGAACTAGAGTGGAAAGTCTCCATTAGTTTTAGGTATTTTGAAGTCATTGGTGACTTAAAGGGCTTTTTCAGATTGTACATATGTTAGTGAGTTTGTGGGGAATTAGGGACAGATAGCATAGACAAGGAGAAGGAAATGGCAGCCCACTCCAGTATTCTTGCCTGGAGAATCCTGTGGACAGAGGAGCCTGGTGGGCTGCTGTCCATGGGGTCGCACAGAGTCAGACACGATTGAAGCGAGTTAGCATGCAAACATGCATTGGAGAAGGAAATGGCAACCCACTCCAGTATTCATGCCTGGAGAATCCCAGGGACAGAGGAACCTGGTGGGCTGCTCTCTATGGGGTCGCACAGAGTCGGACACAACTGAAGTGATTTAGCAGCAGCAGCATAGACAAATCACGAGAAGCAGAAGCATAAATATTTTAGCTACTTTCCATTTATAGCTTAGATTTGGAACATACATTGATGAATTAATTGTTGTAAGGTACTTTGAGTTTGGCTTGTAGTAGTCTATTAAGTGTTAAAGAATTTTGACTTAGGTGACTATCGTATACATGTCAGATAAAACCCTCCTTCGTCTTGTATTCCTCCTCCTGAAGCTCATAAGTTAGAGCTGATGAACTTCATTTCATTTCAGAGTTAGCATTTTCACTTGTTGATTTCTTGCTCTTTCATGCTAAGACAAACAGGTACATTTAGAATCTGAGATTAGATTGTGTGAGTTTGTATTTTCTATTGCTAACTAGTTATTTGATATTGAATAAATTTCTTAGACTTTAAGCCTCAGTGCCTGGGAAATAATAGTAGACTTTTAAGTATTACATTTTTCTAAAGTATTTGAGAAAAAAATACTACAGAAAAATCAGAAGCAATCTTGCCATCACTTACTACATCTGTTTTCATGTATTGATTTTGCTTTTTCCTTCAAACCTATTCTACACCCTTTGTCACACTAAAAAATCATCATTTGCTATCTATATTGACTTTATGTACTACCTAAATAGATCTTAATTCATGTTAAATTTCTCTTAACATCTAACACTATGCTAGGTAAGTTATAAACACCTTAGTTATAGTTAATTGGTGGCTTTCTTTGAGCATTTATTAAAAAGAATGTACGTCATTGACAGCATTCAACTTACTGAATGCTTTGTCTTCTACACCCATCCCTTGACCTAGGCAAAATGATGTAATGTTAAGTATGGGCTTTTTAAAAAAAAAAAAACAAAAAAACAACTTGAGGATTTCTTTTTTTTGAAGTTTTACTTAAATTATATGGTTGGTTTTTTTTTCCTGTTACTTAAAAACTCAAATGTGCTTTATATTCTAGGTCCGGTTTATCACTAAAATATGGCATCCTAATATTAGTTCCGTCACAGGGGCTATTTGTTTGGATATCCTGAAAGATCAATGGTAAGAGATTTTGAATTCATGTTCAAGCCTCATATGATTCTAAGTCTGTTAGCATGTTAAATATGTACTTGGCCTCAAAGCATAAGTATATTATATTTTCTCTTATTTGGGAAGTAATTTTAAAACTTGATGAAATCTCTCAAGTACATTAGAGAAAATATGTTATAATTGAAATTGGAATCTGTATTTAAATAGTGATTTATTAGGAAATGTCAGATGCTAACTTGACATCTTGAAAAGTCTTGGATTTTATTTGTTGTTTTGGTAATTTTAATTTTTTGCTATCTTTGGAAGATTTTTATGAGAGACAAAATGGAAGTACTGAAGTAATCAGCTCTGACTTGGGTGGAGTGTAGGCACCAAAATGTTAGAAGTTGTGCTAATTGAACACGATTGAGGCTCTAAGATTCTATGAGGTACCACCTTTATAGGCGGTGTCTTCATTTGTACAGTGCTTTCACATATTTTGTCTGATTTCTTAGCAGCATTGTATTTAACCATTAGGTTAAAATTGTGGCTTTGCCATTTACTTGCTTGTGTGGTCTTAAGTAAATTACCTGGTCTTAATGCCTTTATTTCCTTATCTGAAAAAAAAAAGTAGGTTACTATCTGTTTCATAGGGCTAGTGAGAAGCTTAAATGAGTTGTTTTATGTATTTCTCTTAGAGTAAAGCCTGGGAATACAGATTGAAAAATTCAGACAAGAGATAAAAAGTCATTGGAGTGGAAGAAAACAAGTTATGTGTTTGATTTGTCAACAAAGGGAAAGAATGGAAGCTGAATAAGATAGAACAGGAATGACAACATTTAGCATATGGGTCAGTTGGTATATTTAGAAACTGGATGAACAGACAAGAGTTGCTGGTTTTGTTTTTCCATTCTGATAGCACATCTGAGTAAAGCCTCTTCCTCAGTAGATCATTGCTTGAGATCCAGTTCCTTGATCTGTGTTTCCATACTCTTAAACATTGAACATTATGGAATAGACCTAACTATTTTCTGTGATTCTTTTGATTTGTGACTTTATAATTTGTTGAATTTCTGTGCCTCCATGTTTTTATCTTTAAAAGTCATCTCAAAGGTCCCTTGTAGCTCTTATTGTTCAGTGATATTAATGAAAATTTGCAGTGTTAGAGACACTGTCATTTTTTTCAGTTGGTTGCCAGGACATCATTTCTTCTGTTTTCCCCTTCCTTTTCCCACTCCCAGACTTAACTAGTTCCTCCCTGATCTCCTGAGCTTTTGCACATGATAATACTTCAGGGCTCTGTCATGACCTCTGCTTCTTTCCATCTATACTCAATTTCTTGGTGAGCTCATCTGATTTCATAACTTCAGTGTTTATATACTAGCAACTCACAAATTTATCTTTTCTGAACTCCAGCCATAGCACCTATACTTGACTATGTAATGGACATCTCAAACTTAAAACATGTTGAAACTGAACTGTTGATAATATTTCCCCAACCCAAAACTTATTTCTGCTCCATCTTAAGTTTTGGCAGCAACATCCTTAGAGTTGCTAAGGCCAGACCTCACCGTGATGCTTCTTTCTTTGGTACCCTTATACTCCATCTGCAAATCCTGTTATTGAAACCAACAGCATTTTATTAGTAGTCTGTTACTACTACCCTGGTCGAGGTTGCATTGCCTCTTGCCTGGATGATGGCAGTAGCCTGTCCCTCTGCTTTTAACTTCAGTCAGGCTATTCTTAGCAGACAGAATGAAACCTCTGCCTCTCTGAAAACAAAACCCCACACTAAAATTTTTCACTGTCTTCTCTTTTTGCTGAGTTAGCCAGCAGTATTACCATTTCTGATTATCTTCCTATAAATAGTTGAAAGATTACGGTGTATATAGAGACAGAAAACTTGAATTTTTGTATCAGATCACTATTATTAGCTATTCTCATTTTCTAAGACAGGTCAAATAGCTGAATTTGGTCTTTTTTCATATCTGTATTGTTCAAATAATAAAAGGTATCAGAGACATTAGATAAAATAGGTGAGATTGGATATCCATGGGTTTACTGGCCCTCCCCCTGTCCCACCAGCTTTGTTGAGGTAATAGACCTTCAGTGTATTTGTAAATGTCAATATTTAGGCTAATTTGGAATCATTATGTTGGAAAACAGTTTGTTAGTCTAAATCTTTTATTAGTACATGTGGATGATGATTTACCTTTAATATTTGATGACTTACATGTTAGTATGGTTTATTTCTTTACTTCATAACATAACCCTACATGCAAACTATTTTCTAATGTTTTTCCCCTGACACCTCTTATGACTAAAGGTGTCTGTTTACCTGGGGAAGAAAATGACAACACGTAAAAATAGCATTCATTGATACTGCTCTTTCAAAAGACAGGAACAGGCAGAGAATATTTGAATGGTTGATAAGTTGTGCTCAGTACCATTAGTCATCGGGGAAGTGCAAATTAAAATCATAGTTAGATACCACTGTAGTGGTGGTGGTTTAGTCACTAAGTCACATCTGACTCTTTGGAACCCAGTGGACTATAGCCCACCTGGCTTCTCTGTCCATGGGATTTTACAGCCAAGAACATTGGAGTGAATTACCATTTCCTTCTGCAGAGGAACTTCCAGACCCAGGGATCAAACCCAGGTTTCCTGTGCTGCAGACGATCTCCTGCATTGCAGGTGGATTCTTGATGGACTAAGCCACCAAGGAAGCCCTTGATACCACTACACACTTGTAAATGGTTCTGATGCATTACTGGTAATAATGTGGTTCAGCCACTCAACCAGCTGTTCCTGCCAAAGCATATACCTTCAATATGGCATAACAGTTCTACTCCTCAGTATTATATGTAAGAGAAATCTGAGAGAAATGAGTGCGTATGTCTACCAGAAGACTTGTACAAGAATAGTCATAGCAGATTTATTCAAACTGCAAGTAACCCAAATGTCTATAAGCAAGAGAATGGCTATATAATGGATTAATTGTACTCTGAAACACTACATAGCAGTAAGAAAAAAAAGTCATGTTCATGTTGACACAATAACATGAATGATTCTCATAGACATGTTCAGTGACAAAAGCTAGACACAACAAAGTACATACTCTAAGATTTCATTTTATGAAATTCAAGATGAGTCAAAACTAATTTTGGGTGATAGAAACCATGACAGCAGTGGGGATAGGTAAGGCTCGTGAATAAGAGGGGCAAGAGGGAAGCTTTTTGAGTGCCGGAAGTACTCTATATTTTAATCTAGATGGTGATTGCTATGAATGTATACATATATAAAAATTCATCTAGCTGTCAGGCAGTTTACTCTTAGTATACCTTAACAAAAAATTATAAGAAAAAAGCTGCCATTCTCTTTAAGTAGATGCTCTTTAGGTAGCATTCAGTGTTTTGACTGAAAATAGATTTATTTATTGATGGTCTTCTGGAAGATCCTTGACAGACAAGTTAGTCTATAATACAAACAATTCAGTGCTTTTTATTGTACATATTAAAGGCCCTACCTAGTCCATATGATGAAGAAGGCAATGGCAACCCACTCCAGTACTCTTGCCTGGAAAATCCCATGGATGGAGGAGCCTGGTAGGCTGCAGTCCATGGGGTCACAACAAGTCGGACACGACTGAGCGACTTCACTTTCACTTTTCACTTTCATGCATAGGAGAAGGAAATGGCAACCCACTCCAGTGTTCTGCCTAGAGAATCCCTGGGACGGGGGAGCCTGGTGGGCTGCCGTCTATGGGAGTCACACAGAGTCAGACATGACTGAAGCGACTTAGCAGTAGTAGCAGCAGTCCATATGAATGAATATTTAATTAGCCATATTAACTGTGCTTATTCAAGTTTGAGATCTGAGCAAAGTTAATTTACTGAAGATAGTTTATAAGGTACTCACTCATCAGTCATCAGTTCAGTTGCTCAGTGTGTCTGACTCTCTGCGACCCCATGGACTGCAGCACACCAGGCTTCCCTGTCCATCACCAACTCCCGAAGCTTGCTCAAACTCATGCCCATTGAGTCAGTGATGCCATTCAACCATCAAATCCTCTGTCGTCCCCTACTTCTGCCTTCAGTCTTTCCCAGCATCTGGTCTTTTGCAATGAATCAGTTCTTTAAGGCATCAGGTGACCAAAGTATTGGAGTTTCAGCTCACTTATATCCACTGATTAAAATTAGCTAACACATTTTGAAATTTCATATTCTTGCTTGGCTGTTAGGATTTGTTTTTAATAGATTTATGCTAATGTTACACATTATATGCTAAAAATCTCAAAGTTATCAGTAGTATGAATTTAGTCAGTAATTTGTGAAAAGAAAAATAAATGAAAACTAAAGATTGTATTTTTAGTTGTATATTTTTCTCACATTACCAAGTTTAGATTCAAAATTTCATGTAGAGCAGTCAAAAAATGTACACATATCTTTATACCATCAAAGAGGGTATATAGTTTCTATCGTACTTAGGGCCAGAAGAATAAGTTTTGTTTTAATGTTAATTTTTTTACAACTAATTTTGAAAAAATTGTTGTTTACATTGATTTTGTGTTCAACTTTTAAGAACTTTGCGTTTAAGTTTCTTTTTAAACCAATTAATTCTTAATGGTTTATGAATACCTTTCCAACATTTATTATGAAAGTTTTCAAGCATACAGAGGAGACTTAAAACTTCTCTCATCGAGATTGTTATTAATTAAATCCAGTTACAACTCTAGATTTTCCTTCAGTTTTCAGAACAGACTGTCCCTTTGCACTCCCACCAACAGTGTACAGGATTCCAATTGCTCCACATCCTCGCCAACAAATGTTATTTTCTGTTTTTTTAATAGTAAACCAGCCAAATGGATATAAGGTATTGTGTGAGGTTTATTTTTTTGTTGTTAACAAGTTATAGGAGTTCTTATATGTATATAATTCTTACATAGTTGTATATATAGTTCCTGTATATAATTCCCTTGTCAGATGTATGATTTTGTAAATATTTTCTCCCCATTGTGTGAGTTGCCTTTCACTATTGATTATACTCACTGCATAGGAAGATTTATTTTAAAACTTTTTTTTCTTTACATAGGAGTTCTTAATTTTGATATAGTTGTAGACCAGTTTTTCTATTTTTTATTTTGTTAGCTGTGCTTTTGCCTGTCCTTTGATATGCTGGAAATGATGGCATGCTGCACTGTCATGGAGCTTTCACCCTATGTTTCACCTTCTGAGAGTTTTATAATAAGTTTTAGTCTTGGGAATTCCCTGGCAGTCCACTAGTTAGAACTCAGTTTTTTTACTACAGAGTGTGGGGTTTGATCCCTGGTTGGCAATTAAGATCCCACAAGCCAGGCACAGCAGCCAAAAGTAGTTTTAGTGTTAGCTTTAGGACTTTGATCCATTTTGAACTCATTTTTTTCTCTTTTTTTTTTTTCCTGATTTTTCAAACATTGAAGAATGGTTAGCATGTTGTTAGTTTCACATGTAAAGTGATTCAGTTGTACATACATATTCTTTTTCTGATTCTTTTCCATTGTAGGTTATTACAAGATATTGAGCATAGTTCTCTGTGTTAATTTTTTTTTTTTTAATTTATTCCCGTCCCCACCCTGTGTTAATTTTTATGTAGGATACAAGGCAAGGTGGGAGCTTTTAAAACACAACTTTTTTTTTTTTTTTTTTAACTTTACAATATTGTATTGGTTTTGCCAAATATTGAAATGAATCCACCACAGGTATACATGTGTTCCCCATCCTGAACCCTCCTCCCTCCTCCCTCCCCATACCATCCCTCTGGGTCGTCCAGTGCACCAGCCCCAAGCATCCAGTATTGTGCATCGAACCTGGACTGGTGACTTGTTTCATACATGATATTATACATGTTTCAATGCCATTCTCCCAAATCTTCCCACCTTCTCCCTCTCCCAGAGTCCATAAGACTGTTCTATATATCAGTGTCTCTTTTGCTGTCTTGTATACAGGGTTATTGTTACCATCTTTCTAAATTCCATATATATGCGTTAGTACACTGTATTGGTGTTTTTCTTTCTGGCTTACTTCACTCTGTATAATAGGCTTCAGTTTCATCCACCTCATTAGAACTGATTCAAATGTATTCTTTTTAATGGCTGAGTAATACTCCATTGTGTATATGTACCATAGCTTTCTTATCCATTCATCTGCTGATGGACATCTAGGTTGCTTCCATGTCCTGGCTATTATAAACAGTGTTGTGATGAACATTGGGGTACACGTGTCTCTTTCCCTTCTGGTTTCCTCATTGTGTATGCCCAGCAGTGGGATTGCTGGATCATAAGGCAGTTCTATTTCCAGTTTTTTAAGGAATCTCCACACTGTTCTCTGTAGTGGCTGTACTAGTTTGCATTCCCACCAACAGTGTAAGGGGTTCCCTTTTCTCCACACCCTCTCCAGCATTTATTGCTTGTAGACTTTTGGATCGCAGCCACTCTGGCGTGAAATGGTACCTCATAGTGGTTTTGATTTGCATGTCTCTGATAATGAGTGATGTTGAGCATCTTTTCATGTAAAACACAAGTTTTAAAAATTTTATTGAAGTTTAATTGACCTTAAATTACACACATTAAAAATATACAGTTTGATAAGTTTAGACACATATACATCCATGAAGCTGTCACAAATCAAGATAGTGGACATAATCAACATACTCTAGAGTTTTCTAGTGGGTTCCTTTGTAATTGCTTCTTCCACACTTCCTGCTCCCCCATCGCCCAGCAACCACTTATCTGCTGTCACTATAGATTAGTTTGCATTTTATGGAGTTTAATATAAATGACATTTCCAACAGCATTTAGATAAAAAAACTATTTGTATTATAATTTTTTTCTAATAGATAAAATATAGACCTATGTTGTGACACTGATTTTATTTTAGTTTAGAACAGCCTTTCTAAATTAGCTTTAAGTTGTATGCACTGTAGCAGTATTTCTCAGAAATTAACTTGCATCAGAATCACTTGGAGTATCTGTTAAACCACCCAAGAGGTTCTAATTCAGTAGATCTGGGATGAGGCTAAGAATTTTCATTTCTTACAAGTTCCCAGGTGATACTGAGGCTACTGTTTGTAGAAACTGTATGAGACACATTTCATCAAGAAATTTGTTGCTGCTGATAAATTAACTTTCCTAAGCATGAGATGGTACTGTTTATATAACCATTCTTAGGGAAATTGAGACTATACTTAATTATCTCTCTTCTCTTATTAAAATGGGGAACCCAGTTGAAAAAGACTGGTTTGGAATTATCTATGTCAGACTTTATTTTTGGGGGCTCCAAAATCACTGCAGATGATGATTGCAGCCATGAAATTAAAAGATGCTTACTCCTTGGAAGGAAAGTTATGACCAACCTAGATAGCATATTTAAAAGCAGAGATACTACTTTGCCAACAAAGGTCGGTCTAGTCAAGGCTATGGTTTTCCCAGACATGTATGGATGTGAGAGTTGGACAGGGAAGAAAGCTGAGCACAGAAAAATTGATGCTTTTGAATTGTGTTGGAGAAGACTCTTGAGAGTCCCTTGGACTGCAGAAAGATCCAACCAGTCCATCCTAAAGGAGATCAGTCCTGGGTGTTCGTTGGAAGGACTGATGTTGAAGCTGAAACTCCAATACTTTGACCAACTCATGCGAAGAGTTGACTCATTGGAAAAGACCCTAATGCTGGGAAGGATTCGGGGCAGGAGGAGTAAGGGACGACAGAGGATGAGATGGCTGGATGGCATCACCGACTTGATGGACACGGGTTTGGGTAGACTCCGGGAGTTGGTGATGGACAGGGAGGGCTGGCGTGCTGCAATTCATGGGGTTGCAAAGAGTCGGACACGACTGAGCAACTGAACTGAACTGAATGTGTGGTGAAAATGGACATGTTGTTTAATAATCTTCTACATTTAAAATAGTTCACTATTATGTTATTTCACTATTGTATTCATAAATATTTTTATAGTAACTGGTCAAATAATTTTTTAACAGAAATGCTTAGAATCCTTTCTGGTTAGGTAGGCAGCATTTTCTAGATAAATATTTGCTTTATAAACATTTAGAAGCATGAATATTAAGCAAAAAGCTTTCTTTTTTCAGAATGTTATGGAGTGATTTATTTTCATTCATTCTTAATTAAAAATTTTTAATTGTAGTTGCTAAGTTACAGGTGTACAGTATAGTGATTTTCAGCTTTTAAAGGTTGTATTCCATTTGTAGTTATAAAATATTGGCTATATTACTGTTGAGTGCTTAGTTGTGTCCAACGCTTTGTGACCCCATGGACTTTAGCCTGCCAGGTTCCTCTCTCCGTGGAATTTGTTGTACAATATATCCATGCAGCTTATTTTATATTTAATAATTTGTACTTCTTACATCCCTGGGCTTCCCTGGTGGCTCAGATGATCAAGTATCGTGCAGTGCAGGAGACCCAGGTTTAATCCTGGGGTCAGGAAGCTACCCTGAAGAAGGGTATGGCTACTAATTCCAGTATTCTTGCCTAGAGAATTCCATGGACAGAGGAGCTTAGGGGCTACAGTTTATGGGGTCACAAAGAGTCAGACACAACTGAGTAACTAACACTAACACATCCCTACCCCTATATTGCCCCTCCCTTCTCCTCTCTCCCACTGCTAACCACTAGTTTTTACTTTTTTGTTATAGTCACTAGTTTGTTTTCTTTTTTAGATTACACATTTAAATGTTGTTATATTTTTTGTGTGTGACATCACTTAAGCATAATGCTCTCCAAGTAATTTTATACTTTCTTGAAAGTAAAGGATATTTCCTTGATGGTATCTTGTTCTTAGATTTACACAGAAAGGAAGTTTCACATGTTACTTTGTCAGTTTATGTCTAAAGAAATGGATAGAAAGTTAAGTCAGTAGATAAAGCTGACCAGAAGGAGCTAAGGCAATTTGAGTTATCTTAAGAAACAGAAAGATTTACTTGTTTTAAAATATATATATATATTTGTACTTCTTACATCCCTGGGCTTCCCTAGTGGCTCAGATGATCAAGTATCGTGCAGTGCAGGAGACCCAGGTTTAATCCTGGGGTCAGGCTAAGCCTACCATACCATATATATGTATGGTAGGCAGATATATAATTATAAATTTCTAAGACTTAATTATATGATTGAGATAAAAATCTTTTTTTAGCTCCAGTAGTTTTCATATTGGAGAAGGCAGTGGCACCCCACTCCAGTAGTCTTGCCTGGAAAATCCCATGGATGGAGGAGCCCGGTAGGCTATAGTCCATGGGGTCGCTAAGAGTCGGACACGACTGAGTGACTTCCCTTTCACTTTTCACTTTCACGCATTGGAGAAAGAAATGGCAACCCACTCCAGTGTTCTTGCCTGGAGAATCCCAGGGGGTGCCTGGTGGGCTTCGTCTATGGGGTCGCATAGAGTCGGACACGACTGAAGCGACTTGGCAGCAGCAGCAGCAGTTTTCATATTTATTCAGAAAACATCTACTTTGTCATGCAAACTGTTTTCAACTGGGATATCTTCCTGTTTTGAATTTTAGGGCAGCAGCAATGACTCTGCGCACAGTATTGTTGTCATTACAAGCTCTGCTGGCAGCTGCAGAACCGGATGATCCACAAGATGCAGTAGTAGCAAATCAGGTAAGATAGTTCCTTTTGAAAGACTTCCTTATCTAGTGGTTTGCAGTGTTAGAACATAAGCATGTGTCTATTGAAACTAAATCTGGAAATGGTTTCCTTTCTTGCTGTGAGATTATTATATTACATAAAATAGTGAAAACCTAATTTAGTGATTTTTTTAACATAGTAGTTTAATTGGGTGTATTAAATAAACCCAGTACAGTCAGTTGCTTTTTTCTAATATCTTGTGCCGTTTTCAAGAATTACATAGTGAACACCCATTTATCTGCCTACTGTCTTGATTCTATGCTTAACATTTTACTTCATGTGTGTGTCCATTTGTCTTTTAATTCAGTAATGATCTTTCCCTGATGATACTGTTAATCAGCTCCAGCTGTGGCACTGAAGTGGCATGATGAAGGTTATCAAAGACCTTGTTGTTGCCAAATGGAATAAATATTTTCAGTTCTTATCTTTGATTTCCAAGGCAGAGGTTAGCAAATTACAACCAGACTGGCTGTTTTTGTAAATAATGTTTTATTGGAACACCCCCATTTGTTTACAGCAGAAAGTGGCAGAATTGAATAATTATGACAGGGACCACAAGGTCTGAAAGCCTGAATAATTATTATAAGAAAGTTTGCCAGCTCCTACTCTAAACCATTAGGATTTATTGAGCCTTGTAAGGTTTTTTTTTTTAACCCAGAAGTTTTTTTCATCTCTTGACTTCTCTTCCTATCTTTGTAGTTGTGGTTGTTCCCTCTTAGTTCCTACCATTACTCCCTCACCCTGCTTTTTTTTTTGCCATGTTGCCCACCCTCTAAAATCTTAGTTCCCCAACCAGGAATGGAACCCTTGCCCCTGAGTGGAAGTGTGGAGTTGTAATTATTGGTCTGCCAGGGAATTCCCTCTCCTCTCTTTTAAATATACTTCCTCAGTTCTTATTACATCCTTTCTTTCACTTTCCATTTTATACTCTCATTTGGATGATCATATCCACACTGATGTTGCCACCTGTATGTTGATAACAATAGTCAGGCTTGACCTTTCTCCTAAACCCAAAAACCTGTTTGGAACCAGAGAGCTCTATATGAATATCCCATGGGTACCTTAGTGCAACATTCCCATAACTGAAGGCAGACTCTTAAACCCTGTGAATCTGTCCATCCTTCTACAGACAGCTTGTTTATATATCCAAGTCACAGATATGGAGTACTTCTCTGTGTCTCCTTTTCTCTCATATCTCAATATGTGTGTCATAATACTTCTCTAACTGCTTTAGTTCACATATTTAAAAATTCTCATTGGACTGCTCTGATGGAATTTCCTACCTCAGCCTCTTCTTTTTACCTTCTACGCTGATAGCAGTTAGCTTTATAAAGTTCAAATCCTATTTCATTTTACTATTAAAACCTATTAATACTTCTACTGTCACCTACTTGGTAAATCCACATTATTTAGTTTGAAAAGTTCCTCCATGATTTGAACTATCTCCTAAATTCTTCAGTTCAGTTCAGTCACTCAGTCATGTCTGACTCTTTGCAACCCCATGAACAGCAGCACGCCAGGCCTCCCTGTCCATCACTAACTCCCAGAGTCCACCCAAACCCATGTCCATCAAGTCAATGATGCCATCCAACCATCTCATCCTCTGTCGTCCCCTTTTCCTCCTGCCCTCAATCTTTTCCAGCATCAGGGTCTTTTCCAATGAGTCAGCTCTTCGCATCAGGTGGCCAAAGTATTGGGAGTTTCAGCTTTAGCATCAGTCCTTCCAATGAACACCCAGGACTGATCTCCTTTAGGATGGACTAGTTGGATCTCCCTGCAGTCCAAGGGACTCTTAAGAGTCTTCTCCAACACCACAGTTCTAAATTCTTACTGTTCCTCAAACTCACGCTATTCAAGATTATCATTCCTACATGTCATTTCACCCAGTGTGTCATGTTTCCTGCCTAAGAAAACTTTTTCCTCTTACAGACTTCTTCCTTTCCTTTGAAAAACTGTTCACTCCTTATTTTATGTGTATTCCTGTTAATATGTCCTATTATTATTTGCCATAGAGTGCTTAGAATTATGGTTTAACATATTATATATGTCCTATTGATTTCAGTTTTGATCGAAGCATGGCTTGGGCCTCAGCTTTGATTGCCTGTTGAGTTCTGAGCCTCAGAGGTTGAGATTGGACTCAGTTTTCTTTTGACTCTGTTGGGTCGTCTCACTTATTTCCTTGTTAATAATGGTAGAAACTAGATTTATTATTTTAATGTATAGAAATACTCAATGTGTATAAAACATCTTAAGAAATATTAAAGTGAATTTAATATTTTAAATTTATAATTTGCTTTATTAAGTAATGGTAGTCTCAGAATACTTGAGAATAAATTTACCTCTTCCAATGCATATGAAGAATCTTACATTTTAAAAAGTGCTCTGTCGTGAGTTCATAATCATCTCAAAACATGTGCTATAAGATAGGATTGCACATGGAGTTTCCTTAAATCACTACGGTAATAGAACTCTAACAAAACAGCCAACTCTCTGTATTCTAGCCCAAGCTGTGATTAATACAAAAATTGGTCACATTTATTAGTTACTGTCCACTTAATTTTAGAAGCTAGTAATTCTGTTTATCTGTGTAATGTTTGCCACTGCATGATGATTAGAGGCATCTCTAATAACTCCATTTAGTGTTAGTTTTCTACTACTTTGTTGAAATTGGAAATTAAAGTTGATAATATTATATATCTTTGTTTTTCTTTCATCAGTGCAACTTGTGAATTGCAGGTTCACGTTAAACAGTCTTTTTTTCAGTGACATAGTTTGTTTGCTGTGGAAAGTGAATCAGTCACATTTGAAAAATCTAATATCTACGTTTATTTAGAAAAATCCGGTTTTTAGGCAATTAAGAGATGAGTTCCTATTTTGAATACTATAACTGCATTGTCATATCAATCAATTTTTCTCCCATATAGTACAAACAAAATCCTGAAATGTTCAAACAGACAGCTCGACTTTGGGCACATGTGTATGCTGGAGCACCAGTTTCTAGTCCAGAGTACACCAAAAAAATAGAAAACCTATGTGCTATGGGCTTTGATAGGGTAAGTACATAAAGGCATGTTGATTTTTATCTGTTTGTTAAATTATTGTTGCAAATCCTTGGCTGACAAAAGTGGTTCAGTGGTACTCTAAATCTAATTTTGATAAGCAAACTTTGTTATTAAAACTAGTGATTTTTTTTTTAACTTTGGCTGGTTCGGTCATTGATTTTATTTTATTTTAAAAAACAATTTTATTTATTTATTTTTGGCTGTGCAGGGTTTTCAGTGTCGCTCAGGCTTTTTCTCTGGTTACGGCGAGCTGGGGCTACTATCTAGTTGTGGCCTGTGGGCTTTTACTGTGATGGCTTCTCTTGTTGCGGCACATGTTGTCGTGACTCCTGGGTTGTAGAGCACAGGTTCAGTAACGGTGGCACATGGGCTCAGTTGCTTCACTGCATGTGGGATCTTCCCCAACCAGGAATCAAACCTGTGTCTCCTGCATTGGCAGGCGGATTCTTTACTTCTGAGCCACCAAAGAAGCTCTAGTCATTGGTTTTAGAGTTTTTAATGCACTTCAAGTGCAAGGTAACTGAAAAATGAAAAAACAAGGTGTGGTTTTTTTTAATATAAAGACAGTGAGTGATACAGTATTTTAAAAATATTTCCTTGAGATTTTATTTTGTCCCCTTTTCTTTTCTACAGAATGCGGTAATAGTGGCCTTGTCTTCAAAATCATGGGATGTAGAGACTGCAACAGAATTGCTTCTGAGTAACTGAAACATAAAGAGAGATGCTGATATAGTCAAGCTTGCCCCTTCTTGGAGGAGCATCAACATCTGTTATTTTTAGGATTCTGCATAGATTTCTTTTAAACTGGCATTCTTGCCTAATGATGTTATCTAGGCACCATTGGAGACTGAAAAAAATCCCTGCTCTGTAAATAAAGCTAATTAAACGTCTGTGTAAATTTAAAAAGGGGAAATACTTTAATTTTTTTCTTACTTAATAGTGTAAAAATTCTTTTGAGCTAAGCTAAAACCATGGAAAAAACATGCTACTTTAGTGTTTAGCAGTATACCAAGACTAGCAAGAGTTTGCTTCAGGATTTCGTTGAATAATTAAGATAATATTTTGAGTGTGTCAGGGCCATTCAAATTGTTGGTGTTGCATCACAGCTACCTTAACTGTTTTTAACATGGATCCTCTGTGCCTGTGAATTTACTTGCATGCTTGTACTTGACTTCTTAGGATGGGTAGCTGAAAAGACCACCATTTTAAGCATTTGAGAATTCTTCAATATGAGATTTATCCAGAAATGAAGATGGTGACCTAGTCAGAGCCTTTTTTGTCCTTGTCAACAGACTAGGACAACATATCTGTTTTTCCCCTCTTTCCACACACAGCTAATATTCTAATACTAAATTTCTTAATATTTGGTGGGGAAATGTGCTGAAGGACAGTATCCCTTGCTCCATTTTAGATCATCCATTTGGAATGTTTTGTCACAATTCTCCACTCTTAAAACTTTCCTATATAAGTAAATAATGTTGTAAAAATGGAGCTGCCAATTTTGTTTCTTTTTTTTTTTTTTTTTTTTTTTGTAAAAACAGTAAATACTTGATGTTGCAGTATTCCCAGATTAAATGAAAAGAACCCAGCTTAATTTTTCAGTGAATTTAACGTCTTTCGATTTTTGAACTGATGGAATTTTTCTTTGAGAACTTGCAAGGATGAAATCAACTGTTTGCAGGGTTTTTAGCCTGATTTTGGCTTTATAGAGATTGCTTGCACTTCCCCCTATTAACACATGAAAGCTGTGTTGGTGTTTTACTGTACATACTTCAGATGCACATAGGAATAGAAGTGTGTTATAAATCTAGCTTTCTTTATGATGTTTCTGATAATATGAGAATTGAAAACTTTACCTTCTCTTGTACATAGTCAGACTTTCTATACGTATTAAAGTTACACTTCACTCTAAGTTCAAAGTTTGAAAATTATTAGTTTTGCAAGCTCTAACACTAATGTGAACATTTTATGAAGGGTGAAATGGATTTATGTAGGCAGTTCTATACATAGAAACACAGTTCTTATTATTCAGGACCAATGCAAAAATAACAAAAATGTAATGAAATCTGAATGAATTAAAGTAAGGCTGTATATGGAAAGTCATATTATAAAAAGTTTGCTTTCTTCAAGTGTTATTTATCCTAAATTATAATGGTTAAGTGTTTGGAAAATAGTTTTGAACAGTAAATTCAGCATAATTTCATTTGACTTCTCAGTAATCTTAGAAGCAATAAAAAGAACCATTATTAAATATATTGTAATGTTAAGATGTGAAGGTTCTTCCAGAAACTTGTAAGACTTTCCTAATCAGTAGTAAAACTCTTGTAGTTGATTTTATTGCATACTAAACACAAGTTGCTGTTTTTTCCCCTTTGTTTGCCTAAGTATAAATTTCTTTATACAATCACCTTCTTTAATTGTAATTTAGTTACTTTCTAAAGATGCCAAAGGAAACAAGATTTTCTTTATTTATTTTAAATAGCTAAAACCATGTACTTTTCTTTATATTTTGAGGTGAGGTTGGAATTGTGTGAAAATGTGGACAGTTTTTGTTCCATCGTTGTTTAGAATTAATTTTTTGTTTGTTTGTTTAGTGGAGGGTGGCTTGGTAATGTTAGTAATATTTGCATTATTTTAAATATCAAACACCTCTACCCAGTTTACTATTTGCCTGTATTATCAGGGTATATTTAATTGTCCTGTGGTTTGACAAATGAGAGAGAGAACTCAGAAGTTACTAAGGATCAAGCATTGTATGCTTTGCTCTTGGCGGCAGCTGTAACTTGCCTATGACTTTTATGCACATTAGCCCCTTAGGGTATACTCATCTAGCTGCAATTCAACATCCCCAGTGTCCAGGAAATGGAAAACTACAATATTTGGTATGAGAGGTTCTCCATAATGGATTTTCATTTCAAAAATTTACCTCATTTACATTTAATGTGATTATCTGTTTTCTGGTACATTTCCCACTATCGCCTTCTTACTGGGTTTTTTTTTGTTTGTTTTTTTCCTATTTTCTACAGGTAGATTTATTTCCCCAAACATAAAAATAAAGGCAGTTGCTTTTTTCTCTTGTCTTATATATGTTTAGAAAAAGAACAGTAAAAGTACAGGTCTAGGGAAAGCATACCCTGTTGGAAATTATTTTTATAATTCTCAATGGTTTGTGATTTGTTAGTTGTAAAGGCTTCAAAAATTATAGTTAAATGTATGTGTAGTTTTATCCCATCTGGGCAGACAATTTGCTACAAGTCACTGATACTCAAATAGTCTTCTGTGATGATCAGGTCTGTTTCCTGAGTGTGTGTCTGACTTAAAAGAACAAATAATTAGTTGTGTTAGTATTTCAGTACAGACTGAATGAATAAGTAGCAGTTTGTGATCCAAATAAGTATGCGGTAAGGTATGTAAATATTTGAGGAACTTGGTACTAAATTAGATGTCCCATGCTGGCTCCCCCAAATGTTTGGAATTGTGGCTGTGATTTACATAAACACATAATGCATTCAAGTATATATATGTGTGTTTATATTCTGACCATTTTGCTTTTGAGAAGCATTTTCTGTGAAATGAAAGGCTGGGTTTTTTTCTTTTTTGGGGGAAGTGTTTCACATTTGTGATTGCTGATAGTGCGTAAAACTATGCAAAATAATTTTAAAGTATGAGAAAGAATTGGCAGATAAAGTACATATTGCTTATTTTTGCAGTACAGAATGCAGCATGTTGTGTTACTGCTGCTTAACAAGTTTATCAGTGTGAAAAGCAATTCTTAGCTCTAAGTGTATGCCTGATTTGAGCTTTTAAAACTCTGCAATAGGGGTGCAATAATGTGTCCACGATCCTTGTTAGTAACACAGGAAACAGAAACTGGTTTTTTTTGGTTTTGTTTTAGAGATAGATTTGGGCATGGGACAGTTGGAGCCATGTATACTTTCTTGTACATAGATGGAAACAGTGTTTGGATAGGAAAGAGGAAGCTGTTTACAGTTAACTTTATTTCATGGATTTTTACAAAATAATGTATGAATCACTTTTTTCTTGTACAAACCATTGATTTTGAAAATTTGCATTTCCATTCTTTTAGTACTAGTTAAAAATAAATGCTTAACATCAGCTGTTTACTATCACTGGGGAAGAAGTTAACTTGAAATATTTACTGATAAATAGCCTTTTCTTAAAGTGTGACTTTGCTGCCTTGTCTGCATACTATGTCACATGTTCTATTTGCACTGTTGCAATATGGGTCAAAAATCTTGTGGCATAGGGCTAGGGAAATGTCAGTATCTCACTTGTCCCATTTGTTCTGTTACTGTTCTGTTGGACTGATCTACCCTCATAAACCTGTGATCATCGCCTAAATGTTAGGTTGTGAATGTGTCACCTTTTGCTTGGTTATTTCGACCAGGCATTGAATATATATGTATATGTATATATTCAATGCTGCTGTATATAATCAGATGTGGCACAGTTTATCAGTTTGGTCCTGGAGGTGAATGGATTCAAAAATCATTTGCACTGTGCTGTTAAATGATCCTTGTGTGCTTGCTGTTACCTACTTTTTACAGGCATCGTAATAAAAGCTAGACTATTTCTTTGGGGGGAAAGAGACTTATTTAATGTAATTTAAAGACTTTTCCAATAGAAAATGGAATACTATTGAAAATAATATCTATTTTTTAGCTTTCAGCAATTGATGGTGCTTTGTTGTGGTGTCTGCTGGAAGTCTACTGCCATTATAGGGATACTCATTAACCTCACCGAGAAAGAATCTTGCTTGTTAGCTTCTCTAGATCTCTATTCTAAACAATCTGTTAGTGATGATAAATTCTATAGGAGGATCTGTTCTGAGCCGTTAACTTCCTGTAAGGGGAAAATGGGTGGGTTACCAGAAAGACCATTGAAGCAGGGTGGGCCAGGGGTGGAGGGCTGGGTATTTGTCTTGAGAATTAAAAACTACGAAACACTTTTGTACACAACTGATTTTTTAAAAAATAAACACATTTTTAAAGATGTTGAATTTTTTTCCCCCCTTACTGGGAATTCTTAAAAATAAATGCATGTGTGTTTTCCCCTGAAAATGGTTTATATCTTCTTTCTGGGTACTCAGCAATGGACCGGCAATTAAGCCTCCACATTACTTTAAATAAGGAAAGGAACCAGGTGGATAGTTTTACTAGACAGCTCTATAGTGATGAGTGTATGTTGATAAGTGCAGTAAATTATATTTGTGCTTTGAATCGGAGTTAATTTTAATTGATTATTTATTTGAAAATATAACATTATTTGGCTAGATTCTGATTCAGAAATTTAGAATAATCCAGAGGTAGTTGATACTGAAAGTAGTAATTTTAATTTTCATATAAGCACAAAAATCTTTCTGAAAAGGGTGCCTCTTAAAATGGAAAGGACTGAATTGTTTCAGAAGTGGGTTATTCTGTACTTGGATTACTCCTGCCTCTATTGATACTCATCATTGGAAGAGGCTATGTTGTTAGGATTTGTATAAATTATTTCAGATGACAAACTGATTGTTACTTTGTGTCTCTAGGACATTTATAACCAGCTTTCAGCAGGCCTGTGAGTTACTATAGCCTGGAGATGGAATTGCTTCTCACTGGAGTAGCAGGATGAAGGGCTAAGGATGGTGCAAGCTATATCTTTATGTATTAAAAGTCAAGGAAAAAAATGGAATTCAAGACCACTCATTTTATACCCTAGAACAGGATGGTCAAATCTAAAGGATGGTAAACACTTGGTATGTGCTTTGTTTCATTCATCAAAGAGTTAACTTGAATTCTCTAAAATTTTCTGAGAGTATGTCCAGTAGTAATATACCATCTACTCAGATATTTATGTTGTAAAATTCATTTCCCATCATTTAATTTCAGTAAAAATACATTAAAGCACAACATTATAATTTTACTTATCTATTACAGTAAATTACTTTTTGATAGGATATTGACCAAAGTCAAGAAGGCCAAGTGGTTTTAAAATCAGTTAACGATACTTGATGCTTGTAGATCCTTTTTTCAAGAATACAGATAAAACAGGGTAAACACTAAAAAACTGGGCAAAATTTCAGAAACCCAAGTATTTTTTATGTCTTGCTGAGTTAATATACTTAGTACTTTGTTTCTTCCTTACAGTATGTAGAGAATATACCTAATTTTTATTTAAGGGCAACAGATAGTGCCTTTTGTTTTACATAGCTAACATTCTAATTATTGTATTTAATCCTCAGCTCTTCATTTTTAATATGTGAACTATATATTCCATTGCTATATATGTTCATTATTTGTATTATATTGGTTAATACTGAGGAATAGGATTAATGACATTCCACTGGTATCTCCTAACCATATTCATAGGATTGCAGAATTTTAAGGAAAAGGAGACCTGTCAGTCTCCTTTTTAAAAATAGATCAATTTAAGTAGGATACCCAGTGAAAGTGAGTCGATCAGTCATGTCCAACTCTTTGTGACCCCATGGACAGTCCATGGAATTCTCCAGGCCAGAATACTGGAGTGGGTAGCCTTTTCCTTTCCCAAAGGATCTTCCTAACCGAGGGATCGAACTCAGGTCTCCCGCACTACAGGTGGATTCTTTACCAGCTGAGCCACAAGGGAAGCCCAAGAATACTGGAGTGGGTAGCCTATCCTTTTTCCTGAGGATCTTCCCAACCCAGGTATCAAAGCAGGGTCTCCTGCATTGCAAGCAATTCTTTACCAACTGAGCTATCAGGGAACCTAGTCATAGGTTATTTTGGGGGGAAATCCCCTAATACTGTTGTTTATGTTTGCCTACTAAACCTGGTAGGTGTTTGAGACCTGAAATGTTATTCTTGTTTTCCTTAAAAATAGGAAATGTGGAGGGATCATTTGCAAGCATGAATGAAAAGGAAAGAGTTCAGGTGAGAGGTCTTCAAGGAAAGTATATACAAACCAGTTCTCGTGGTGAGAATTGAATAGCATGTTTTGATGAACTAGGTTCAACTGTAGAGTGTCCTGACTTCTTCTAAATTTGCTTTACATGCACAAAACACTTTTCTGATATTTGGAAGAATAGAATAAATACCATTGTTTTTGGATTATGGGACCCATGGAAAAGGATGATCTAAATGGCACAGTTTAATTGGCTCTAAAAGTCATTGTATCCCATTACAGATACTTTAGTTCTTGATTTCATAATGTCATATTTCTGTGTATTTGAGGAGAAGAGGTAGTTCCTCTTGGTTTAACCTTAAGATGTCACATATGACCTGGGGGTAAAATTAAAGGGCAAAGTTTTAATAAACGTTCAGGAGAATCATCTGCTGAGGTGATTATTAGAGGGTTGATTTTCTCCATTAAAAATGTGTTTTTTCAAATAATAAAGAGGTATTTTTGAAAATTTGTAATAGAGAATCCTCAGTGTATATAATCTATGATCCTCTTCCTACCTCTACTACTAGTCCATAGAGATAATAGCTTCTAAATTCCTCTGCTTAGGGTTTTTTTTTTGTTTTTTTTTTAAGTCAATTACCTCCAGGTGACTAAACAATATGCTTACTCCTCTTTTAACTCTAGGTTTTATTTATAACAGTAAGTTAATTACATTTCTGTAGCATCAGTTATAACTAGTATCTCTTCACTTTCTATATCCCTAACCTTTATCTTCATTTAGTAATGGAATTTATATTGAGGGAGGGCTGTCAAATGCACAAAAGCATTGAGAAAGTAGTGTGATTTTAGGGGCAGGGAATGTACAGGTAAGGATTTACTCACGGAAACAAACTGCTTTGGAAATGAGGTAGAGGTAAGGTTCAAAAGTAAACTGAAAGGAAAACTGATAGCTAGATTGGGGTAATAATTAAAAGATGAAGAGATGGGGAGAGATGAGGAAAGGAAGGCAAGATGTAGTAGAAAATCAAGGTTGTGAACCTCCGGAAGGGAGGGTAGGAAGGGAAAAGAATGCCTGTACAGGAAGACATATGTAGGGAGTTTAGGCAAAGACCTTGGCCCTAAATGGTAATCTTTAATTTGTTCAAGTTACATTCTAGCCCCAGCCCTTTCAGCTCAATTCAGCAGTGATGATTCTCTCTTCACTGGTCCTTTGAGTAAGCTTCTCTTCCCAAGGATACCTCCTTACACTGTTTATTCCTTTCTATAGGTCTAGAGGTTTTTTGACACTATCCCTTTTTATAAAATTATTCATACTTTTATTTCCTTTTCCTACTCCACTTCCTATTACAGTTACAAAATGCTGCTTCCTGAATAGTTTGCACCTTTTCTTTATTAACTCTATTTGGGCCTGGCCTTCATCGTAATATTTAATTTGGTCTGAAAATTCTATAGCTCTTCTCTTCTAATTAGATACAAAAAAATGAGGCCTTGACTTGCCTGGAAATGATAAGAAATTTGTCTGACTGAGAACTTGGGTTTTCTATACACATATTTCTTGTTTTAGACTCCAAAAAGTTTTAACCCTGCATCCTAGAATTAAGTATTTTGGGATATTCTCTCCTTGCTGTATGGTTTTACACAGGTTAATGCTCTATGATTGTCGGTGTTTGACTTTAAAACTGATAATCACAGTTTTAAAAAAAATTTCTTGGCAATCCAGTGATAAGGATGTGGTGCTTTCACTACTGGGGCCTGAGTTCAGTCCTTGGTTGCAGAACTAAGATACTACAAGCTACATGGTGAAGCCAAAATTTAAAAAAATTCCTTGTGTAATTATTTTAAATAGCTATAAATAAGTCATTGAGTTGGGCTACCATATTTTACATATTGGTTACCCTATTAACTGTGTGGATAGTTTACCACTTTTATCTATTACAAATTATGCTGCCTGGACTTTGACTTGACATAATGGATACCACAAATGCTTTAGTACTAGCTGCCTTCTTGATAGAACTCCACTGAAATGACATATTTCTGAAGGTATAAATCTGTGGAGCCTGAGAATGGAAGCTGGACCATGGACCAAGGAGTAGAAACTGATTTCAGTATAGTAGAGGAAGTGTAAACCTAATTAACTACAGAAGGAATGCTTATTTAGAAGCAAGCTGATTCGCTCCTTAAAATTCAGAACAACCTAGAAATGGGAGGGGGGCGGAAATTGCTGCTGAATGTGGCGATCAGATTTTAAGCTGGAAATAGGGGTGATTGAAAGTCTGATTCTATGCAGTTAGGTAGCTAGATAGTTTACCTTTTACTGTGGAATGAAAATTGGTGTTTTGTGAATTTGAAACAAGTCTTCAAACAGAGATAACCAGACATGAATTGAAAATGAAGATAAATTAAAATTCTGTCTATTTGGATGGCATATTCATAGTTTCTAGAATAGTAACAGTTAGGTCTCAGGGGAAAAGAGGGAGGATCATTTTCTGTAGAAACTCAGTGGTCCTAGACAAAATACCTGGAAAGAGATCTGGACATTTGAAGATTTTCCAGTGAGAAAGATGAGTCCCCACCAAGTGAATTTTAAAATATGAATAAACTAAAAAATCAGATTTTTGAAGATTGACCCAGCACTAATAAAAACCAAAACAGAATCAATATAGAGATGAAAACCTGAAAATGAATGTTTTCAAAGATAAGAAACTGTATCCATGAAAAAGCTACAGAATGCCTTAGAAAATAGATTTTGTAAAATATAGTTCAAGTTAATATATTTAAAACAAGTGTAAGGATTATGAAAAAGAATAAAAATACAAAAAGATGGATTTTTTTAAAAAAGATCACTCCAGAAGATCTAACGTCTAACAAATTTCTTAAAGTATCAAAATAATTAAGGACACTTGACACACTATGCCACTTTGAGAGCACTTAGCAAAATGAATCCAGTGAATGGAAGAAGATTCACGATAAGGCATGATTTGTTTCAGAACATAAGGCGAGATGAAAAAGTCCAAAAAAATGGGATTGGAATGTGGAGATTGGGCCCCTAAAATGAATTGGGAATAAGAATGGCATCAAGTTTCTCATCAGAAATGGGAAGCAATTCTACTTGAAGCTGAGGTGTCAAGTGTAGAATGCTTTCCTATATTCAAGGTGTCAAGAACTTTTTGTCTTCCATTGCCCCTTTCTTGGTAAGTACCTGAATGATACACTCCACCAAAACGGAGGAGTAAGCCATGCAAAAGAAAGGCGGGTACAACATTAGCTAGTTATTTCCGGAATGAAGAAGTCCAGGATGCCAGCTGTGTTGCAGCCTTGAGCAGCCATTTCAGTACCGACAGAACTAGAAGGATGAAAGAATTGGGGAAAAGATTAATAAAATGAAATTGAGGAACTGATAGATGATCTGATGGTAGCTAATAAACTAGTCATAGTACTCTTAATCACAGTCTTTCAGTGCCTCACTCTTAACCATATGCAAAAGCTAAGATAAAAAGTTTGAGAAATGACAACGTAAAAGAAACTGGTAGAAACAATGTAAGGAACGGAAGAGTAGTTTAAAGGTCTAGTTAAGATGATGTTGAAGAATTCTTTGGATCCATACGATACAAGTTGCTGTGAAAAAAAGAATCTTTAAGAAATAAGAGCTTTTTAAAAAATGACCATTAAGTTAGAAAAAATTCTTTCAAATTTATTTCTGTCCTGGCAGGATTTAAGGGAGATCCAGAGTAATGCCTTGTAATACTTACAAGACCACCATGACCTGTCACACACTTTATCACCACAAACAACCTAAGGGACCCATCCCGAGAAGGAAGGTATAATCATAATCAAATATAACTTCTAGAGATTTTTCAAAACTAATTTCATCATGCCTTCATCTGTTTTATCTTCCTCATCTTTTTCAAAGACTCAAAGGTTATTTGACAGCACATAGATTTTAACCCTAAGAAACTTATTTCCTAATCTGACTCAGTCTTACTAATAGACCCTTCTCCACATCCTTCCACCATGCCTAATTCTTGGAATTGCCATAATGAAATTGAAGCTTTACTCCATGAGGCCACTTTTCCCTGAGTCTTCTCAATTGGTGGTGGTGGTGATGGTGGTTCAGTTGCTAAGTCATGTCTGACCCTTGTAACCTCCTGAACTGTAGCCAGCCGGGCTCCTCTGTCCATGGGATTTCTCAGGCAAGAAGACTGGAGTGAGTTGCCATTTTTTCTCCAGGGGATCTTCCCAACACAGAGATTGAATCTGAGTCTCCTGCATTGCAGGCGGGGTCTTGACTGCTGAGCCACCAGGGAAGTTGCCCAGCCCCCAGCCCCGTTTGGTCCTGTACTTTCTTAATGTTGACAATAATGTAATCTCTGACTAGAGACAGTTTTACTTTATTTTCAACCTGTTAAGTGTGATGTTGAGTACGGGTGGTGACAGAGGCCATCCTTGAATTTTTCCCAATTTTAGGGGGAAAGCCTTTAGCCTCTAACCATTATGTTAACTAGATTTTTTACAGATGTTCTTTATTAATTTAGAAACGTTTCCTTCTAACCTTAATGGATGTTGAATTTTGTCATATTCTTCTTCTACATTTATTGAGATGATCATGTGGCTTTTCTTAGCCTGTTTAAATGATGATTAATTTTCAAATGTTGAACCAGCTTTGCGTTTTTGAAATGAACCCCAGTTGGTCATGATGTATTATCATTTTTATATGATGCTGTATTTATTTTGCTAATATTTTGTTGAGAATTTTTCATTTATGATCATAAGGGATATTGGTTTGTATTTTTCTTCTTATGTCTTTGGTTTTATTAGTGGCTTTGTAAAATGAATTGAAAATGTTTCTTTTTTTTCCATTTTCTTGAAGACATTGTGTAAATTTAGTATTTTTCCTTAAATATTTCTACTGTTTTTCTGTTTTCACTTTCATTCATTTTCCTTTAGTCTTTATTGTTCTTCCTGTTTGCTTTAGATTTAATGTGCTCTTTTCTTAAGGTAGAAGTTTAAGTTCTTGATTTTAGAGCTTTCTTTTTTTTCTTACATAAGCACTTAATACGTATATTACAAAAAAGTATAAAGATTTCCTTTAGGTGCATCTCACAAATTTCACTGTTATGTTTTCATTTCTTTCAGACTAAATTACTTTTTGAATTCTCTTGAGACTTCTGTTTGATTCAAGGGTTACCTAGATAGTAGGTGTTTGGGGGTTTTCCAGATATTTGTGCTGTTGATTCCTAGTTTACTTCTATTAGAATCTGATAACATATTGTTTCAGATTTTCTATTATTAAGTTTATTAAGATTTGGTCTATAGCATGGAACATATGGTCTGTTTTGGTGAGAGGTTACATGTGTACTTGAAAACAAGTGTAACTTGACATCGTTGAGTGGAATATTCTGAATGTCAGTTAATCAAGGTGGTTAATAGTGTTGCTCTGGTCATCAGTGTCCTTATTAATTTCCTGCCTACTTGTATTATCAATTACTGAGAGGAATGTTGACGTCTCCAACTATATTTATGGACATAATATATTTTCATATCTATTATTTTTGCCTCATGTATTTTGAAGCTCACTTGTTTTAGGTGCATTCACATTTAGTGTTGCGGTATCTTGGGGAGACCTCTTTTATTCTCTAGTGTTCCTCTTTATCTCTGATAGTATTTGTAGTTTTGAAACTTTATATGAAATTAATATGAACACTCCAGCTTTCTTCTGGATAATGTTTGCATGGTATATCTTTATCCCTTTACTTTAAAAAATATATTTTTATTTGTTTATTTGGTTGTGCTGGGTCTTAGTTGTTGCATACAGGACCTTTGTTGTGGCGTGTGGGATCTAGTTACCTAACCAAGGATCGAACCCAGAGCCCCTGCCCTGGGAGGGAGGAGTCCTAGCTGCTGGACCCCCAGGGAAGTCCCTGTCCCTTTACTTTTAATATATTTATTTTTTTAAGTACATTTCTTATCACTAGCATATATACAGTTTGATCTTTTAATCCACTCTGACAGTCCCTTTTTAATTGATGTGTTTTGATCATTTATATCTAAAGTGATAATTTATGTAGTTGATTTAAAATCTTCAGTAACTATTCCTTTGATCCTGCTGCAAGCATCCTCATTCTCCCACGAGGGATTGAATCCATGCCCTCAGCAGTGGAAGCTCGGAGTCAACCACTGGACCACCAGGGAAATGCCTTCAGTTACTACTTTTAATCCCACATCCCATATTCCTGCAGGTGAGACTGATACACTGATAACAAGTTTGTTGAAATCTAAACTGGATTGTTTAGATTTCATGGACCATCGGTATAACCATCCCCTTATTGTTTGCTCGCAGTATCTCATCTCTGACTAATCAGCTCCTACATATATCTGCATGGCTATTTTTACCTGGAGAAAGACACAATTGTGCTGATTGTTCTCACAGTCAACTGATAACCACTTTTTTGAAGTGGGCCTTTAGCACTTAGCTAGAATCTTGTATCTCTCTGATCATTTCAATCTTCCACTCTCTGAGGTGACTTTTGCACAACTTACTCAATACTTGCCTCAAATTTCCAACAGCTTCTAATCACTCATAACTAATCAACTAATTTTGTATTATTGAGAGAGAAGCCAGGAGCATTACATCTTTTCATTATCAAATATATCTGCCTACCTGCCACTGGATGAAGCACAAGCTGGAAGCAAGATTGCTGGGAGAAATATCAATAACCTCAGATTTGCAGATGACACCACCCTTATGGAAGAAAGTGAAGAAGAACCAAAGAGCCTCTTGATGAAAGTGAAAGAGGAGAGGGAAAAGTTGGCTTAAAGCTCAACATTCAGAAAATTAAGATCATGGCATCTGGTCCCATCACTTCATGGCAAATAGATGGGGAAACAGTGGAAACACTGGCTGACTTTATTTTGGGGGGCTTCAGAATCACTGCAGATGGTGACTGCAGCCATGAAATTAAAAGATGCTTGTTCCTTGGAAGAAAAGTTATGAACAACCTAGACAGCATATTAAAAAGCAGAGACATTACTTGGCCAACAAAAGTCCGTCTAGTCAAGGCTATAATTTTTCCAGTAGTCATGTATGGATGTGAGAGTTGGACTATATAAAGAAAGCTGAACGCCAGAGAATTGATACTTTTGAACTGTGGTGGTGGAGAAGACTAGAGAGTCCCTTGGACTGCAAGGAGATCCACCCAGTTCATCCTAAAGGCAGTCAGTTCTGAAGATTCATTGGAAGAACTGATGCTGAAGCTGAAACTCCAGTACTTAGGCCACTTGATGTGAAGAACTGACTCATTGGAAAAGACCCTGATGCTGGGAAAGATTGAGGGCAGGAATAGAAGGGGACAACAGAAGATGAGATGGTTGGATGGCATCACCGACACCATGGACATGAGTTTGAGTAAACTCGGTGGGTTGGTGGACAGGGAGGCCTGGCGTGCTGCAGTTCATGGAGTCGCAGAGTCGGACACAACTGAGCGACTGAACTGAACTGAACCTGCCTCTGGTGTTACAAACACACTCTGTCTTCCCTCTAGTCTATTTAAGGACTTCACTCACATCTTGCTCCTGAATTATTTCTCTCTTTTTTTCTTTTACTTCAGTATACAAACTTCCTCTTATGTCTCTATCTTAAAGAAAAGAAATCTTTGTAGGCTCCATACCCCATCCAGTCTAGGAATTGAACTAATGCATGCAACTCACCTCCTTGCTTTTAATCATTATGTAAGACATTTCAAACTTATGGTTAAGAAACAATCTTGGGAATTCCCTCGTGGTTCAGTGGTTAGGACTCCATGCTCCCACTGCAGGGGACTTAGGTTAGATGCCTGGTTAGGGAACTAAGGTGTAGCCAAAACAAGCAAGCAAACAAACAACAAAAAACCAGAGTCCTGTTCCCTCTCCATTACCTCCCAAATCTGCTGCTTCCTTCATCTTTCTTTATGGGGTTTAATAGTAGATCATTAATCCAGTTGCTCAAGCAAAAACTTACCAAATCATCCTTTACTCCTTTTTTCCACCTAATGGCCCATGTTCATTAACAACTCTTACTAGCTTGACCTTTAAATATATTCTGGTTCTGATTTCCACTTATTGTTGCCTGCCACTTACCTAACCAAGCCAGTATCACATATAAAGTAGTGTTACCTGTTCATAATGGCTAAATTTAGAATAAAACCCATGTTCCGTACCATGTCCATAATGTGACTAAATGTGACTACCACCCCTTCTGCTCCTGACTGTTTCTCCAAGGAAATCACTTTCTCTCCCTTGCTCATTCTACCGTAGATGTACTAGCCTCTTGGTATTTATCAGACACACCAGGCTTCTTGCAACCTGGATAGCCTGTTCTCTCTGCTTGGAATTGTTGTTCAGTCACTCAGTCGTGTCCGACTTTGGACTCTGCGACCCCATGGACTGCAGTACACCAGCTTCCCTATCCTTCCCTGTCTCCCAGAGTTTGCTCAGATTCATGTCCATTGAGTCAGTGATGTTTGGAATGCTTTCTCCCGGATCCTTACATGTCTTGCATAATCATTTCATTTACATTGCTGTTCAAATGTCAGGCCTTCCCTGATCCTCCTACCTAAAACAGCTTTTACTTCCATTCATATCTCCTCCTGACTGCTTAATTTTTCTTATGGTACTTTATGGCACTATTAACCTACTTTTCAATTTTGTTCAGCCTAAGGGTTGGGATTATCTCACATATTACTTTATCTCCAGTTGCCAGAACATTGCCTGGGATGTAGAAGAATGTAGTAGGTTAGTCATCAGTAAATACTTGTTGAATGAGTGAATGAATGAATAGAAAGGTAATAGAGGATGTGTCAATGGAAAAAATGAAACCAAAATGGAGAAGATAGAGGCAAAAATATGAGGAATGGACCAAACCAGATGTTTCAACAACTGATCCCAGAAAGAGAATAAACTCCACCAAGAGAGGATAGAGAAACAAGGGGTTCCATTACCAAAGAAATAGTACAAGAAAAATGTAGAGCTGAGGGACACAAATTTCCAGGTTGAAAGATAACAGTAGCTTAGTGTAATCAATAAAAAAAAGACATATCTTTTTCAGACTTTGGAGCACTGGGCAGAAGAAAGGATCCTAAAAGCCCCTTGAAAGAGAAAAGGACCAATAGCATCAGATTTCTTTAAAACTACACTATTTCAAGGAGTCAGTGGAGGAGTTTTTAACCACTGATAAAAACTCTATTCATCTAAATTTTCATTTAGTTGTCAGTCATTTCTTAGGCTGGAATAAAACTTTCTGAAACAAAAACTTAGGAATTTTACATATATACACCATTTTTAGAAGTTGGTTATAGGACTTCTCTGGTGATCCAGTGGTTAAGAATCTGCATGTCAATTCAGGGGACACAGGTTTGATCCCTGGTCTGGAAAGATTCCATATGCTTCAGGGCATTTCAGCCCAGTGTGCTGCAGCTGCTGAGCCTGCACTCTAGCGCCCATGTTCCACAAGAGAAGCAATCCCAGAGAGAAGCGTGCAAACTGCTGAGCCCACACTCTAGAGCCTGTGCTCCACAGCGCATGCTCCACAAAAGAAACTACTCCAGAGAGAAGCCTGCAAACCCACACAGCATACTAGAATCCTCCACATGCAGCAACGAAGACCCAGCATGCCCAAAAATAAGTGCGATTTTAAAATGTATAATAATATATGTTTTAAAAAGAAAGTTACTTGTAGATGAGCTGTAGCAAATTGGAGTATATCATGGAATAAAGATACATGGGGTCAAAGAAACTGAATCTAATCCAGAACAGTAATATAGGAAAGACCCATGATGACAGCACACACAAACTGTTGGAGCAGGACAAGGTTTTGGGAGGGAGGACTCTTGAAGAAAAGGCTTGATGAAATACTAAGATATGGAGACATTGCCTTATAACCACGTTTATTGTTTCCATGTGAGTGGGGCCCCATGGTGTACAGTTCCACATGGATGGAGCAACTGGAAAAGCACAGGAGAAAGATAAATGTAAAACTCTAGTACAAAACCCACAGTAATAGGAATAGCTAACGTTTTCTGGCTATATACTAAGTACCAGCAATTGTTCTACATACTTTTACATGTACTAACTCATTTAATTTTATCACAGCCCTGGAGGTCCTGTGCTCATTTTGCAATTGAGGAAATGGCAGAGGGATTAAATAAATAGCTTGCTCAAAGTTAATACAACTAAGAACTGCCTTATTCAGGGTTTGAATTCCAATATGGCTGCAGAGCTGTGTTACTGTTAACTAATAATCCTTTCAAGAGGAGAAATATAGCAGTTCATCTATACAGCTTGGTACTTCATGAACCACATTTGCAAGGCAATAAACACTGATAATCGATTTAACCACATGCAATGATAAATCTGAGTTGTAAGACGAGGGGGGGTGCTGCTTTTGTGTGTGCTTAGTTGCTAAGTCATGTCCAACTTTTTGTGACCCTGTGGACTGAAGCCTGCCAGGCTCCTCTGTACATGGGATTTGCCAGGCAAGAATATTGGAGTGGGTTGCCATTTCCTCCTCCAAGGGATCTTCCTGACTCCAGGATTGAACCCGCATCTCCTGTCTTGGCAGCCTAGTTCCTTACTACTAGCGCCCTCTGGGAAGCTAGTAAAGTAAGTACTTTGTAAGTAGTAAAGCTACTTACTGGGAAGCCCCAAGTAAAATGTCAGATTTTCATCTCAGAGCAGATTGTAGATATATCCAGAATTTATGAGCTAAGAAACTATTCAAAGTACATTATTTTAAAATATGATGGCCAGTGTCTGAAGAAATGGTTGAGAAAGCTTATCTAAAAAAAGTAGGATCAGACACTGAAAAGACAGGGCAGAAGACTATTATTTTCACTGTAAGTCTTTTGTTTCTTTGACTATCATTTTTTTTTTTTCATAAAATGTTTATATTGAAAGAGCTTCCACTTTCACTGTATAGCAATGTTTCTCCAAGTACACATTGTACTTTCTGTCACAGTGCATTTAAAATTAGTATTGCTTCTTTTGGATATGATTCACTTCCATTTCCACAAATTTAAATATTTTCCTCCAAGTCTGCCCCCAAATGCTACCACCTCAGATCTCTGAAAGGACTGCATAAATGTTCCAGTACTTGTCCACATTCTACCTTATTTCCTTGTTAGTTGTTTACCCAGTTGATTGTAAACTCCTTTTTGTTGTTGTCACTGCATTGCCTGCAAGATCTTATTTCCCTTGTGTATGTTCAGTTACTCAGTCACATTTGACTCTTTGCGACCCCATGGACCGTAGCCTGTCAGGCTCCTGTCTCTGTGTTTTTCAGGCAAAAATACTGGAGTGGGTTGCCAGTTCCTCCTCCAGGGGATCAAACCTGCATTTTCTGTGTCTCCTGCATTGCTGGTGAATTCTTTACTGCTGAGCCACTGGGGAAGCCCTACCAGGAATTGAACCTGGGACCATAGCAGTGAAAGTGCTGAGTCATAACCACCGGACTGCCAGGGAATTCCCTGTAAACTCCCCCCTTTTTTTTTTAAGTTGTAAACTCCTTAGATAACAATCTTGTTACTATCATGACCTAACTGCTGCTGCTACTGCTAAGTCACTTCAGTTGTGTCCGACTCTGTGTGACCCCATAGACGGCAGCCCACCAGGTTCCCCCGTCCCTGGGATTCTCCAGGCAAGTATACTGGAGTGGGTTGCCATTTCCTTCTCCAATGCATGAAAGTGAAAAGTGAAAGTGAAGTCGCTCAGTCGTGTCCGACTCTTAGTGACCCCATGGACTGCAGCCTAGCAGGCTCCTCCGTCCATGGGATTTTCCAGGCAAGAGTACTGGAGTGGGGTGCCATTGCCTTCTCCACTCATGACCTAAACTAGGTACTTAATAAATATCAGTTGAATTGAATTATGTGTGTACTGAAGAAAGGTATCAAAAAGGGCAGACAAAATGGAAACCAGAGGAACCAGAGATTAAATGGCCAACATCCACTGGATCATAGAAGAAGCAAGAGAGTTCCAGAAAAACATCTACTTCTGGTTTATTTATTATACCAAAGCCTTTGACTGTGTAGATCACAACAAACTGGAAAGATCTTCAAGAGATGGGAATACAAGACCGCCTTACCTGCCTCCTGAGAAATCTGTACACATGTCAAGAAACAAAAGAACCAGACATGGAACAACAGACTGGTTCCAAATTGGGAATGGAGTATGTCAAGACTGTATGTTGTCACCCTGCTTATTTAACTTAAATGCAGAGTACATCATGTGAAATGCTGGGCTGGATGAAACAAGCTAGAATCAAGATCGCCGGGAGAAATATCAATAACCTCAGATAAGCAGATGACACCACCCTTATGGCAGAAAGTGAAGAAGAACTAAAGAGCCTCTTGATGAAAGTGAAAGAGGAGAGTGAAAAACTTGGCTTAAAGCTCAACATTCAGAAAACAAAGATCATGGAATCCAATCCCGTCACTTCTTGGCAAATAGATGGGGAAACAAAACAGTGAGAAACTTTATTTTGAGGGGCTCCAGAATCACTGCAGATGGTGACTGCAGCCATGAAATTAAAAGATGCTTGCTCCTTGGAAGAAAAGCTATGATCAACCTAGACAGCATATTAAAAAGCAGAGACATTACTTTGCTGACAAAGGTCCATCTAGTCAAAGCTATGGTTTTTCCAGTGGTCATGAATGGATGTGAGAGTTGGACTATAAAGAAAGCTGAGTGCCAAAGAATTGATGCTTTTGAACTGTGGTGTTGGAGAAGACTCTTGAGAGTCCCTTGGACTGCAAGGAGATCCACCAGGCCATCCTAAAGGAGAGCAGTCCTGAAGATTCATTGGAAGGACTGCTGAGAAGCTGAAACACCAATACTTGGGCCACCTGATGTGAAAAACTGACTCTTAAAAAAAACAAACAAACAACTGTTTGGAAATGACCCTGATCCTGGGAAAGATTGAAAGCAGGAGGAGAACAGTGAAAACAGAGGATGAGGTGGTTGGATGGCATCATTGACTCGATGGACATGAGTTTGAGCAAGCTCTGGGAGTTGGTGATGGACAAGGAATCCTGGCATGCTGCAGTCCATGGGGTTGCAAAGATCGGACATGACTGAGGGACTGAACTGAATGGGACTAAGGAGGCACCACCAGCAACATTAATGGCATCAGAAAGATGGAACTGATTTGAGCTGGTTGTTTCATAGGGAAACTATTTTCAGCATTTTCTTAGTTTTCTTCCAGTCTGAGCACTTTTGGTCACATGATAGGATTAACAGCTAATCTGCAAGTTACAGTGGTGAGCTGAAACTTGAGAAGTTGGGCTGTTGAAAGCAATTACCAAGTAGAATCAGGTGAAGGTTTGCTTTCTTTCTAAGGTATGATAAACTCATACCCAGACTCTTTTTGTGACCAAAGGAGAAATGTCATAGGGAGAGAGGAATTAAAGATGTTAGGGAGAGGGAAGATAATTATCTTTTGGTGGGAAGAGAAATCAAGAAATACATTGTTGTTATTTAGTTGCTAGATCGTGTGTGACCATTTGTGACTTTGGTCTGTAGCCCACCAGGCTCCTCTGTCCATGGAATTTCCCAGGCAGGAATATTGGAGTGGGTTGCTACTTCCTTCTCCAGGGGATCTTCCCGACCCAGGGATCGAACCCCCAGGAGAATATGGGTTCTCCTGGATCTCCCATATTAGTGAGCAAATTATTTACTGCTGAGACACCAGGGAGGGCTAGAGTGTAGATGGCTGTAAATAGATCCTGGAGGAAGTACATAGAGCCATAGAGATCTTTCAGGCAATCTTTCTTGCTTTTACTGATTAGAAACTCACATTGAGATGTGACTTACCTAAGCATCATGTATACATTCGGAGAAAGCAATGGCACCCCACTCCAGTACTCTTGTCTGGAAAATCCCATGGATGGAGGAGCCTGCTAGGCTGCAGTCCATGGGGTCGCTAAGAGTCAGACACGACTGAGTACTTCACTTTCACTTTTCATTTTCATGCACTGGAGAAGGAAATGGCACCCCACTCCAGTGTTCCTGCCTGGAGAATCCCAGGGACGGGGGAACCTGGTGGGCTGCCATCTATGGGGTCGCACAGAGTCGGACACGACTGAAGCGACTTAGCAGCAGCAGCAGCAGCAGCATGTATACATTGTTAATCAAGTAGCTGGAATTCAGACTATCTCGAAATCCATGTTCTTCACATCTTCCAACCCAGTCTGAAATATCCTGGCTCCCTGCTAATTAAATCCCTTTTTAACTAAATGTCACTTTTCTGAATCTTTTCCTCTTAAAGTTCTCTGAAGTCCCTCTCTTTCAAACACAATAAACTTTTTCCAGACTCTTTAACATCTTTGTGTAAGGGTTTATTATAGCAGGCTTATAATCACACTGTATTAGCAGAGTTTGTTTTCATGTCAGTCTTTTACTCCCTAAGGGTTGGAGCCACATCTTTTTTACCTGTAACCCCAGCACAGAGACTGGCAGAGTACTAATGCTCAATAAAAAGGCAATGCCAAAGAATGCTCAAACTACCACACAATTGCACTCATCTCACATGCTAGTAAAGTAATGCTCAAAATTCTCCAAGCCAGGCTTCAACAGTACATGAACTGTGAACTTCCAGATGTTCAAGCTGGATTTAGAAAAGGCAGAGGAACCAGAGATCAAATTGCCAACATCCGATGGATCATCGAAAAAGCAAGAGAGTTCCAGAAAAACATCTATTTCTGCTTTCTTGACTATGCCAAAGCCCTTAACTGTGTGGATCACAATAAACTGTGGAAAATTCTGAAAGAGATGGGAATACCAGACCACCTGACCTGCCTCTTGAGAAACATGTATGCAGGTCAGGAAGCACCAGTTAGAACTGGACATGGAACAGACTGGTTCCAAATAGGAAAAGGAGTACGTCAAGGCTGTATAGTGTCACCCTGTTTATTTAACTTACATGCAGAGTACATCATGAGAAACGCTGGGCTGGAGGAAGCACAAGGTGGAATCAAGATTGCTGGGAGAAATACTAATAACCTCAGATATATAGATGACACCACCCTTATGGCAGAAAGTGAAGAAGAACTAAAGGGCCTCTTGAAAGTGAAAGAGAAGAGTGAAAATGTTGGCTTAAAACTCAACATTGAGAAATCTAAGATCATGGCATCTGGTCCCATCACTTCATGGGAAATAGATGGGGAAACAGTGGAAACACTGGCTGACTTTATTTTTGGGGCTCCAAAATCACTGCAGATGGTGACTGCAGCCATAAAATTAAAAGATGCTTATTCCTTGGAAGAAAAGTTATGACAAACCTAGATAGCATATTAAAAAGCAGAGACATTACTTGGCCAACAAAGGTCCGTCTAGTCAAGGCTATGGTTTTTCCAGTAGTCATGTATGGATGTGAGAGTTGGCCTGTGAAGAAGGCTGAGTGCCGAGGAATTGATGCTTTTGAACTGTGGTGTTGGAGAAGACTCTTGAGAGTCCCTTGGACTGCAAGGAAATCCAATCAGTCCATCCTAAAGGAGATCAGTCTTGAAGATTCATTGAAGGACTGATGCTGAAGCTGAAACTCCAGTACTTTGGCCACCTGATGTGAAGAACTGACTCATTGGAAAAGACCCTGATGCTGAGAAAGATTGAGGGCAGGAGTAGAAGGGGATGACAGAGGATGAGATGGTTGGATGGCATCACCGACTCGATGGAGTTTGAGTAAACTCTGGGAGTTGGTGATGGACAGGAAGGCCTGACGTGCTGCAGTCTATGGGGTCACAAAGAGTTAGACAGGACTGAGCAACTGAACTGAATGCTCAATAATGTTTTCAGATGGAAATTATTATTATGAATCATTTTGACCTGTGGAAATGGTCCCAAAGGTGTTATTTATATGCCATGCCAAACATATGCACGCAGGTTATGTTTGTGGACACAGTTTTGAAAATAAGAGGCATCTAAATAGCCATCAGAAGTCTCAGCTTAAAAGTCCCTCAGGACTTCGGTGATTTTAGGTCTTAGTGCTCATATTCTAAGCCACTATGAAAATCAGGCAAATCATTATTCTAAGAAATGATTTAGGAAAAAGGGAAAGTGGATTGAGTGTAAAATAGCTCTGTTCAAAAGGCCCTATGTTATGTTTGTTTGTTTTTCTTTAAAATTTATTCATTTATTTTTGACTGTGGTGGGTCTTTGTTGCTGCATGTGGGCTGTCTGTAGTCGTGATGAGCAGGGGCTACTCTGTGTTTCTTCTCTTTGTGGTGGTTTCTCTTGTTGTGGTACATGAGCTTAGTTGCCCCAAGACATATGAACTTTTCCCAGACCAGGGATTGAACCTGTCTCCCACATTGGTAGGCAGACTCTTAACCCTTGGACCACTAGGGAAGTCCTATATTTTTCTTGTAAAGGTCTGTTTCTGTTCTAGCTTCTTCCTATACTCCTTTTCATTTATCCCTTGACAAGTATCAGAATAGATGTAAGGCAAGTTTTAAAAGCAAGAAGAATAAATTAATGGCAAAATAATTGTATTATGGTCAAGAAGAAGAGAATAGAGTCAAGAGCAAAGACTCTTGAGTCCCTTGGACAGCGAGGAGATCAAACCAGTCAATCCTAAAGGAAATCAACCCTGAATATACATTGGAAGGACTGGTGCTGAAGCTGAACCTCCAGTACTTTGGCCACTGGATGCAAAGAGCCAGCTCACTGGAAAAGATCCGGATGCTGGGAAAGATTGAGGGCAGCAGAAGAAGAGGGTGGCAGGATGAGATGGTTGGATGGCATCACTGATGCAATGGACGTGAACTTGGGCAAACTCCAGGAGATAGTGAGAGACAGGGAGGCCTGGCGTGCTGCAGTTCATGGAGTTACAGAGTTGGACACGACTGAGCAACTGAACAATAACAACTCATTTACCTATTTGTAATAATAACATAGAGGAATCATTCCAATAACTACTGTTCCTTTTTGATTCCTTATCAATAACACCCAATCTGTTCAGCACCTGCAGTGGATCATTTTTTAACACCCTTTATGCTACAGAATTATTTGCAGGAATCATTGAAATAATAATAAAATACAGTGAAAATTTTCTTTTATTGAACTTCATGTATGTAAAATTATTTAAAATCTCAGTGCAAATGAGGAAAAGTAAATAGTTTTATATTAATGTATTTTTTGAGAAAGAAGAAAACCATATTAGAATGATATGCAATGAATATTGCAATTTTTGAATCTTCTCTAAATTTAGTAATATTATCAAAATTGATCTTTCTATATTAATGTTCAAAAAGATTATACCCAGATTTTCATTTATCCTTACTATACAGCCCATGGAATTCTCCAGGCCAGAATACAGGAGTGGGTAGCTGTTCCCTTCTCCAGGGGATCTTCCCAGCCCAGGGATTGAACCTAGGTCTTCCACATTGCAGGGGGATTCTTTACCAGCTGAACCACAAGGGAAGCCCAAGAATACTAGAATGGGTAGCCTATCCCTTCTCCAGGGGATCTTCCTGACTCAGGAATCGAACCAGGGTCTCCTGCATCGCAGGCAGATTCTTTACCAACTGAGATATCAGGGAAGCCCATATTAATGCTCAAAAAAGATTTTACTCATTTTTATTTATCCTTACTCATAGTTGAATAAAGAACTTTTTGTTTTAATTTTTAAAAGTATTGCATGAAGCAATAGATTACCAGTTACAGGAAAAGTATTTAAGGATAGTGTCAAAAATTCATGAAGTCCCATATCACAGAATATTCCAGAAATTGCAATACTGTCAACATTTTGCTTTTAAGGATTGATTCTAGCAACTTGAATAGAAAAAAACCCAAAACACAAAAATTCCAAGTTGTAAAGTGGCAAGTTTGCTGTGATTGAAGTTTACTTTCTTTATTTCATTATTTTAAATCCAAGTGCTTCAGGCTTCTGCCTAGAATGTAGAAAGCCATAAACAGGGTGATTCCCACTCTAATAAGAAAAGGTAGATAATCCACAAAGTCATAACTTTTCTTGAATCCATCAGAGAACTGAAGTAAGCCAGTTCAGTTCCGTCACTCAGTCGTGTCCAACTCTTTGTGACCCCATGAATCGCAGCACGTCAGGCCTCCCTGTCCATCACCAACTCCCGGAGTCTACCCAAACCCATGTTCATTGAGTCGGTGATGCCATCCAGCCATCTCATCCTCTGTCGTCCCCTTCTCCTCATGCCCCCAGTCCCTCCCAGCATCAGAGTCTTTTCCATTGAGTCAGCTCTTCTCATGAGGTGGCCAGAGTACTGGAGTTTCAGCCTCAACATCAGTCCTTCCAATGAACACCCAGGACTGATCTCCTTTAGGATGGACTGATTGGATTTCCTTACAGTCCAAGGGACTCTCAAGTCTTCTCCAATACCACAGTTCAAAAGCATCAATTCTTCAGCACTCAGCTTTCTTCACAGTCCAACTCTCACATCGATACATGACCACTGGAAAAACCATAGCCTTGACTAGACGGATCATTGTTGGCCAAGTAATGTCTCTGCTTTTTAATATGCTGTCTAGGTTGGCCATAACTTTCCTTCCAAGGAGTAAGCGTCTTTTAATTTCATGGCTGCAGTCATCATCTGCAGTGATTTTGGAGCCCCAAAAATAAAGTCTGACACTGTTTCCACTGTTTCCCCATCTATTTCCCATGAAGTGATGGGACTGGATGCCATGATCTTCGTTTTCTGAGTGTTGAGCTTTAAGCCAACTTTTTCACTCTCCTCTTTCACTTTCATCAAGAGCCTCTTTAATTCCTGTTCACTTTCTGCCATAAGGGTGGTGTCATCTGCATATCTGAGGTTATTGATATTTCTCCCGGCAATCTTGATTCCAGCTTGTGCTTCTTCCAGCCCAGCGCTTCTCATGATGTACTCTGCATATAAGTTAAATAAGCAGGGTGACAATATACAGCATTGATGGACTCCTTTTCCTATTTGGAACCAGTCTGTTGTTCATGTCCAGTTCTAACTGTTGCTTCCTGACCTGCATACAGATTTCTCAAGAGGCAGGTCAGGTGGTCTGGTATTCCCATCTCTTTCAGAATTTTCCACAGTTTATTGTGATCCACACAGTTAAGGGCTTTGGCATAGTCAAGAAAGCAGAAATAGATGTTTTTCTGGAACTCTCTTGCTTTTTTGATGATCCATCAGATGTTGGCAGTTTGATCTGGTTCCTCTGCCTTTTCTAAAACCAGCCTGGACATCTGGAAGTTCATGGTTCATGTATTGCTGAAGCCTGGCCTGGAGAATTTTGAGCATTACTTTACTAGCGTGTGAGATGAGTGCCATTGTACGGTAGTTTGAGCATTCTTTGGCATTGCCTTTCTTTGGGATTGGAATGAAAACTGACCTTTTCCAGTCCTGAGGACACTGCTGAGTTTTCCAAATGTGCTGGCATATTGAGTGCAGCACTTTCACAGCAGCATCTTTCAGGATTTGAAATAGCTCAACTGGAATTCCATCACCTCCAGCTTTGTTCGTAGTGATGCTTTCTAAGGCCCACTTGACTTCACATTCCAGGATGTCTGGCTCTAGGTGAGTGATCACACCATGGTAATGATCTTGGTCATGAAGATCTTTTTTGTACAGTTCTGTGTATTCCCTGGTGGCTCAGAGGTTAAAGTGTCTGCCTGCAATGCGGGAGACCCGGGTTCTATCCCTGGGTTGGGAAGCTCCCCTGGAGAAGGAAATGGCAACCCATTCCAGTATTCTTGCCTGGAGAATCCCTTGGAGAGAGGAGCCTAATAGGCTACAGTCCACGGGATTGCAAAGAGTTGGACACAACTGAGCGACTTCACTTTCTGTGTATTCTTGCCACCTCTTAATATCTTCTGCTTCTGTTAGGTCCCTACCAGTTCTGTCCTTTATCGAGCCCATCTTTGCATGAAATATTCCCTTGGTATCTCTAATTTTCTTGAAGAGATCTCTAGTCTTTCCCATTCTATTGTTTTCCTCTATTTCTTTGCATTGATCGCTGAGGAAGGCTTTCTTATCTCTCCTTGCTATTCTTTGGAACTCTGCATTCAAATGGGTATATTTTTCCTTTTCTCCTTTGCTTTTCACTTCTCTTCTTTTCACAGCTATTTGTAAGGCCTCCTCAGACAGCCATTTTGCTTTTTTGCATTTCTTTTTCTTGGAGATGGTCTTGATTCCTGTAGAATGTCACAAACCTCCATCCATAGTTCATCAGGCACTCTGTCTACCAGATCTAGTCCCTTAAATCTATTTCTTACTTCCACTGTATAGTCATAAGGGATTTGATTTAGGTCATACCTGAATGGTCTCGTGGTTTTCTCCACTTTCTTCAATTGCCGTCTGAATTTGGAAATAAGGAGTTCATGACCCGAGCCAACCCAGTGGCCTAAAGTATAAAGACTGGTGCCTGAGACACACAGGAGGAGCAGGTGCTTATGTGGTCCTCTCTCAGCACTCACAAGGAACATCCAATACTAGTGGAGGACTGAGATGAGACTCTTGGTGGTGCAGGCTAGAGGGAGCTGAGAAACTGCTGCTATGGAAAAAAACCAAGCCCTGCCCAAGTTCATCTCTGCTAGGTAAGAAAAGCAGTGTCTGTTTGAGAAGGAGAGCAGCCTTTCACCCCAGACTACAAGTGAAGATCAAATGAGGCTGGAGAAAGAAAAAGAAAAATCCTTGTCCCATGGGAAAGAGGAAGAAAACCGTCCTGGAACCAGGCCATGGAGTCTCCTACTGCTGAGAGGTGTCAGGGTCATTGAGGAAGCCCCATCCCTTAAATGTTTTGCTGCCAGCCGACCCATTTCTGGTGAGGCTTCTTCCTGGACTGTAGATGGCCACCGTCTTACTCTGTCCTACATGGCCTTTCCTCGGAGTGCAGGTGGGGAGAGAGTGCACAAGTTCTCCGGTTTCTCATGACAACACTAATTCTATTGCATCAGGGTCCACCCTATTTTAACCTTAATTAACCTTAATGACCTAATTTAAGTAACTCCTAAAAGCCCTCTTTCCAAATACAGCCATGTTGTGGGTTAGGGCTTCAGTGTAAGAATGTTGGTGGGGGTGGGGGGGACTCAGTTCTGTCCACAACAGGTGATAAATCTGAGGAACTATTCACTATTGTATTCATAATAAGGTACTATCCCTTCATACCTGCTGGAGTTTCACTGCTTTCTGCCCTTACTGGGCCCAGGAGCTAATATCCAGATTACCCCCCATTTTCCTGATGGTCTGCTGCCAGCAGCCACTTCCAGTACAGATTTATTAGGAAGAAATCAACTCTAGCTTATTCAAGAAGAAAAGAAATTTGTTAGTGAGGACTCTCTGGGAGGAACAGAAAATTCAACTCAGAGGTTCTAGAGCCAGAAGAATGCCAAAAATAATATAGAACTGGTCCTGTGAAGGTCCAACCTCCGCTGCCAATGCCTGGGCACCCAGCCCGCCCGCGGCACTGACACGACTGGGTATGAAGCTGGACACTGCTGCGCCTCTTCCAGGAGAGTGGCCCCTGTTCTCTGGTGTCACAGGCCACATCTCAAAGTCGGTGTAGGTGTTTGGTTGACAGCATCCAGGTCATAGGAAGACTGGGAAAGTTATGTTGGTGTTCATAGCTTCTGTAGAGGGAAATGGCTTTGTCTCATGGGGTGTCAGTTAGAGGGGGGTGTTCCCCAAACCCCAAAAGGGCATTCAGAATACTGACTGTCCAAAAACTGATGATAAAGTTTTACTTACAGATATGGCTTCTTTGGAGTTGAACTATATGGGAATGTGAGGAAACTTTCTACCTGGCTCAAGAAAGACTAATTAACAGAAGTGGGGTGGTTGGCTCAGAGCCTGGAAAACAGATTCAGCAAGCAAGAGCAGAAGTATCTGAGTGTCTTTGATCACTGCCTGAGGATGTTCTGGTGGGCTGCCAATCTGTTGAATGGTGGCAATAGCTGTAAGCAGGTGAGAACTCACTCTGGCCAGGCATTCTGTGAGGTGTTTCCCATATTTTACCCTCATGACTCTGAAGCACTTATTATTTTACAGGTGAGAAACTTGAGTTGTGAAAGGTCCTATAAGATTTCCAAAACCTCACAGTGCCAGGTGTAATCAGGATTCTACAGGCAACTGCAGCTTTTGGAAGGTGATATGGAGATGACCCAGTGGACTCTTCCTGTAGAGTCTACACTTCCCAGACCTCATTCAGCTCAGCTTCCCACAGACTTCCCAAGCAGAGAGGAGGAACTGATAAGTCCCTGTGAACATGCTGGTCTTTGGTTTACACATGGTCCTTTGTGTCTGGTTAATAAGGCCAGTCCCATGGGAAAACTTTTTCCTGACACCACTCCCTCCCCACAGCAGAGGACAAGACTAACCCCAGCGAGTAACCCTCTGAAAAGTGGAGCTCACTGGTGGGAAGATGGTGTGCCTATATAATCAATGATTGTTAACAATGGTGCTTTTGACATAATGTAGATTCAATAATTTGTTTCTTAAGTAGATGCAGTTTTGTATAGGTAGACTTACTTTTTTTTGAGATATCTCATTTATCTGAAACTTTAAGGTACAAATTACATAAAACACCCCTCCTTAAATGTTTAATTAATTCAGTGATTTTCAGTCAATTTACTGACCTGTGTTACTAGCACTATGATCCAGTTTTGGAGCATTTCCATCACTTCAGTAAGATCCCATGAGCCAATTTACAGTTAATTGTTGCTCTCAACCTTAGTCCCAGGCAATCACTAATCTGCTTTCCATCTCTGTTGATTTGCCTTCTCTGGATAGTTCATATAAATGGAAGCATACAGTAAGTACTTCTCTGCATATGGCCACTTCCACTTTGCAGAATGTTTCTGAGCGTCCTGTATGTTGCAGCTTGATCAGTATTTCCTTCCTTTTAATTTCTTGAAGTGAAGTGAAAGTCGCTCAGTCGTGTCTCTTTGTGACCCTCTCTGGAATTCTCCAGGCCAGAATACTGGAGTGAGTAGCCTTTCCCTTCTCCAGGGGATCTTCCCAACCCAGGGATCGAACCCTGGTCTCCCACATTGCAGGTGAATTCTTTACCAGCTGAGCCACAAGGGAAGCCCTTTTATTGCTTACTAGTATTCTATTGTATATACATACTTTGTTTATATATTTGTTATATATGGATAGGTCATATTTTGTTCATGTATTCACTAGTTGATGGATTCTTGTTTAATTTTACCTTGATTTCCTTAGATTATTGTTTGCATACACGGAGGCAACAGAAAACCAATGGTGGTATCACCCCAACTTCTGCCTACCATCTTGTGTTCCTTGTCGCTTTTCCTACTCTCATATTACACTCACCATCAAGTCCTAGAGAGGTTGTGGGCCTCTCAGAAAGCTGGTTGGAAAGGTTTAAAGAGGAAGCACTGAGTTGTCCAGTCAGACTATGTGGATTTAAACTTCCTCCTTCTTACTGAGACTTGGGCTTGGGGTTTTAAACACATCTCTGAGCTTCCCTGATAGCTCAGTTGGTAAAGAATCCGCCTGCAGTGCAGGAGATCCCAGTTCGATTCCTGGGTCGGCAAGATCCGCTGGAGAAGGGATAGTACCCACTCCAGTATTCTGGCCTGGAGAATTCCATGGGTTGTATAGTCCATGGGGTCGCAAAGAGTCAGACATGACTGAGAGACTTTCGCTTTACTGAGCTTCGGTGACATGTGTAAATGGAAATGAATGTAGAAGTTAAGAGATTATCATGATGATTAAATATGCCAGTGTATGTAAAGTGCAAAGCTTTTGATAAGTTAGTAGTTTTATTAGCTTTGGGTGTAGGACTAAAGGTTAGGCAGAACAAACAGCCTCTTCTCTGTTTCACTTTCTTTTAGTTAAAACAGAGCCAGGACAGACTAGGCAATCAAGCACCAGTACACTCTGATCTGAAGGTCAGGGTGGGAAAGGTGCTAACTGGCCAATCTCCAAGGTGACTGACCGAATCTTGCCCCATGAAAGGAAGGGGCTCTGTGGAATAAGGAAAATGAAAAGCATCTCTGTGGTGCTGAGCTGTATGAAGCCCAAGGAGGCAACTCTTAATTTGAATTCCTAAGTAGGAAAATATTCTGCCCTTCTTTACCTAATCATCCTGTTCCAACACAAATGAAAGCCTGTGTGTCAGACTCTAATCCTGCAGCGTGGGACCCGTACACAGCCTTTAGAATTCCCCAGCTGGGCTTCTCTTGAGGCACTTGCCCTTCTGAGTATCCAGGAGAGATGGTAAGGCCTCCCAGGCCTGCTGGACTTGGCAGTTATTTTAAGGCACATTATCATCCTCACCTGTTTCCTGCCACATGATTGATACTGTGAGATACTCAACCCAGGCCTTCAAGGGTTCCTGCCTGAATTCACAGAGCAAAAGTGTCTTTGCATCTGATAAATGTGTGCTGCCATGATTCAGCTTTTCTAAGGGGATGAGAAGCTAGTTGCAATGCCAGCCCTTTCTGAGCTTCTCTGGTCAACTATTATTGTTAAAAAATATTCATTATAAAAACTATTCATTATAAGCAGGGATATTAAAATGAAAGGGAACACAGTGCGAAATGTTTCTAATCTGCTTCTTCTTACTTTCACAACTCTGTTCTCCCCAAAGCCATATGGTAGTGAAGGCCATGGGTTTGTACAGTGGCTTTCTTCTTCTTTAGAAATGCTATTGAAGTATAGTTGATTTACAATATTGTATTAATTGTGCTGTACAAAGAGTTATTTAGTTTTATATATATATATTATTTTTCATACTCTTTTCCATTATGTTTTATCACAGGATGTTGAATATATTTCCTGTGTTATATAGTAGGACCTCTTGTTTATCTGTAATAATAATTTGCATCTACTAATCCCAGACTCCTTATCCTTCCGTCCCCAACTCCCCTCCCCTTGGCAACCGCAAGTCTTTTCTCTATATTTGTGGGTGGGTCTGTTTCATAGATATGTTCATTTGGGTCATATTTTAGATTCCACCTGTAAGTGATATCCTGTGGTATTTCTCTTCCTCTTTATGACTTACTTTACCTGGTGCACAGTCTCTGGGTCCATCCGTGTTGCTGCAGGTGGCATTGTCTTGTTCGTTACAGCTGAGAGATGCTCCATTGTGTGTTTGCTGCGTCTTATTCATCCTTCCATCTGTTGACATGCATTTAGGCTGTCTCCATGTCCTGCTCCTGTAAAGAGTGTTGCTGTGAGCACAGGGGTGCATGTATCTTTTCAAATTAGAATTTTCTTCTGAAATATGCCCAGGAGTGGGATTGCTGGATCATATGTTAACTCCACTTTAAGTTTTTTTAGGAACAAGCACACTGTTCTCTATAGTGGCTGCACCGATGTACATTCCTGCCTACAGTGTAGCAGAGTTCCCTTTTCTTCACACTTTCTTCAGCATTAATAACTTCGTAGACTTTGTAATGATGGCCATTCTGGTGCGAAGTGATATCTCATTGTAGTTTTGATTTGCATTTCTCTAGTAATTTGCTATGTTGGGCATATTTTCATGTGCCCATTGGTATCTTTGGATATGTATGTCTCCTTTAGATAAATGTCTATTTAGGTCTTCAGCCCATTTTTCGGTTGGGTTGTTTCTTTTGTGTTAATGAGTTGTGTGAGCTGTTTGTATATTTTGGAAATTAATCCCTTGTCAGCTGCATCATTTGCAAATGTTTTCTCCCAGTCCATAGGTTGTCTTTTCATTTTGTTCATGGTCTCCATTGCTGTGCAAAAGCTTGTAAGTTTGATTCGATCCCATTCATTTATTTTTGCTTTTATTTCTTTTGCTTTGGCTGGGCTAAGAAAATGCTGGTATGATTTATGTCAGAGAAATTTTTTTCACTAATTTTTGCTGTGCTAGGCCTTTATTGCTGCATGCGGGCTTTCTCTAGTTGCAGCAAGTAGAAACTAGTTTTGGTGTGTGGGCCTCTTGTTGCAGAACATGAGCTCTAGGGTGGGTGGTCTTCAGTGGTTGCAGCATGTGGGCTCAGTAGCTGTGGCACACGGGCTTAGTTGATCCATGGCATGTGGGATCTTCGTTTCTGGACCAAGAATCAAATCTGTGTTCCCTACATTGGCAGGCAGATTCTTAACCACTGGACCACCAAGCAAGAACCATAGCATGTTTTGCCTATGTTCTCTTGTAGAAGTTTTATGGTGTCATATCTTATATTTAAGTCTTTAAGCCATTTTGAACTTATTTTTGTGTATAATGTGAGGGGTGTATTCTAACTCCATTGATTTGCATGCAACTGTCCAACCTTCCCAACACCACTTGCTGAAGAGGCTGTCTTCTCCCCGTTGTATATTCTTGCTTCCTTTGTGGAACATTAACTGGCCGTAGTGTGTGGGTTTATTTCTGGGCTCTGTTCTGTTGTTCTATATGTCTGTTTTTATAGAATACCATGTTGTTTTGGTTAAAGTAGATTTGTAGTGTTGTCTAAAGTCTAGGAAGTTTATGCCTCCTGCTTTGTCGTTTTTCTTCAGGATTGCTTTGGCAATCATGGGCTTTTATGGTTCCATATAAATTTTAGGATTATTTTTTTCAGTTCTGTGAAAAATGTCATGGGTAATTTGATAGGAAACAGATTAGATCTGTAGATTGCTTTCAGTGGGATGGCCATTTTAACAAGGTTAATTCTTCCAGTCCAGGAGCATGGGATATCTTTCCATATCTTTGAATCATTTTCAGTTTCCTTTATTAATGTTTGTAGTTCTCAGCATGGAAGTCTTTTAGTTACTTGGTGAGGTTTATTCCTTTTACTTTTTGTATGTGATTTTAAAAGGGATTATTTGTTCACATTCCCTTTCTGATATTTCATTGCTTGTGTAAAGAAATGTAACCAATTTTTGTATGTTAATCTTATATCCTGTTACCTTGCTGAATTTGTTGATCAGTTCTAGGAGTTTTTGTGTGGAGTCTTTGGAGTTTTCTATATATACTATGTGATCTGTATTGAATGACAATTTTACCTCTTCCCTACCAATCTGAATACCTTTTATTTCTTTTTCTTGCCTGATTGCTTTGTGGCTTTCTTCTTTTTTCCACTTAATTTTTATGGAATGCTTGTAATTTCCTTCATTCTTCCATAGGAACTGTAAAATTTAGGTAGCTCTGATCTTCAAAACACAATGCCAGAATTATCAGTATGAGAGAAAATACACATTAGTGAAAATCAGGCCTTTGGACACATTTCATTGCCATTTATGTTACCATTGTGATGAAAAAGTGGAATTAGCAGGAGACTGGAATTGATGTAATAGACTTCTGGAAAGAGGCAGGCCCCGCTGCCCATAATTCTAAGCTTCCCTTGGCAGGACATGCTTCCTAATGGTCAGTTGTAATTGTACAGCAATTAAAAGAACCTCCTTGTAAAATGTTCACAAGTAAGGTAGTTTTAAAGGTATCAGCCTTCTGCCTTCCAGCTCTTAACCTGAGGTGGGTGGCGAAGGGGCAGGTTACCCGTCTCTGCGGCTGACCTTTCTCTTGGAATGTACACTCCACTGCAGGCAGGTAAAGCCAGATGGTGAAACTGCCAAGACTTTTCTGGGAGGAAAGGGGTTTCAGGAGATTTTTGGGGTTTGGGGTAGGTGGCACTGAGGTGATCTCTTCTGGAAAAGGTTCAGAATAAAACTGAGTCTTTGAAGGGTTGCTGCCTGGGTCCCCATCAAAATTTGCTTCTTGGAGCTCACTAAAACCCTAGTTTGTCCAAAGAAGCCACGGTATTTGTGCTTTATATGGGGGTGCATTCAGGATGGCAGGCAACCAAGGTTTGGGGGCTGGGACCAGGTGCTCCAGGCTTCCCAGATAGCGCTAGTGGTGAAGAATCCGCCTGCCAATGCCAGATATGCAAGAGATGTGGATTTGATCCCAGGTTAGGAAGATGCCCTGGAGTCAGAAATGGCAACCCACTCCAGTATTCTTGCTTGGAGAATCCCATGGACAGAGGAGCCTGGTTGGTTATAGTCCTACATACAGTCAGATACAACTGAGTGACTAAACATACACACCAGGGGCTCCAGAGTCTGAATAGAGCAGTGTTTTGCACAAGGAAAGTGCTCAGGTGGTGTATATGTTGTTCAAACAGCCATCTCATCTGCCCCCCTAGTCCACTTTTATGGTTACTTCCTCCCAGGCCACCCTGAATCTGGAGCGCCGACTCCTGCATGTTTCAGCCCAATCATTTTTATGGACCTACATGCTCAAACAGTTCTCAGAATAGCACTTCTCTAGAAAAGGTAAGGAGAAGGCAATGGTACCCCACTCCAGTACTCTTGCCCGGAAAATCCCATGGATGGAGGAGCCTGGTAGGCTACAGTCCATGGGGTTGCTAAGAGTTGGACACGACTGAGCGACTTCCCTTTCACTTTTCCCTTTCATGCGTTGGAGAAGGAACTGGCAACCCACTCCAGTGTTCTTGCCTGGAGAATCCCAGGGACGGGGGAGCCTGGTGGGCTGCCGTCTATGGGGTCGCACCGAGTCGGACACGACTGAAGCGACTTAGCAGCAGCAGCAGCAGAAAAGGTAAGGATTTTCTGCTTCTACTGCATCCATGAGGTCTCACATCCAGGCATATGTCACCTGGACAGCCATATATGCCCGTGTTGTGCTATTAGCTTTATATCACTAGTCCTCCTAAGGCATCTTAGCCCCCACCACTGAGCTGTCCGTACGGAATGGTTACCTCCAACCCTTACATTTTTTTTGTGGTTTCCACAGATCTGAACTTTGCACTAAGGTGCTCCTGTGTATAACTGACTTCCAGGTGATCGCTTTTCAAGCTTCTGGAAGAATGGATACAGTGTTGTTTCTTAGAGGGATGCATGGGATGTTTCTTGGGAGAAAGGAGTAACTAGAGAATGAAAGGGAGGAAAGTGCCTTAAGTTGGAATCAGCATTGATTACAAAATGTTATTTGAGAAATACCCCCAAAATTCAAGTCCTGATCACTCCCCCAAAATTCAAGTCCTGATCACCCGTTTGCCTGACTCGTGTTCCTGTCGGACTCTGAAATAAGCACAAGTGAAGGATATTATTACTCTTAAATGGAAATGAAAGATTGGAGCTCTGGTTTACAGATTGAGTGTCTGATTATACTCATTTCCACTGTCGCTGGCTTGTAGCAAACTTTTAGCTTCTTGTAGGCAAAGCTATCATTATTATTTAGGCAGGTTGCAAAGATTCTTGTCAGACTGCTGGAGACTTGGTCACTAGTGGTTTCTACTGACCGTTATTTATATGAATGAAAAGTATCAACGTGTGGAATAACAACCCCATTGAGGGTCAAGTACAGAAACCAGTCATGATAGCTTCTCTTACTTCTCAATTCTGTCCACCTTATTCCACATACATGTATGTAATCTGCTTTTTCTCTGTGAATTAGCTTTTGAAGTAAATGTGCATGTTCAGAATTTGCAATAAAAAGGTATATCAACGGGTTAGTTTAAATGGAAGGCCACTTTTAAGTTCTTAAAAGACAATTTCTAAAGTTTCCCAGATGCCCATAAGAATTCATCCTGTTATAGTCTCCCTCAGTCAATGTAAGCCATGTAGTCAGAAGTCTGAAAGTGGCCTTTGTTTCCTTATGGGGATTTGCAAAGTCCAGAATCTAAACAGAAAATATGCAAAGACATTTTATCAGCTTGCGACATACCAAGAGGGTACATGAATACTCAGGGTTCCACACTACTATATAATGCTGCATTTCTTGGTTTTATTTGAAACAATGCATATTTTAGCATTTTACGGTAGGATTTTACACTTGTCATTTACACAAATTACAAGGTTCTCTTCAAGTCTTTTAAAAAATTTTTTAAAAATTCAGCCCATGTGCAGCACAAGAATATGCAAAACTACTTTACATTATACACACTTTTTATCAAAGGAGATACAAAATTCTGGCTTGTAGTTTTTAGACAAATACAAGAAGCTTCAAACTAGACACAAAGGGTTAACATTAATTCTCAAATATAAGTCTGCACTTTGTGTTGTATTTCTCTGAGATGTGAATACCAAATTCCTAAGAGATTTTACTTTTTCCTTTTTCAAAGGAAAAATGACAAATTTCCCTTAAGTCCCTCCCCATCAGCTCAGTCCTACTCTCCCATCCCTTAGTGTCAGACACTTGCTTCATATTAAAAAAAATCCAAGGTGGGCCATTTACATTTTGTATATGTACCAGATCCTTTTAGCTAACTTCTCTCTTGCAAAAATCTAAGCAGCCATAACTGATGGGAATGGCTGCTACACTGTGTTAGCTATGACTTCACGCTAGGTGATCTAGTCAGCTATGATGCCGGATGCTCAGTTAGGAGACGAGAGAGAGGCGGCCTCTACCAGTGTGCTTTTTATTGGTGGCAAATTGGTGGCCTTAAGAATCAAGCTGTCTGATGCTAAGAGAACTTCAAAATCTAAACAGAACATGCCCACTGATGGCTTGAGGGACTTCTCTGATGCTTATGCATAGATACTTTTTCAGCATGTTGGAGGCAATATTTTATCTTTCTAAAGGATTATGAAGAGGCAATAAGGAAGAGTAGAACTTTTTCTGCCCTTTTAAAAGGTAATATCTGGTATCCGTTGTTCCCTAGCCATCATCCAATACCTAAATGTGTGTATATGCACATTTAAGAGAATTATCCATCTTTCAGTCAGTCAGGATACAGCCAACTCTTGATTACCTATGAGAACATTAAGTGACATTTACTACCAACAAATTTTACATTTAACATTATCATCCTTTTTGGACACAGGTCATGTTCACTCTCTACATCTCACGTAGACTTACAGCCTGTCAAGACCAAGTTATCACACAAACGTTTATGTCCTCAAACCCACGCCAGGTGTGCACAAGGACGCTAAGCACATTCAGATGGGGCTTCGGGGAAAGGGCTTAAGTGGAGAGTGGGGGCAGGTGAGAAAGGACCAATCTCGAGTTCCTCCTGAATTAGCTCTTATGGTATGCTTTGTTATTTTATGATTACGTGATTTTCTGCAAAATCCAAAACCTGAGGCATAGTCACTATTTTGTATAGATAATGGAGAGTTGACTGTAATCATGTTGTTTCTTTATAACTTTAGCCCTTTCACATAAAAACTGCACAGGAAAACATAATGTGATAAAAAGATTAAAAAAGACTACCATATGACATCTAGAAGCATTTATTTTATGCAAAAAACTTAAATATGAATATGTGTACACAAAAAGTGCACACATTACCTATGCTGAACAATGCCAAGAAACAATATATTGATGCAATAGTTGTCTTCAAAAATAAACATAAAAACGGAGCCCAGACTGGCAGACAAAAGCAAAACACTTATTTCCCAACAGCACAATGCTGAAATTGATAGCAATCCTAAGCACCTCCCACTTTCCTTACAAAGCTGCCAAAGTCCAACTATTTAAAAAGAATTGCCTTTTTTTTACATCAATAATAAAAATCTGGTGACAAACATTATAAAACCAAATGCTGGACAGTTTTTACTCCTTTAAGATTTCAAATATTCCAACATAATCACAGGAGTAAAAACCACTTTAAAGTGATATGCTTTATGAAACAGACAACAATATGTACATTTATTGCAAATTATATTAAACTAAAATGGAGGGGAAATCAAAATATGAAGTGATATGAAATCAATAATAATTTTAATTATTTTCTCACTCTGATAAAAATCAGAAAGCAACATTTATAAAATTGCCACCACATCACTTTTCATAGCAGGGAACTGAAATCTGTACATCTCATTTTGCAGAAAAGTAGGCAGGCAGAAAGAATTATACATAAAAGTTTCCAAAAGGAAAAAAAAAAAGACATTTAATCTGATTTCTCTTCTTCTAAAAAATTAATTCAGTAGACTTCTATTTTTTTTTTCTTGTGTAACACGGGAAATTCCTGGCTCTAAAATTGATGAATTTTCATTGTCAGTGTAAGGACATCCTGTTACTTTCTTTAAAATAAAGACTGCAGCATGGAAATTAATGGTGTATTATGCCGTTAAACTCCAGATATGCAGGAACTGGAACCAAGTGTTAAGCAATTTGCTTAATTATTGACTTTTCATAAGAAAAGTCTGGGGGGAGGGTGGAAAAGAGTTGCTTTTAGCCTCTCTCTCAAGAGTTTCTGCTGTACATTTCCATCAAAGGAGTTGTGGTCATGTGAAAAAAGGAAGTAATAGCTTTTTTCAGTTTTCAAGGCAGAAAGTGTGTTCTGAAGTTAGCTTCATTTTCTGTTCAAGGTCATTCTGAATCCAAGTTTTTGCAGAAGCTAGAGCCTGCTTCTGTTTGGCCTTCATTTTCTCCCTTTGCAAATAAATTTTCTTTTTACCTTGGGGATAGGAGTAGAAGAAAGCAATGTTAGTAAGATAAAAACAGGAAAACAAACCATACATAGATTATTTCTTTTCTATAGTTATTATCTAAAATCTGAAAACTTTTCATTTTTCACATGAGACTTTACTTGATTTATGAATCATTCCCTAAACTATATAAAAACAAAATACCAATTAAGAAGTTTTTATAAGCATTGCTACCCAATGCCCAATTTATTACTACAATAAAACACTAAAAGCTATTTGAAATAATTTTTAATACTTCCAAAATTATATAGTGGAAAAATTATTAGACAACTATGGCAAAATGAATTTAAAAAGCAGCAAAAGTTAAGTTCTGTTCTTTAGTGTATTAAAAAAGGAGGAAAATTTAGTTTAATTCTTCTATGAAGAATCCCCCATTGATTCTATTTCTCATAAAGGGAGGGAAAATTATGACCCCTGGAGGATGAAGTAGTGGGACAAGGGTCTCTTCTTCTCCCTTCATCTACTCCTCTCTGGGACGAGAAAGAAGCCGTCTAAGGGGTGAGGGAGTGGGAGGTGGGGAAAACTGAGCACGCTGGAGTTCTGGTCTGTGTGAGGTTATTTGTTCAATTTAGGGGCAAAGTACTAGTAGTTACCTAGCCTATGTCATCCCACATTTGGGGGTGGGGTGGAAAGTCATGGCTTGCAGGATCTCAGTTCCTGGACCAGGGACTGAACCTGGGCCAGGGCAGTGAAAACCAGGAATCCTAATCACTAGACCGCCAAGAAACTCCTTATCATTCCACATTTTTAATCAGCCATTAAGACTGTGTCTCCTTGACGATTCCAAACTTGGGAAAGAAAGATAAGGGGGATGTTTACTTATATTCCCAAACCCCAATGTTATATATCTTTTATAAAGATAACAATGCTAACAACAAAAAAAGTTAACTAAGATTCTTATAGAGTATTAATTTGTTATAACAGAATATCATAATATATCAAAGAATCCTCTACAGGCTGCCTGCTGCACCTTCAGGAAGCTTCCCTTGACTAGCTAGCTCTGAGTCCTCAGTATCTTTCTAGCTGCTCTCACCGACTTCTAAACGATCCAGGTCACTGGAAGAATTTCCTGGACTTGATTCTATGTCCCAAAGTGAATTGCCATCACTTCCAAGCACTTGGCTTCTGAAAAATTTCATATTATTTTGATAAAAATTCACTTGAATTTTATAATACTGAAGAACTAATATATGGTTGTTTAATACATAGGGAAACATATTTAGGGGATACTTCTAAAATATAAATTTGTGATGTGAGGAAACCTTCTCAGTATATAAATGAGCACAGGAAATCAGTAAATTCTTTGCTTAATAAATATTCCAAGATTCTTGAATACTCTAATACTAAGCATACTACACAAAACACGTTAATCCAAAACTGCTGTTATCCTGTTGATAAATTCCTTAAATTCAGTTTTCCCATATGTCCCAAGTTTAAGGATTGCATCTCCATGGGTGTTTATTGATATTTTCTTGTCCATGGAAGAATTTGGTCTTAAAGGTAAATAAAACATACTCAACAATCAGCACACCTATAAAAACACATTTTCAGTGCAAAACGTTTCGGATTGTTTGTCATTTTAAGGAAAAACAAGTGAACTAATAACTGAAAAGATGGTGAATCCTCCATTCTCAAACTCAGGAGGCCAACATTAAGTGTCCAGTTGTACAGATACTATTTCCCAACTATAGTATACAAATGGCTGAGTTTTATAAACCTACAGAGTAAATTCAAGGAATTTTCTCAAAAGAATTAACAATTTCAAATGCAGCCCAAAATATAAACAGGAATGTTTGTTGGACACACACATAGAAGCTGATAGGAATACATTTATTGCAAAAATCCAAAGGGATCTAAAAAATCCTACAGGTAAGTTTACAAGTCAAAACCCTGAATTACTAAATGAATTATATAAGTAGAAATCATACTAAAAATTATTATATACTCAATGTTGTCAGTGAGAGGACCTAATAAGAGGAATTCTAGAGGGGTGTGCACTTGCTGCAGTAAGTGATGGCCGTGGTATGTAAATGGCTGCAGAGGCTACCACTTAAGGGTCCTGCTTCATAGGGCTGGATTAATGGGGTTACAAAGCATCTAGACTGTAGCTGAAATATACTAGGGCCTCAAAAATGCTTTTCATTAATTAATCAGTTCAGTCCAGTCACTCAGTCGTGTCCAACTCTTTGCGACCCCATGAATCACAGCACGCCAGGCATCCCTGTCCATCACCAACTCCTGGAGTTTACCCAAACTCATGTCCATCAAGTCGGTGATGCCATCTAGCCATCTCATCCTCTGTCATCCCCTTCTCCTCCTGCCCCCAATCCCTCCCAGCATCAGAACACGCAGGACTGATCTCCTTTAGGATGGACTGGGTGGATCTCCTTGCAGTCCAAGGGACTCTCAAGAGTCTTCTCCAACACCACAGTTCAAAAGCATCAATTCTTCAGCGCTCAGCTTTATAGTCCAACTCTCACATCCATACATGACCACTGGAAAAACCATAGCCTTGACTACATGGACCTTTGTTGGCAAAGTAATGTCTCTGCTTTTGAATATGCTATCTACGTTGGTCATAACTTTCCTTCCAAGGAGTGTGTCTTTTAATTTCATGGCTGCAATCACCACCTGCATTGATTTTGGAGCCCCCCAAAATAAAGTCTGACACTGTTTCCCCGTCTATTTCCCATGAAGTGATGGGACCGGATGCCATGATTTTCATTTTCTGAATGTTGAGCTTTAAGCCAACATTTTCCCTCTCCTCTTTCACTTTCATCAAGAGGATTTTTTTTAGTTCCTCTTCACTTTCTGCCATAAGGGTGGTGTCATCTGCATATCTGAGGTTATTGATATTTCTCCCAGCAATCTTGATTCCAGCTTGTGCTTCCTCCAGCCCAGCATTTCTCATGATGTACTCTGCATAGAAGTTAAATAAGCAGGGTGACAATATACAGCCTTGACGTACTCCTTTTCCTATTTGGAACCAGTCTGTTGTTCCATGTCCAGTTCTAACTGTTGCTTCCTGACCTGCATACAGATTTCTCAGGAGGCAGGGAGGGTGGTCTGGTATTCCCATCTCTTTCACAACTTTCCAGTTTATTGTGATCCACACAGTCAAAGGCTTTGGCATAGTCAATAAAGCAGAAATACATGTTTTTCTGGAATTCACTTCCTTTTTCCATGATCCAGTGGATGTTGGCACTGATGTTGGCAATTTGGTCAATAAAGTTTAAATAATCATAAAATACGCTAAGAGTGTAAACACCAAGTAATAAAATTGGGCCAGTTTTCTGGAGGTGATGCTAGTAGTACCCAGTGTAGACTGACTGACTACCTTGAGGAGATCTGACACTCAGATCTAAAAGGAGATGGCATATAGGAGGTAGGATAATGCCAGGAAAGGCTCTTTTCAGATGTTAATGTAAAGACAGTTGTGACCAGAGCAGCAACGGACCATCAGTGAAGTGAGAAATTAAGTAAAATGTGTGACGAGTAATGCAAGGTAAAGAAAAAGACTGACAAAGTCGTGTCTGGAGTTAGATACTAGGGTCACAGAGAGGGTATGCCCAGCCTTGTTTCTCAAAGGCTTACATTCAAGCTGAAAATCTGGGGCCAAATTAAATTACTTTTAGCACAGTGATCCAGACCCAGCTCTGGTTCCACAATGCAAGGACCCTAGGCTACACTTCAAGTTGCCAGGGCAGTAAGTGACCTGATCCTACCACCACTCTGGGTTCATTCTTAGCTCAGAAATGCAGTGCTTGATGGCTGTCAGCATTGGCAACCCTGTCTCTTTTATTAATTACATGGTTGAAAGTGTACTGATAATCTTAACAGGCTGATTCAAGGTGTTTATATTAGCTCTGTATTCTGAATTGTTCAGTCATGTGGCTTTAACTTGTATCTGATTCTCACTGGGTCTTAGGAAAATACAGGTGAGATATCAAATCAGAAAATACAGGTAAGATGTCAAATCAATCACAGGTAATTTTTGCACTTAATGAAATGAAAAGTATGTTTAGAAACTTATAGGAAGGTGAAAGCTAGAGTTTCCCATGAAATAAAAAATAAAACCGGCACCTTCAGAATTTTGACCAGTGTTTTGTCAAGCTAAAGGAGAGAACAATAGCTGAGTCACTAGGAACTTTTGTTTAGTGTGTCTATTCCTTTTACTTGGTGGTGGTGGTGGTTCAGTTGCTAGAGTGACCCTTTGTGACCCCATGAACTGCAGTACATCAGGCTTCCCTGTCCTTTACCATCTCCCGAAGCTTGCTCAAACTCATGTCCATCGAGTTGGTGATGCCATCCAACCATCTCATCCTCTGTCACCCCAATTTCCCTCCTGCCCTCAGTCTTTTCCAGCATCAGGGTCTTTTCCAATGAGTTAGCTCTTTGTATCAGGTGGCCGAAGTACTGGAGCTCAGCTTCAGCATCAGTCCTTCCAATGAATATTCAGGGTGGATTCCCTTTAGGATGGACTGGTTTGATCTCCTTGCTGTCCAAGGGACTCTCAAGAGTCTTCTCCAACACCAGTTTGAAAGCATCAATTCTTCGATGCTGGCTCAGTGTTCTTTATGGACCAACTCTCACATCCACACATGACTACTGGAAAAATCACAGCTTTGACTATATGGACCTTTGCTGGCAAGGTGATGTCTGCTTTTTTTCAATATAAATTTATTTATTTTAATTGGAGGTTAATTACTTTACAATATTGTATTGGTTTTGCCATACATCAACATGAATCTGCCACAGGTATACACGTGTTCCCTATCCCAAACCCCCCTCCCTCTACCCTCCCCATACCAATATACTGTCATAGCGTTTCTGCCAAGGAGAAAGTGTCTCTGAATTGTGTGGCTTCAGTCACTGTCTGCAGTGATTTTGAAGCCCAAGAAAATAAAGTCTGTCACTGTTTCCACTTTCCCCCCTCTATTTGCCATGAAGTGCTACACATTAAAACATCTCTTTACACATTAAGAGAAGAAACAAATAAGAGTTCTGAATGTTCATGGTTTAGAGGAGAAATATAACCAACTGGAACTGTCCCTATTAACAATACAGTGTTAATAAGGGACATGACCAGGATTCAAAACCCCTGCTCTGTGTAGCACCAACCAGGTGGCCTGGGAAAGTAACTGTTTCAGGTCTAACCTCCTTATTTCTAACATACAGTTGGTACTTGCTTTATAAAGATGGTTGCCTTAAATAGACATTGAACAACCTTTCCCTATTACCACTATTATTTCTACCAATATACCGAAAACCCCGCACGTTATTCCACCTACTATTCACTGCAGTCCTTCAATGCTCTCATAGTGTTACGTGCTTCATTTAAGTTTGGCACTTTCAAGAACATCTGATCTCTCCCTTTGTTTTCTCCCTCTCTAAAGCTGAAATGCCGGGGTTTATCTCTGCATGAATTCTGAAATAGGTTTAAAAGGTGACTATAGTTTTTGTCTGATTTAAACTATGATTATTTTAATAAACTAGCTTCTTATGTAATAATTTAAAAAATTAACTGTATGCAAACATTTTCCACTTTATGGAATAAAGTTTCACATATATAAACTACATTAGTTATAAAGTCTTTTCAAAGTATCCTCTATTAAACTAGTTTTGTATGCATGTATAGTACTCATAGAATTAAGACTAAATTTTACCTTAATAGGACAATATAATATGGACTCCAGAGTGGCAATGTCTGGTTTTAATCCTGCCTCTCTACTTTGCTTATTCATGTAAGCAAAGGGACCAAAAGCTGCACAGACTCTCTATTCTTGGATTTCTTCCTCTTTATAAACTAGGGATAATGATAGTACTTACCCATGTAGTGATGTTTTAAGCACTTAATAGGTTAACAAAGAGTTTAGAATTGAGCCTGCCCAATAATAAGCAGTGTATTAGTGTTAATTATTATCAGTCTTATGTAACAATTTTTTAAGTGAAACAAAATATGTAACGTAAGATTTACAATTTTAATCACTCTTATGTACACAGTTTGGTGTGCATTAAGTACATTTACACTGTTGTACAATCACTGCCATTTATCTCTATTAGGCTGGTACGAAAGTAATTGTGGTTTCAGACCTTGAATTTTAAATCTTTATAACTAGGTTCAAACACATCTTTATTAATCAAAATAGGAACCAACACATTTTTTCCCAACTAACACATTTTTGTCAACAAAAAATAAGTTTGTTTATTCCTGTATGTAAAAATTCATGCTTCAGGATTCAACAAACTCTTGGAAAACATTTTCTGCCTCCTGTTGGCTGTGGTAGCATTTTCCTTGCAGAAAATTGTCGAGATGCTTAAAGACGTGGTAGTCAACCAGTGAGGTCAGGTGAATATAGTGAATGAGGCAAAACTTCACAGCCCAATTTGTTCAACTTTTTAAGTGCTGGTTTTGCGATGTGTGGTGGAGAACTGTCAGGGAGCAGAACTGGACCATTCTGTTGACTAATCCTGGCTGCAGGCGTTGCAGTTTTCAGTGCATCTCACTGATTTGTTGAGCATACTTCTCAGATGTAAGGGCTTTGCCAGTATTCAGAAAGCTGAATACGAGCAGCAGACCACCAGATAGTGACCATGACCTTTTTTTTGTGCAAGTCTGGTTTTGGGAAGTGCTTTGGGAGCTTCTTCTTGGTCCAACCATTGAGCTGGTCGTCACCAGTTGTCATATAAAATCCACTTTTTGTCGCCTGTCACAATAACCTGAGAAATGGTTCCTTGTTGTTGCATAGAATAAGAGAAGATGACGTTTCAAAACGATGACAACTTTTGATTTGCAGTCAGCTCATAAGCCACCCACTTATCGAGCCTTTTCACCTTTGCAATTTGCTTCAAGTGCCAAACAGCCACAGAACGGTTGACGGCGAGTTCTTCTGCAACTTCTTGTGTAGCTGCAAGAGGATCAGCTACGATGACTGCTTTCAACCGGTCATTGTCCACTTCTGATGCCCTGCCACTGTGCTCCTCATCTTCAAGGCTGTCGTCTCCTTTGCAAAACTTCTTGAACCACCACTGCACTGTACGTTCATTAGCAGTTCCTGGGCCAAGTGTGTTGTTGACTTTGTGAGTTGTCTCCGCTGCTTTACAACCCATTTTGAACTTAAAATTGTTTGAATTTGCTTTTTGTCTAACATCATTTCTACAGTCTACAATAAATGTAATGTCATTAGCAAAAAAAAAAAGAAATGCACATTAAAATGATGTAAAACATAAATACATTTATTTAAGAATGTATATGAATATCAAAGAGCAGAGTTCAATAACACAAACCTGCAATTACTTTTGCACAACCTAATAAACAATATTAGGATTAATATTTTAATAGAATATTTTCATCCTCCCAAACTGAAATGCCGTATCTATTAAACAGTAATGCCTAGTCCCCCACCCCCATCCCCTGGCAACCACCTCATTCTGCCTCTATGAATTTAATTGGACTACTCTAGTATCTCATGTAAGTGGAATCATACACTGTTTGTCCTTTTGGGTCTGGCTTATTTCACTTAGCATAATGAATGTCTTTAAGGTTCATCCATATTGTAGCATGAGTCAGAATTTCACTGTTTTATGTAGTAATGAAAATAATTCTTATGTTTTTATTTTATCAGTCAATAGACCTAGAGTGAAAGTTTTTCTGCTCTCTTCTGGCTGGGAAATATATTCTTTGAGGGCAAGAATCTATCTATTTTGGATACTTATGTATTGCCAACACCCAGCACAATGCTGGCAATCTAATCTGTCTGTATTTGTTAGAAGAACAAATGAGAAGTGTAAAGAGCAATACTCATCTGCCTATAATGCGTTTATTTCTATGCAAGAGGATATCGTGAGTAATATAGAGTTTCTGGAGTAATTAGGTTTCCAAACAAAAGTCATAATGCTAGAATTTAAGGGCAGAGTTGTATATTAGACTCAGGAAAAAATGGAAAAGACAAAAGGAAGCTTGGCAGAAAGTTTCAGAATGTCCTTCCATGTTTTGTTAGCCATGAATTAATAGTCAATAAATCAATCAGAAGTTTCTAAGATATGTGCACAGTATTTATTCTACTGAAGTACTATCATGAACACCTATCATCAAAGAATTTTTGTATTGTGCGTAACACATCGCTCAACCAATCTACTAACTGGCATACTTAAGACTTCTAAGGTATCTTTTCACTCTTAAAAGAGATATTTTAAGATTTTTCAGAAGGCCCAAAGCCATTTTAAATCAAGAGCAGTTTCTGGCATGTAAGCCATTTTTGTTGGGTTTGTTTAATGCTTTGGGGGCAATGGTGTAACTAAAAGCAGAGCAATGGGTTTTACAATGCTCAATTTCAGAAACAAGGTTGGTTGCTACTGAAAATATTTTCAGGGTTCAAGTAAGTGCCTGGATATTTCGGTTAGATGGTAGAAGGACAGCTTGTGACAGATAAGGTCAGGTGGCTCAGGTGGCCTGGGTGTGATGTCAGTAGTATTTTATGCAGGTGAGAAAAGGCCAGAATTCTAGAAACCCTTTAGAGAAGTCTGGCTATCTTTTCCAATGAAATTTCTTCAGTTTTTGCATAACTAAAAATATATTAAGGGGTAAAGCAACTAGCATTCAAAACAGTGGTTAATTACTGAGCATTTATTCTACACAAGGCATTTTGTTAAGTGCTTTCTATTTAATGATCCATTTAATTCTTAGAACAATCCTTTGAGGAAGGTATTATCATATTGTCTTACTGATGAAGATAAGGAGGCCAATGTTAAGTATGTTGTTACAGGTCAAAGGTCCAGGTTTGAGGAGAAAATAATAAAATTTGCCCCCAATATTGGCCTTCTACTTTTAGTCCGTAAAACTGGAAGTGAATAGAAGAAACACCCATTACTTAGTCAGATTTGGGCCTGGATCAGCTGCCATTAGATGCTGAAAAGGTACTTAGAGACATTTAAAATATAACAAATTTAATAACCCGAAACTTCAGAATTTCATAAATGTTAATTTAAAACCCAACCCAAACATGATCAAAGACGAGCAGCTGTGAGGTTATTCTCATTGGGAAGGGTACGTGAGAGAAGTAAGTTGTTGACTTATATTAAAGTTTACTATAACAAGTGGAATTAAAGAGCAAGATATAGTTGTTCATGTGTCATGACATCTATTTACTCCATTCTGGGACTTCTGTATCAAAAAATTAGCCATTTATATTTAGTAAACCCCATGCAACTATGTGAAGAAGACCAAGATAATAATAATAATCCTTACTAATAAATAGAAATACCAAAATACCATATCCTAATTTAGGAGATCTCTCTTCAAACTGTTGTCCTGAAGGTTATGAGATAAAAACAAATGCCATCATAACTTACTCAGGAAAACCAGGGGGCAGTTTTCACTCCCAAAGGGCTAGGTATTTGGGTGTTATGGATGGCAACTAGGAATAAAACAAAATGTCTAAACTCAAAGTTCAGAAAGAATGGAGTACATTACCTTTGCAAGTCAATCTGTCTCTCTGTCGGTGCTGCCTTTTTGGCTGTGTCTTGCAGTTTGGGTGCTTTGGCATTACCTGCTTCCAGACCTCCAGGGCTCTCCTGACTGACTGCAGCTCTCTTTCTTCCCTTACTAAGAGGTTTATTTATATCATCATTTTTGGTTGCATTGCCCTGAGATTCAGATTTGGGTCGACGTCCTCTCCTGGGTTTTGAAGGGGCAGGTGGTCCTGATTCATCTGCTTTCTCATCTGTTTTTTGTTGGATATTCTCTGCACCAGCTGCTGTTACTGTTCTTTTCTTTCCTCGGTCACTGCTGATGTTGCCCTGGGCAGACTGATCAGAATTAATTTCCTAGAAGAGCAGAAAACAATTTTATGAACAGAAATTCCTTAAATATCACTGATCTGACTAGAAGAAGCATTCTGCAAGTATTTTAGGAGTTGGGATTTCAGGGTTTCTAACTCACTGCTTACATCCCACAAGGAATGTAAATTCCTTAAGGGTAAGGACTGAACATGATACCTAACCATGCTGCTGCTGCTGCTGCTAAGTTGCTTCAGTCGTGTCCGACTCTATGCAACCCCATAGATGGCAGCCCACCAGGCTCCCCCATCCCTGGGATTCTCCAGGCAAGAACACTGGAGTGGGTTGCCATTTCCTTCTCCAATGCATGAAAGTGAAAAGTGAAAGTGAAGTCGCTCAGTTGTGTCCGACTCTTCGCGACCCCATGGACTGCAGCCTACCAGGCTCCTCTGTCCATGGGATTTTCCAGGCAAGAGTACTGGAGTGGGGTGCCATTGCCTTCTCCGACCTAACCATACTGCGTGGCATATATTATACTCAGTAAATATGTATTAAATGGCACAGGCAGTTACATGAGAAAACCTACTCAGCTGTTCTTTCACACTCATTTTAAATAAAAACATCCTTTTTATTGCTAGTATGTTCTTAATGTTACCACTTTTCAAAAGCAGGGAGGATGTTTTCATAATTCAATGTTACTTTCTTTCTCTATGATGCATCTAACTATAATAATCTTCATAGTTCTGTAACAGAAAGTTCTTTAATATCTCATTTTACTCATTCATTCAAACTTTTGTCTCTTCTTATTGGATTGGTCATTAGCCTATTTCTTCCTGAACATTCTCTTTTTTTTCCTCTTTCTAGTTTGGCATACATATTGTCATCTAAAATGTTTAAGCTAATAAAATTCGATTTTACTGTAACAGACATAACAGACATTAGGAGGAATAATGGTTTTCAGGATGAAAGTGACCTTTATACAAATGAAATTTAGGAATCAACTGTAATAATTTGAATTGATTCAAGGGAAACAAAGGACCACTATCATCATCCAAAAAATTAAGACTATATCTTTTCAGTTAATTAACTTTCATTTCCCCTCAAAATGTTTTCAGAATGACTGGGAAACACATATAAAACTTTCATGTTTCAAGATATTAAATGAAAACTCATGAAAATAGTATCTTAAGTTAGAAAATCCAAAAATTTCATGTTGAGGATTTAAAACATTAAAGTAAACTTTATCTTAAGAGAACAGATAATACATGAAGGAAAAAGAGTATGGTCGTCCACACAGGGTAAACTGTTGAACAGTACACAATGGATTAGACAGAGATATGCGAAGTCACCTGGTGAAAGATGGCGATTCCTGGGCAAGATAAAAAGGCCAATAAAGATGACCAAGTGTGGTTAAACCTGAAGTAGAAACCATTCACTCAACTTAGTGTCTATTACATGTAGTGGCTGCTGTGCATAGATTGGGGAACAAAACTGATACTGTTCTGGTCCTCAACAGATGAGCATAATAGATGATTAATCTTTTTTAAAGAGTAAACAAACAAGTACAGATTACCCTAAGTGCTAAAGAGATTAAAGAAAGGGGAATTCAGGAAAAAAAATAAATAAATAAAAGGAAACACCAATTTGATTATTCTGGGGAATAACAGTATCAGAGCAAGGCTTACCATGTGAAAAGTAAAGTGTTCTAGACAGATGCAAGAGGCAGCATGAAGCACCCAAAGAAGGAAAGAGCATGGAAGATTTAAGTAACTTGAAGTGATGTGAGACTGGTGTA